>NW_023412756.1:0-359612 GCF_903995425.1 Onychomys torridus
TCCAGATTTCTTCCCATCGAGCCAAAAGAGAAAATTACTTACACCTACATGAGCAGTTTCTCAAAGTTCACCGTTCTGTACAGTTGCCACTTCCAATGCAGAGACTCTGTTGGGTTTACGAGCGATTATATATGTATAGAACATTTTCCTAGAAAGTTAGTGTATGGAAAAATAAATACATCGTTGGGCCTTCTATGCCAGAGCGCCCACTTTTTGGGGTGAGCGCCTTTGGACATCATCTCTGAGAGGGAACTCGCCCTTCACAGATGCACTGTACACTTTGTTAATCATTAGCTTTCTTACTCACTGCAATCATTCCAGCCCTTCCCTGGAGCCTGGCAGTCCGTACAATGTAGTCACTGTAAGGTGAATCCAGAGCTGCACAGTGGAGTTTAGGGGAACCCCCCAGCTGTACAACCTCTCACAGACCCACCAGCTGCACTGCGCATTGGATTGTCTGTAATAGTAGAAGAAACTTGGTCAGGGCAAATGTCAGCACACACACCACTCCTCCCTCTTGCTCTGTCCACCTCTTACTCATGCTCCCACACACTCAAAGCATCTTTTATTCCCCTAAATAACCTTTTTACAGATTACAAAGAAAATCTGTTACACCACAGCTTCATTGGGAGGTTCTTGTTCAGTTGGATCCCCGGAATGTAAGACCGGACTCGGACGGGGCTTCTCTGCTAGCAAGCTTACGTGTACATGTCAGGTTTCATGTTTATGAGCAGAGAAACTAATTTGCTTTCTTCACTTATATCATCAGCACTAGGTCTGAAGTAAAGATGTCAATTTAGTACAGAAAGAGAGGATGAAATTGGTGATGGGCAGGCTGGCAGTGTACAATATTGCTCATTATGTCACATGCTTAAAGTATTCCAGTGTTTGTGGTTTAACCATGTCTGCTACTCTGCTTCATAATATAATTAAATATTTAAAATTTAAATGATTAATTGATATCAGCTTCAATTATCATGAGTAGAAATATTAAAGTCAAAGTAACTCGTTGAGAAAACTGTCGCTCATTAGTAATTGCACAATTCCAAGACTTGATCACTCTTTTTGAATGAATATACATCTCCAGATTATTGGTAATTGCAAAGCTTAAAGGCCCATTTTACACTTATTTGCTATATAAATTTTTCTGTGTTGTATTTATCATATAGTCATACAAATCACCTTTAATTTTCTCCATATCCAGATGCCTGTATCCAGTTTGGCTCCACAGCTGGATCAGGCACTCAGGATATGAACAGCTTGATAGCTTGAACTGTTTTGGAGCACCCAGCATGGGTACCGGATCCTGTCTTTTAGCTCATTCTTGACTGTTTGACCTTGCTTTAACACAGGACACCTTGCTCAGCCTGAGGAGGGAACTGGACCTGCCTGTGCTGAATCTACCAGGTTGAGCTGAATCCTCTTGGAAGTCTAGGCCCTGGAGGAAGGGAGGATGGGAGGGTGAGGACAAGAGAAACCCATGGCTGATATGTAAAATTAACACAATTATAAATAAAAATAAAAAAAATAATTACTAAAAATCACTTTAATTTAATATCCTATAAAGAAGCAACAGTTCCAGTCTGGGACATAAGGTCCCTTCAGGACTCAGGCCAACTGGATGTCCTTCTCTACCTCCTCTCCTTGAATATATTGTCAGACATCAGTGGTGTTTGTGCAATAATACAGATTGAGTCTTGGAAATACGACTTCTACATGAGAATATAAAGTTTGATTATAATTTGCACTTCTGTATTCATTCCTTATGAACAAACAACTTGGTAGTCTTTTGTTTATCCTGTGGTATTGTGGTTTACTACTGTTTCTATATGTTCCCCAGAAATAATCTAAGGAGTCACAGACAATAATAACAGAATCCTGTTTTACGTTTGCTTGAAACCTAGGTAAAAGGAAAACAACTTTCAGGATGTACTGTATGTATGCACTTTATTAAAGGAATAATTCATTTAAGTGATACAAAGAAACCATGAGAGGTGAGAAATCCTTGTGGCACTATCTGTACCTGCTTTTTGTATTCCCACAATTATTGAGTGTGGCACTATGTGGTGACTTATCACAGGCCTCAGAAGGGTTGCTAGGAGTGGTATTAATGAATTTGCCTTATTTCTATTTTTTTAAAGAATTCCAGATTGATTGTCTACAATTTCTAACCAAATTCCACTTCCGAATGGAAATTGTTACTTTCTCCTGGTCGTTACGTTATTGGTGATACATGTTGATTTCTATATTTAAAACCTTTCTGATTTGAGTGAAATGGATTAAGACAAATCATTATCTCTACTCTCTGGTGCCTAAGATATTTGACATTGTTTCATATATGTATTGACCTATCCATATTCTTCTTTGGACTAATCATCTGTTGTTAATTTTATTTTTAATTATGTTTTTTTGAACAGTTCTCTGTGTAGCTTGCACCTTTCCAGAATCTTAGCGCTTTACCCCAGGCTTGGCCTCAAACTCATAGAAATCTGCCTGGCTCTGCCTCCAAAGTGCTGGGATTAAAGGTATGTACCACCACTGCCCGGCTGATGGGTTTAATTTTTCTATAAGCTGATTTTATCATTTGGTTATTGTGGGTTAAAGTTTTGGTTTATTGTAGATTCTTCATACTAATATCCATCAAACATACACTTGGCAAAGATTTTCTCCTGTTTTCTACTAAACATTTAAAAATATCTAATACCGTTTGTCATCAAGTAATGCCAAATTAATTATGATTTGAAACTACATCTCAACCAAGGAAGGATGGATAATACTGAGAAAATAATGACAGCAAATTCTACCAATGTGTCTGAAGTGGAATCTTTCATCATTGTTGGTTGGAAAGTTAATGCAGATGCAATGGAAATCAGTGTGATGGATACTCAAAGAAATAAAATTTAAAGTGGAAATAAAAATATTCACAACAATTATGGAATAGAATCTTCCTCGATGTCCATGTACTGATGAAGAGAAAATAGACATATGGTAAATATACACAGCTCAATTGCACTTGACAGTGAAAAAAAAGGAAATCAATTTTCATGATAATCGGTAAAACCCAGAAACATTTTTGAGTGAGGTAACCCAGGCTCAGAAAGGCAAACTTCACAGTTTCTCACTCATATGAGGATCTTGCTTTTAAAGCTTTGATGAATGGGTTTTAATTTGGTATGGTTATATATACTTGTATAACTTGAAAACCACTTATAATAGGCAGATCCAATGTGAATTTTAAATAGTTTTGTCAAATAATATCTGGGAAATTTTCATGGTGTATGTAATATACTTTAATGATAACCAAGCTCAATCAATGCCACCAGACACTTCCCAGAACCATAAATAATTCTCCCTCCCATGTTCATGTTCACTTTTCATTTAACTAAAACCCACGACACAGTCCAACTAGTGCTATAATGTGCCCTTGTGTGCAGGGCCATCCTCTAGGGCACGGAGAACTTATCAGATTCCATCCTTACAAAGAAGACTGACTCTCCCTCAGTAGCAACATCTATTAAAAGATTCCAGCCAGGGATAGGACCTTTCTGCCATTCATGCTGGAATTTTGGACTAGCTTGATTTTGTGTAGGTGGTGTGTAAAAAGCCACTGTTCCTATGAAACCAAATGTCCAGTGGTTGTGTCACATCTGGAGTGTCAACATTTCACAGAACTCCTTCCCATCCTGTGGCTCTTAAATTCTTTCCATTCCCTCTTCCATGATATTCCCTAAGCCTTTGATTGGAAGTTAATGCAGATGACCTATGTACTTACTTTACAGTGTTAACATGTCTTCCCTGTGAGAAATGATTTCTCACATTTAGAGGTCAATGAAGGAAAACTCTTTAATAATAGCACATAACTATTTCTGGTTAATTTCAGAAAGAGATCCAGCCTCTCAGACAGAGACATTTACCACCTTATATAGACCTGTGACTTATACGATCCACACATACCGCCATCCTTGAATCTCTTTTAGGTCCCAGGTTAATCTTTGAACAATTTAAACAGAGCCAGCAGACTGTAGAGATATGCTCAGGATCATTTCTTAAGCACACTTTTGTGGTTCTTTTCCAACAGTTGTTACCTAGGATCATGTTGCCCACCTGGAATTATATGGAAAAGGACTTAATGGTGGTGTCATCTGCTCTGGCCAGAGCTTCCCTATAGAGGCATATTCTTTAATTGGGGAAAGAGCTCAGTGGCTGGTTATAAATCAAAATAGTCTTCTTTTGTTTGTGAAATTGGAGCCTCATTGCCGGTCATCCCTCATAAGCAAACATTACAGGAAGTTGTTCCTAGAAACTCTAAAATTCAATTATGCTACAAACTTTTCTAGTAAGCCAGGTCACTGTACCACTCATCTTACCATCAGACTAGTGGCCGTGTTCCTTCCGCTAATTTCTATTTTCTGTAACTTATGGTTTTCTAAGTTAGTTGATGTTGAAGCCTTCATAGCATCAATTTTATTACTTCAGGTTTCTCCTGCATCACTTCTGTGTGCTCAGAGTCACATATTCTCAGTGTGTGCACAAGTTATGAGTTAATACAGTTTTTCCGATCCATGGGAAGAAAAACTTCTCTGACCATGTTTGACAGCAACGCAAACCTACGTGTGTGAACATAGATGTGTGGAAGGCAGTGTGACAGTGCTGCCATTTGAAACAGAAATACCAGCAGTTTTTCTATCCCTAGGGCCCATGACCTTCCCAGACATGGACTTCCAACAGAGCTACAATATCAGATACTCAGTCCCTCCTGTGGGACAAACCTCAAACACACGAAGAAAGTCGTTCATCACCCCGATAAACATCATGCCACTATTGAACCTGTGGTGTCATCTCACTGGTAGCTTGATATTGGCAGCACCAACCTAGACCTATAAGAAAACATAAGTCACTGTGCTGTTGTTTTGTTTTGCTAAAATCTTTGTTCTCGAGCTCCCCAAGGACACAGGCTACTGCTGTTGTTCTTGGTTATTCCCCAGATCAAGATGGTAAGACCTCCTTCGTTAAGAAGTCATACATTCTGGATACAGGACACAAGTCACTCAAGCTGGAATGGATTTGGAAATGCCCTTCTTGTGGACTGACGTTTGTATTTCCAAAAGAGCCTATGCAGAGCACAGAGGATGAAAAGTCATCAATCGTGTTTCCCAGATGTGCACAATCTACAACACTTACTTGGCAAGACAGATGTGTTCACTGTCAAACTACTGGCAAGGCTCTTTTGGGGTAACCAAACTTTCTTTTATTTGAAATTGAACACTGAGACAAAGGAGGTAATACATTCCTGGTTGCTATTTTTTTCACTAAAAATAAAATTTTTATAAATATTTTCTGATCACAGTTCTCCACTTATATCCTCTTGAATCTAATCTTACTCTCTTATTTATAAAACAAATAAGCAAATAAAACAAAACTTAAACAAACAATAATAGAAGAAAATGTAAAAAACACAAGAAGCATAGACACACACACAACACCAACAAAAGCAACAACAGAAAAATCACGATAAGCAAAAGACAAAGTAAAAACAAAAAATAAAACAAAGCACAAAAAAATGACAAACAACCAACTACCATCCACCAAACCCTAACAAGGCATATGAGACAAAACATCTAAAAATATCGAGTTGTTTTATGTTTGCCCTTTGCCGCTGGGCATGGGGCTTGCCCTTAGTTGTGGCTTATGTGCTCACAGAGATGCTATTGGAAGAATCTATTTTCCCTTTCTCTACAGTTGTCATTTGGACATATCCGTATTAGGGATGGGGGCTTGTGTTACCTTTTCTTCTCAGCACTGGGGCCTCACATAGCTTGTACCTGTGCAGGACTTTTTCATTCTGCTGTACTCAGTGATTTCATGTGTGTCAGTCCTGTTGTATTGGAAAACAGCTCCATTTTCAGGTGTTTTCAATTGCCACTGGTCCTCATATTATTTCTCCCACACCTTCTGCATTGATCCCTGAGCCCAGCGTGGGGGAGTTTGATGAAGACCTTCCATTTAGGACTGAAAGTACACAACTGTGGAGGGCTAAGCGCTAAATGAAACATGGAGAGCAGCTTCTCTGAGGGTTAAGGTACATCATGGAAGATGGGATGGATAGATTGTAAGATCCAGAACAGGGAGAAGAATGCCACAAAATGTTATCTTTTGATGTGGCAAGGCCATCACAACCAATAACATTTAGAGGAATTGGGCACCATGCGTAGGAAGTTGGTTCTTGGCCGCATAAAATAGCTAGCTCAGCATGAGGCAGGAGCAAGCCAGTCAGCAGCTCTAGTTTATCAGTTATTTTCACAGAAATTATATGCATTTTTGTAATATCTGTGCTTTGTATAAGTGGTATTTGCTTTTGTCTTGAAGATAATTTTAATATAAATGTCTGTAAATAACAAAACTAGGTTTAGGGTGCTGCCTGTTGTACGTTGTACAGGGATCTGGGACCCCAGAAGCATTAAAACAATGTGGCTTTACCTCCCATGTGATTGAAGCAAAAATGTCTACAGGACACATCAAGTAGAGCAGAGACTCACTCATGTCTAGCCTTTTCATATTGTACATGAGGATACTTCTGACTCTTCATGTTGAGCAAGGGCATGATAATGATTGGGTAAAGTTAAATGGATGGTTTTCCTCATTGTTCACAAGAATCATACATGAAAGTATGTACCTTTGAATCACACATTTTATGAGGTAAAGGTGCTCTCACACAGAGAAGCTGATCTATGAAAATGACAGCTTTTCTTTTGATATGGAGGTGATGAATGGAAAACAAGTAACTGTTGTCTCCTTTGCTGTCAAGTTAGGGTTAATGTGGGGACTCTTGCATAGAGGGTCACCCAGGGTGACTGTTTCCTGAAGCAAAGTTCAGATGCAGGCAAGTAATTATCAGGTAGAGAAACAACATGGCTCACAGAGAATTGGGCCCTGAGTCCTAAAGCTCGCTGCTCAGCAGGAGACACCATGCCATTCTCACCAAAGAGGCATGGTATGGTAGAACAGAATGTGGTGAGTCCACAGAATAGTTGATTTAGCAGTAAGATTCCCAGATTAACCAGTGCCTTTCACAGTTATTAAGAGTCTATGAAAAGAGACAGAGGAAGACATCACAGAAATTAGAACCTACCTTTACCCAGTAACATTTCCCAATTTCCTACTAAAGCTGAGTTAAAGGTAAGTGGTTTATGTCTGTTTAGAACAAAGCTCAGAAATTTTCATAGATGAAAAAGTATAATCACCAATGTGATGATGAACATAATTGATTAAATAATTCAGTCATGTAAAAATACAAATGAATCAGGTCTGTGCCTGATGTGCACATTTCTCAGTGAACGCAGGAAGATTGGAGATCTGTTAAGGTGCATGGGTAACTGAGTGTGACTTCACCTCTCTCGTGGTTCTTCTAATCCCAAACACTGTCATAATCAGCACACCACCGAGGTTTTGCCCTGAATCTAATGAGAGAGAATACCGTAGACCTTTGTAAACATTTGATCCTGGTAACCTCAGCAGCGTCATTTCTGCAACCGGAGGTGATTTCCTGCATTTAATTCCTATTAGACAGGGTTTTACACATTTTTTTAAATTGCATAACAACAGAACTATATTTTCATAGATGTCACACACATGTATAGACTATAAATGTAGAGAACATTTTGAGATGTCATTCGATGGAGTGAAAGTTGAGACCTCAGAACCAGCACTCACATCTGCAACCTGTGCCTGCTGTCTGTTCTCAATGTGCGCTCTGCGACCCCTGCTGGTTCTGAGCGCTCTTGCAGGGAGGATAGTTTCAGGATTCACACTGAAGGCTGCTTTCTCACTGTGTCTCTAGCACAATAATACAGGGAGTTTTTTTTTTTTCCCCCTTGGCTACTAAACTACTCATTTCCAGGTAAACACTGCTTTTCGAATAATTTCTTGCAATGGTGATATGCCTCTTGTAGACTCTGGATAGTATGTTATGTTGTATAATTATGAGCTTTGGTTCCAATTTGAGCAACCGATTCCTGTCCCTTCCCAGGTGCCTGGCAGAACCAATTCATCCAGTAGTCACTAGATGTGAATCCAGAGGCTGAACAGGAGAGTTTTAAGGAACTTCCAGGCTGCACAAAGTGTCTCCTAGACTCCACCAGCTGCACCGCACACTGGACACCTGCAAACATGGAAAAGCCTGTCAGTAGACTGCCACAAATATCCACTGACCCTCACACTCATGTCCACTCACACACTGAGTATCTTTCCTTATCTACAAATTACCTTTTAAAAGAGCAACAAGGAAAACCCAGATCAGTCTTGACTCAATGCTGAATGTTCTGTGTCCAGTGATAATCACTGTACGGGAGGAACTGTGAGTCCAGATCTGGGTGCCTCTGTCAGCGCTGTAGGGTCAGCGCTGGTTTTCATGAGCAGAGAGGAACATTATTTGCATTTGTTCTGCTATAACATGAGCTCAGGAGTGGGCATCTTGGAGGACACAATTAATAGTGCAGATATCTGAGATGAAATAAGAACCAAAGTGGCATTTATAGCATCAAAGCATCACTTACTGTCCTAGGGACATAGTTCAATTGATAGAGAAATGTTGAGCATGCCAGAAGCCCTGTGTTCATTCTTAGGAGAGAGGTGGGGCAGGAGAATTACATGTTTGAGTTATGCTGGGCAATATGAAAAAAGAAAAGGGGAGAAATGAAGTAAAGAAAATTTATTTAGTATGAATTTATAGTATATAAATAGAATTACAACTTTACAGCCTTATTCTATTGTGAACTGTACATGTAAACTCCTCTGTTGTTTTAGCTGAAGTTATTAAATAAATTAATAGGGAATTATGCCATGAAAAACTAAAACATGGTAATTTTAGGGGACACTATATAAGATTCAGTGAATAATGAATGCATACATTGAATTGAATTACCCATAAGCGGCTGAGGCCATAGCGCAACAGTACAATATACTATGCCTAAAGTTCAAACTTTGATTCTCAAAAACAAAAGAGCTTCATTCCAGAAATATAAATACTATCTGAGACTATTTTTTGATCCAAATAAAAACATGTTCAAGCCCTGTGTTTACCCCTCAGCTCCTTCACAGCTGACCTCCCCCACCAACCAATGCAGGTCTGTCCCCCACCCAAGGGCACTCCCAACTCTTCTGTGTCTTCCTTGAGGCACCAGTAGGCCTATTTCTTTCCATGCTACATCCTTCTGCCCTCCAAATCCTCAAGTACTTACTTTTGTCTCACCACTAGTTAGGGCTTTTTCCCTCCCAGAAAAGTTTCACCCAGACCTTGGAGACCTGCCTTCCCTGAACCATTAGGTAGTCCAGCTCCTTCTGCTCTCAAGCCCACTCTCTTCCTGTGACTGTCCTTCCCTTCTTATCACGATGTCCTTGATCTTCTCTATAGCTTACACAGCCTTCTTCATGGTCTTTCTTCTCTTACTGCTAAGTAGACATTGCTCTGATTTACCCAATAAGTTTCTGACTCCTCCAGTTTCTTTCCTCTATGTGATACCAGATTGCATAGCTTTTCTAGAGTCATTCATCCCTGAGCCTCCAATTGTGCTTGCAACTTCCCCAGCTTTAAGATAGCTTCTCCCCCAACTCAACATCTCATAGGCACTTTGAAATGTAAAGTCAAGGTATCAAATCACTTAGTAAAAGTCAATTAGAAAAGTTTAAAATGTGTATGAGTAGAATATAGAAATACTGTGGGTCACCAAGAAGAGATGTAATAAATCTTTGCATAATAGTTATTGGACAAGGGGAAGAATATGATAGCAAAGGCATAGAGAATATTTTCAATACAAACATAGAAAAAATTCCCTAGTCCTGTGGAAAGAGATACCCATCTAGGTACAAGGGGATTCAAATAGAACACCAAACTGGAACAGGGAAGATACTCCCCATGATATATTATATCCAGAATATTAAAAAACACAAAATAAGGAAAGGGTATTGAAAGCTACAAGAGAGGTCAATTCACTTAAAACCATGTCCATCATAACAACACTTGGCTATTTGACAGAATCAGTTAAGTCAGGCAGTCCTGAAAAATATGTACACCTTGTTTTAAAGAGCACAACTGTCAACTCAGACAGCTATATATAACAAGATTTTATGTCAAAATTAAAGGAAAAAAGTAAAAATTCCACAATAAAACTGGTTTAAAAATTTACAATCACCAATTTAGCACCTCAGAGAATAATGGAATATTTATCGTGAAGAGATTCAACACACTCACAATCATAGGGAACACATAAATAATCCTGATTTGTTAATCCTGAGTTCTAATAAAACACCATAAAAAATCAAAGCACAGGAATTATTTACTCATCCAAATAATAATTCTTTTTACTAAGGGTCTCAATATCACAATAAAAGATTTCAGACCACATATTGGGTAGAATCAGGACCATTCTTGTCCCTGCCTCTGATAAACAGAGCCCACCATCATGCCACACACACCTTAGGTTAAAGGTTGTAAAAAGGTACTCCAAGCAAAAGGACCCAAGAAACAAACAATGTAGTTATTTTAATATGTGATATAATTGATGACAACAAAAAACTAGTTAGAAGAGATGAAGATTTCTTCATACACATTAAAGGAAGCATCCAAAAAAGAACAATACAATTTTAAATATATATGAGGCAAAATCTGCACCAAATTTCTTTAAAAGACATACTATTAGTTCTAAAAGCACAGATTACTACCAATGCTGTGACTTTGGGTGGACAGCATGTAACTTACAGATGATTACCAAGCATTCCACCAAGATACTGAAGAATATATTGTTCTCAGTAGCACATGATATTTTCTTCAGAGTTGTCCAGGGACGTGGCTCATTTTAATGTCAACTTGAAGTAAGGTAGAGTTATTTTGGAAGAGTAAACCTCAACTGAGGAAATGCTCCAAACATCCTGGCTGGTGGGCAATTTTGTGGGCATTTTCCTGATTGTTGATTGGTGTGGATGTGCCCATTCCATCAGGAGGTGCCAATCCTGGGTTAGTGGTCATAGGAATCATAAAAACCAGGCTGCTTAAGTCATGCAACCAAGCCAGTGAACATAACTCCCCCATGGCCCTGTATCAGTTCCCACCTACAGATTCCCTGATAAATTCCCTCAGTGATGGACAGTTAACGAAATATATTCTGACATGGTCTTTGCAAAGATAAACAGCATTTACAAAGGTTAAGGAAACAAAAAGGAAGCAGGAGGTATAATTTAATAAATTTCAAAATGAAAATGAAGATGTTCACTGGGCAGTGGGTGGCACATACCTTTCATCCCACCGCTTGGAGAGCAGAGGCAGATGGATCTCTGACTTAGAGGCCATCCAGGTGTACACAGCAAATTTCAACACTACAGGGCTACACAGAGAAACCTTGTTCTGAATATTCAAAAATAAAATTACAAAAAGGAGGCCTCAAAACAAACATAAATGGAATTTTCATAAATTGTAAGGACATATTTCAATACATTACAAGCCACTATAGAATTAAATTGGAAAAGCTAAATGGAGTGGATGAACTTCTATGTGTCTACACAGTAAAACTAAAACAAGATAAAATTATTTATGGGCATTTTAAAGATTAAACTAAAGATAGAAATTAAAACAGTTTTCATATATGATGGTTGCCATTGTGTGTGTGCATGTGTGGGGTACTTGAGTTACAACTGTAGGTATCATGTTATTACATTAATAATCTAAGTTCAATGACATCAAACCACTGGTCCTTCATGCATAAAAGCTTCAGGATAGAAAGTGGTCTGATGTCAGATCTTCAGGGTTATGGTGTCCACTGTCCTCCCATCACTAAGAGCCCTGAGGGTGTGGGACTTCCACATTGCTTGAGAGCTGAGTCTCAGGACAAGTATACTTCACACTCCTTCATGAGAAAGAAAGTGTCTATTCCTAATTTTTAATTGACTGATTCATTCTCTTAATGGGGAAGAGGTGACCAAAGCCATGTGGCTTTTGTCTCCAGGAATGTGCCTTAGGTTTAAGGCACTAAGGACAGTGATATCTAAGTCAGTTTTGGTGAGTCCTTCAGGGGAAAACAAGAATAAAACAAACCAAACCCATTACATTACACTAGAGGATTGCCCCACACCCAGGGTTTCTTTTGGATGAAAGTGTTCCTGAATGGAGTTAGGACTTCCTTTCTGACCCTCTGCATTTAATCTTGAGGGTCCTTCTCCCACTTGAGATGTGAGTACCACCTGATGGCCAGAACTCCCACTGCAACAGTGTTAATATGTTGGGAAAACCAGTCACTTTGGAATCTGGCTGTTGTCTGGGGCTCATCAAAATCTAAGGCGTAGACTTTTGGATTTCCTTTTATGTCTTCACTTACCCTATAGACTGTGGTGATATTTTATTTGTGCTTTAAGAAATAAATCTTGCCTGGAGATCAGAGTGTGGAGCTAGCCACTAGTCAGTGGTCAAGCAGTGGTGACACACACCTTTAATCCCAGCACTTGAGAGGAGGAAACAGAAAGTGATATGGCTGGGTGGAGAGAGGAAGTGAAAAGGCGGGGTGGAGATAGAAGTTCTGCTCTTTCAGGCTGAGGATTCCACAGAGGTAAGAAGTCTCTCTAGTGACTGGCTCCTTTAATGATCGTTCAGCATTTATGCCGATATCTGGTTCTGGGTTTTTATTATTGAGACCAATTATGATTCATGCCACAGTAGACTCACCCACACATGAAGATCTGGTCAACTAATGTAAATTTTCCTTATCCAAGGCTAACATAGTCAATTGATGCACACCTGTATATAGTTTAATTAGATGCTTTAGCTGTCCGTATTTTAGATATGAGCCAGACTGACAGAGAAGTTTATACAAATCCTAGAAAATCAACAGTTAAATTACATTCATTCACATGTTTATAATTTGAATGTATTTAAATGATTGTCAAAATCAGCAAATGTCCCTATATATCTATGCTTATCAAAACCTCAATACAAAAAGACTCTCCTTCAAAGAGCCCAGTAAATATAGACAGAAGAGCTGTGTCAAAGCCAAGAATTAGAGTCACCAGGGGATGGAGGTGATATGAGAGAAGAGGCTTCAGCAAGCAGGATACTGAAGACTCAGGGTGAGACTTCAGAGTTCATAATGGAGGATGGGAAAGAGAAGAAAATGATCTGAGTCCCAGGCCCAGGTGGCCACTTGGGGTCCATGGTGGGAGTATTTCTGGGTATTGTTTTCTGATGCAAAGGAATGGAAATGAGATAGAAGGGAAGATTGAAAGGGTCTAAAGGAAAGAGCTAGGCTGGCTCCTCATGCAAAAGAAGTTTTTGATTAACTCATCCTTCCAAAATAACCAATCAGAAATTAGCTTCTGATAGTTTGACTTTCATTTTCAACAAAACAAAATCAAATCTTACAGTTTCACAGGCATGCTCTCCCTTTCCTCCTTTCCTAACCTTTACCTGTACATGTTTATCTACTGGTCCACACACCTCCTTTTCTATACCTGATGACCCACTGGTCTGCACAACGCTTTTACCTATGCATGGTGATCCACTGATCCCCACACTTCCTTTACCTATATATGCTGATCTAGTGGTTCATACACCTCCTTTTCCTGTGCATGCTAAACTATGATCCACACAGCTTCTTTACCTATACATTATAATCTATGATCCACATACCTCCTTTGCATATGCATGCTACTCCACTCTGACCAACTTCCATCCTGCCTCACATCAAGCCATGAAAATTTTGCCAGGCTCACCTGTCGTTTTCTAGGTTGTATGGAACAACAGGAGGCCAACACAGATTTCTAGGAAACAAACATATATAGCAAGCCTTGCCTCTCAGCATTTGCTGTCCAAATGGACAACAAGAAATTGAAAAAATAATTAATAGGAAATAAGAGGGTTAACACAGGCAATGGTGCTCAAAAGGACAGTCATGGTTCATTAATGGCAGTGTCATCATTGTGGAATCTGTGCAGCAGTTCAATGTCATTTTTCAAAATGCCTTTTTACAGCACATTTCCTTGGGAATAAAAGAAAGATTTCCTTGAAGATCCTAATGAAGGAGGAAGAGAGAAGCAAAATGTTTTATATGAATGATCCAGGAATGCTGCTGACCTATTGTGTAGGCATTCTGAAGGCTGAAGCAAGTCAGTCACAACCAGAAGTGAGACTGAACCTGATAGGGACACTGTTAATCAAGCAAGCCAGTTTGAAAGAAGCAGGCAAAGAGAAATCAATGTGAATGAGGAATATTAATGGATATTAGGAGGTTTCAGAAAGACAGGCTCCAAAACAGCAAATAAACAGGATGAGGGAAGGGTCATACATACAGTCTCAGAAGGTGTTTGCTTTTGGTTGGATTTGTAAATAATTTTTCCAGTTTCCACAGGTCCTAGGTTCCAGAAGATTGGGTGTGTTTAATGGCTTACTTTATTTTGGTGTTAGATATGTATATTTGAATTTAGTTATAAGATTTAAAGATGTGGAATTTTACTTTTTCTTTTCATCAAAGTGTTTCAAACCATTAGTGATACTTTTCTTAGTTTTCTGTTGCTGAAATTCTGTAAGTTCTCACTCATCAGAACGGTTATTTCAGAGTGAAAAAAGGAAACCCCTTATGGTTTTAGGCATCTGTTCATACATGATCAACTAACATTAAACTCTTCTGTATACTCTCATGTGATACATGGAACTTATACTTCATTTTTATTTGATATTTTCTATCCTCATGCCCCCAAACAGTGTATCCTGTCCAACTGAGAACAGGTGGAGTCCATCACTTATTTATGGAAAATCCTTTCACAGGAAATTCTATCCATGTTTTGTAAAAGAGTTATATACATTTATTTAGTTGACACTTCTCACTAAGGTGATATTTACTCATCTGACAGAATCAGGGAGAGAACATCATAGGAATCCTAGTCACATGCCATTTTTGCCACATACTAGAAAAAGCACATGCTATAAGAACCCTAAATCCTGAGTTTTGGAGTGAGATAGTCTGTGCCAGATTTTTGCACTCATGTCGCCTTGGTGTCCTTGTTCTTTATGACTCTGGAAATAACTAGAAGGAATGCTCAAGATGAGAAATCACAAGGACAACTCCATAGGTTATTGGTACATTTGTCATACTTTAGAGGTGAATCCTTGTCTTCAATTATTTGATCAGTCATTTTCTTATGTCAGTGTGGACTACAGAAGGTCCTCTTGCACATGGCGTTAGAATCTCAGCTGTACATCCTACATGTTCGTGGTCAAAACTAAAATCAATGGAAATTAGAGCCACTCGTTGGTTCTATTTCATCCAAAGTCCTTGTTTAAAGATTTACCCTGCTAATCATGTTTCCCCATGAGCTATTTAGGCTGCTCCTTGGCTTGACTCAAGATAATTTAACTATGGTCCTTTCCTTTCATTATTGTGATTAGTAATTCAATTCACTGTTATATGTCCTTATCGCAGGATTCTAATGATCTAGTCATCCTGGTCTCAAAGCTTAATCTTTGACTATTAGTGTCACTGCAGGAGTTTTCAGAGAAGCCTCAGCCTCAGAGGAGCACTGTCTCTTTTTCAATTTAAAGCTGCCTCAAGTGATGATCCATTAACATGGAGCCCACAGCTACCACTGCTTCTCTGAATGACACTTCTCTAGCTCACAATGAGACACCAGGCTCTTCTAGTCAGCAGCAACAGAGAGTGCCAGAGGAGTAACTCTGGGAGCTTTTGAAGAAAACAAAAGCTCCAACAACTCACAAACTGAAAATCATAGAACTCAGTTGCCTATGGGAAGGGCAGAAGAGAAATGGAATCAGAACTGATCTGACATTAGCTGGGATGTGCAAAAAGGTGGCTAAGATCTTTGAATGTTGAAGACATACAAATATGCCTACAGAGGAACCATTACTTGGATTGTTGAGTGCAACTAACTTTTACCAGATGAAAATGTTTAAAAATAGGTTTTTTTCACAAATGATAACCAAGTATACTCTTTTAAGTTCTCTTGTTTTAGAAGAAGGAAATAATGGGCAATTCAGTTTCAAATCTACCTTTACAAATTGCCATTATTTCTGGTAACCTGCAATTTATTTGTCACATGTTCAAAAACAAAGAGGATAAATTACAAATCACTCCATTTCCCAGGTTTTCTTAGTGAACATGAAGTAAACAAATGTCATAATTTAAGACTCAAATTTGAAATATCTGTTGATACATACAGGCAATTTGAACATATAGAATTAGGTGTTATTCTGTGTGGTAATCAGAAGCAATTGGATAGCTTAGCCGGTGTGTGAGAAAAATCAATTTGTTCTAATGTGTGCACACATACAAGTTTGAACAGATTATGACAGTTCAGAGGGGCCTCTAGAGGCCATCCTGACTTGAAGAGGAAACCAGAGGTACTGACATTAAAATTCATTCTCATTCAGCATAGTCTAGAATTTCTTAGTTTCTGAAATGAACCTCACTAGTGGTCCTCAGGAGTCTCTGCTGGTCCTTAGTGCCTCCTGAAGGTGCTGGGTGTCTCTGTAGGGAGGTTTCTCTGCAGGCTCACAATGGAGTTCACCCACTGTGTCTCTGACACAGTAATACATGGCTGTGTCCTAAGTTTGCAGATTGTTCAGTTTTAAGGCAACTTAGCTCTTGGAGGTGTCCCTGTTGATGCTGCCTAGGGATTGAAGAGCTGAATTATTCTCTGTACATCCACCATACCACATTGCTCACATCTACTCCAGCCCCTGTCCTGGAGGCTGGTGGACCCAGCTTACACCATAGCTGGTTAATGAGAACCCAGAGACAGTGGAGGTGAGAGACAGGCTCTGTGAGGGTTGCACCACACCAGGTCCTGACTCCTTCAGCTGCACCTGGCACAGGGCACCTGGGGACAAACAATATCACCATCAGTCTTACATCCCATAGATGACATGCCTGGGTCCCTCTCCTGAAACCATGACACACTTACAGCTTGGAAAGTTCACCAGGCAGAGGAGAAGAACCAGGACAGCCATGCTCTGCTGGAGGCTCTGTTGAGAAGGAGATGGGGCTCCTCAGCTAGGCCTGGGGTTTCATCGTGAGCCTGAGAGCTGCTTTGCATTGGGAGGGGTTCCTGAAAGGATAAAAGAAAGCACAGAAAAAGGATTCCAGTTTCTCTCTCAGGTGTCTGAGATTTGCCTTGTGCTTCTTAGAGGAACTGGAAATGAAAACTCAGCAAAATTTTCGAGTATCATCTGGATTTCCAAATCTTTGTTGTTGTTTTTGTTTCTGTTTTTTGAGACTGGGTTTCTTTGTGCAATTTTGGTGCTTGGATCTCACTCTGTAGACAGGCTGGCCTTGAACTCACACAGATCTCCCTGACTCTGCCTCCTGAGGGCTGAGATAAAGATGAGTGCCACCACAGCCTGGCCTGGATTTCTAACTCTTGATGAATAGGAAATTGCATGCTTTGCCCTATGCAAGATTTGGATGCAAAGTACTGAGTCCACACACATTGTGGACTCTTTGCAAACAGAATTCTTTATGCATCTGTGTATTCCAGTAAATTAAAGCAGAGTGTTGAAATTTAGAATGATACCAAATCCAGATTAAGGAACTACTATAAATCTTTTCTCTTCATGTTAGTGGAGGCAATCTATTTTTACCCACCTAGAAAATCTACTTGTGAGGAAACAATTCACAAACATTTAGTGCATGTGATTATAAATATTTATCTGAGAGAAGACTGGTATTGACTTTGCTGCGATGTTAGTGGGGACACATTATTTACTTTCCCATTGAGCAACAAGATAGCTGGAGACTAGTCCCACTACCTCCTGATTTTTGTCTATCTGCCTGTCTGTCTGTTCATTTATCTACATGTACTTTTACATCTCTCTTCTTGTCTCTTTTCAGCTTGTAAAACATAACAAATCCTAAACATGATAATTTCATTGCGAGGGAGGGTTGGGAAGTCAGGTGTTTTCACCTCATAAAAAGGAGTGCATGCAACCTGTTTTGAGTGTTGTGTTAACTTAAGTAATAAAAAAGAGAAATAACAGTGAGTGATGACTAGTAGTAGAGAGGGGCTGTGCTTGAATATGTGACATCCTGTGCCATGAGATGGGATCACCACAGAGAACAAGGGCTTGCAGGGCTCTTCTCCATGTCTTGGTAGTGTAAATCACCAGAGAAGGGAGAAAACAGCTCACAATAACCTTGAGTAAGTCCCAGAGACCCTCCACCACTACTTTAGAACTGGACAACCCCACATTGTGACCCCCATTCTTCTGGACAGTGGGTGTCAGTGGTGGAGATGGTCTCAGCATGGGGTGACAGATGTCATGTCTAAGTTTGGACAGGCAACCACCACCATGGGTGCTCTGCTGTCCTTGTTTGTGATGCTCTGAGGGTGAGAAGAATAGTTTTCAGACATCATGGTCACTATATCTCATCTTGAGTTTTCTGATGTTTTCATTTTGGTTATAAAATCTCAGGAATCGTTATCACAGTAATGCATGCTAGTTCTAACACCATAGTTGGGGAGCATGGTATGAGACCCCTTACACAGGATTTTATTCTCTGCTTACTTCAGAGATTTTGTTCTAGAATGCTGTACTTTCATGCTTCTTGGGTTTTCCTTGACCATGAAAATTTCTAGAAGGAATTCACTAAGAAAAATTCAGTTGGAATGGGATGGTGTTTATGGTAAAGCCACATATTATTTATAATTAACTTCTAGTTGTGAGGTAGAGCTTTGTTTTTTCTGTGTTTGTTTAGTCGTGTATATGTTTATGTCTATTGGACACAAAGACATTCACAAATGGGTCATGTTACAATGATACAAAACCAGATTGAATGTTTGTATGGTAGTTAGAATTTTGTCAGTGTAGCACAAGTTATGGTCATCTGGGAAGAGGGAACCTCAATTGGAAAGAATCCAACCTCATCAGATAGACCTGAGGGAAAGCCTGTACTGATACTTTAATTACATTGAAGTGGCACAATTAATGAGGAGGGAATTGGAGAATATTTCCTTTGAAACAGGGACAAATGTTTTTCAGAAGAAGGAGGAGGAGGAGAAGGAGGAGGAGGAGGATGGGGAGGAGGAGGAGGAAGAGAAGAAGAAGGAGAAGAAGAAGAGGAGGAGGAGGAAGAGGAGGAGGAGGAGGAGGAGGAAGATATTTATGAATATTGATACAGAATAAGGTCTATTCAAAAGAATCTATGAATCATTCATTCCTACTACCATCTCTCCTCTGCCTCTCACTCCTGATGTCACGTTCCAGCCCCGCATACTCTCATGTCTCTTCTGTCCCTTCCTCCCCTCCTTCCCTGACTTCTTTCAAATTTCCCACTTCTCTCTGTCCCCTTTCCCTCCTCCTCCCACTCACTCACTCCCACATTGTTTCTTCCATCACCTCCCTACATTCCTTTTATTTTTCTGAGAATGTGCAACAACTTACTGCTACTATGTGGGCAAAACTGTAATGTCTGCACTTTGTCCACAAAACAGCCACCTGCTCAGCCAATGTTCCTTGTCCTTCAGTTCCTGCCTTCATTCAACTGTCTCTTTCTATGTTTCTTTGGATTCAGCAGACATAGTGTGTGTGTGTGTGTGTGTGTGTGTGTGTGTGTGTGTGTGTGTGTGTAATATCTGCACGTGGGTTTGTGTGCATAGGTGTGTGGCAACCTGGCTCTCTTGCTCTCTCTCCCCCATCCCTCTCTTTCTCTCTTTCTACCCCTCTCTCTGCACCTCTCCTCTCTGCCAGTCCTGGCTTCTCCTGTCCTATGCCCTCTTCTCGCTAATAAAGCCCATTCTGACCCTGGTAACCATGGCTTGTGACTTTTCTACCAAACAACCAGCACTGTACACACACACACACACACACACACACATTGTTTGGGGGTAAGTCTTCAGCAGCCATTTGTTCTCAGTCTTGGACCTAGGTAATAAATGCCTCAAACATAGGAAAGAGGCTTCTTTGATCAAGGCTGACAATAGCTCTACTCTATGGTCACAAAACAAGTACTTAGAAAACAGGTTAACTTTATCTTCCTTGGGAAAATGCCAGTGGTAGATTTCATTATACCACTGTGACCTTTGTATTGTAGATTTTAGACCATTTCTGTGTTCTAATTTTCAAAACAACATTGAAAAAAGTCTTAAATTTTAAGCATTATTCGTTAAGTAAAAAAAAAAAATTAGGAATCTCAGGTGGATCAGACAAGTGAAGCCCCTCTCTACATGCTAGACCATCTAACAGCCTTATTTTCTGCACATCATGTACAAGGATCAATAGCTATTTTGAGCTTGTGTGTATAATTACCATGTGATATCCAGGGGCCTCCATTTAACACAACACCTCCTGATTCTGCAATACTTACAATTCTTACTTCTTTTGAAAATTATTTATAAATTTTTTATTAAGAGATTTTCTATTCATTTTATATACCAACCACAGATTCCTCCGTTCTCCCTCCTTATGTCCCCCAATCCTCACCCAAAACCCAATCCCCATTCCAACCTCCTCCAAGGCAAGGTTTCCCATGGGGAGTCAGCAGAGCCTGGTACATTCAATTGAGGCAGGTCCAAGGACCTTCTTCCTGCACTAAGGCTGCACAAAGTGTCTCACCATAGGCCTTAGGTTCCAAAAAGCTGTTTCATGCACTAGGGACAAGTCAAGGTCCTAATGCCCGGGGCCCTCCTAAACAGTTCAAGCTAAACAGCTGTCTGGTTTATCCAGAGGGTCTAAACCAGTACTATGTGGGCTCCTCAGATATTGGCTCACAGTTCATGTGTTTCCACTAGTTTGGTTACTTGTCTCTGTAGTTTTTCCAGTCATGGTCTTGATAATTCTTGCTCATAGAATTCCTGCTCTCTCTCATCAATTGGATTCCTGGAGCTTCGCCTGGGACATGGCCGTGGATCTGCATCTGATTCCATCAGTCACTGGATGAGGGTTCTTGATGACAGTTAGGGTATTCAGCTATCTAATCACCAGAGTAGGTCAGCTTAGGCACTCTCTTGACTACTGCCAGTAGTCTATGGTTGAGTCATCCTTGTGGATTCTTGAGAACCTTCCTAGCACTCTGATTCTCCCTATTCCCATGGTGTCCTCCTTTACCATGGTATCTCTTTCCTTTCCTCCCACACTGTTCCTGTTCCAACTCTAACCTCCCCTTCCTCTATGTTCTCATTCCCTTGTCCCTTGCCCTCCATTCTCCCTCTCACCCTCAGTTTTCTCATGTAGATTCATCCATTTGTCCATCACTGGAGCAACTATGTGTCCTTCCTAGGTTTTCCCTTATTAGCTACCCTCCTTGCAGCTGTGGATTGCAGTCTGGTTATCCTTTGCTTTACATCTAGTATCTACTTATGAGTGAATACATACAATCTTTGTCCTTCTGAGTCTGTTTTATCTCACTCAGGATGATATTTTCTAGTTCCTTCCCTTTTGTCTGCAAACCTCATGATGTCTTTGCTATTCTCCAATGTGTAGCACTCCATTGTGTATATGTACTACATTTTTCTTTATCCATTCTTCAGTTGAGGGGTATCTAGGTTGTTTCCAAGTTCTGGATATTACAAATAATGCTGCCATGACCATAGTTGTGCATGTTTCCTTGTGGTATGATTGAGCATTCCTTGGTTATATGCCCCCAGAGCAGTATAGCTGGGTCTTGAGGAAGACTTATTCCCAATTTTCTGAAAAACTACCATACTGATTTCCAAAGTGGTTGTACAAGTTTTCATTCCCACCAACAGTGGAAGAGTGTTTCCTTGCTCCATATCCTATCCAATGTATGCTGTCTTTGGTGTTTTTGATCTTAGTCATTCTGATGGGTGTAAGGTGGTATCTCAGAGTTGTTTTGATTTGCATTTCCCTGGTGACTAAGAATGTTGAGTAATTCCGTAAATGTCTTTTGGCCATTTGAGATTATTCTGTTGAGAATTCTCTGTTTAGTTCTGTATCCCATTTTTTAATTGGACTGTTAGATATTTGAATGTTTATTTTCTTGAGTTCTTTATATATTCTGGAAATCAGCCCTCTGTCTAATGTGGGGTTGGCGAAGATTGTTTCCCATTCTGTAGGCTGTCATTTTGTCTTATTGACCCTGTCCTTTGCCATACAAAAGCTTCTAAGATTTAGGAGGTCCCATTTATTAATTGTTGCTCTCAGTTTCTGTGTTACTGATATTATATTTAGGAAGTGATCTCTGGTGCCAATGCATTCAAGACTATTTTTTACTTTCTCTTCTATCAGGTTCAGAGAATCTAGATTTATTTTGAGGTCTTTGATCCACTTGGACTTACATTTTGTGCATGGTGACAGATATGGATCTATTTGCAATCTTCTACATGTTGACATCCAGTTATGCCAGCACCATTTGTTGAAGATGCTTTCTTTTTTTTCCATTGTATACTTTTGGCTTCTTTGACAAAAATCATATGTTCATGTTTATAAGTGTGTGGATTAATGTCAGGGTCTTCAATTCAGTTACATTGATCCACATGTCTGTTTTTAGGCCAGTACCAATCTGTTTCTATTATTAGCTCCACTATAGAACTTGAAGTCTGGGATCCTGATGCCTCTAGAGGTCGCTTTGTTGGACAGGATTCTTTTAGCTATCCTTGTTTTTTATTGTTTTTCTATATGAAGTTGAATATTGTTCTTTTCAGGTCTGTGAAGAATTGTGTTGGGATTTTGATGGGGATTGCATTGAATCTATAGATCTCTTTTGATAAGAAATTCCATTTTCACTACGTTAATCTTAGTTATTCATGAGCATGGGAGATGTTTCTATTGTCTGATATCTTCTTCAATTTCTTCAGAGACTTAAAGTTCTTGTCATACAGGTTCTTTACTTGCTTAGTTAGAGTTACTCTAAGGTACTTTATATTATTTTTGGCTATTGTAAAGGGTGATATTTCTCTGATTTCTTTTTCAGCCCTTTTATCATTTGTTTATAGGAGGGCTACTGATTTTTTTTTTTTTTTGAGTTCATCTTGTATCCTGCCACATTACTGAAAACGTTTATCAGCTGCAGGAGTTCCTTGGTTCAATTTTAGGGGTCACTTATATATAGTATCATATAGTCTACAAAGAGGGAAAGTTTGATTTCTTCCTTTCCAATTTGTTTCCCCTTGATCTCCTTTTGTTGTCTCCTTTTTTTGTCTTATTGCTCCAGCTAGAACTTCAAGTGCTATATTGTATAAATATGGGGAGAGTGGACTGCCTTGTCTTGTTCCTGGTTTTAGTGGAATCACTTTGAGTTTCTCTCCATTTAATTTGATGTTGGCTGTTGGCTTGCCATAAATTGTCTTTATTATGTTTTGGTATGTTCCCTGTATTCCTGATCTCTCCAAGACCTTTATTATGAAGGTATGTTGGATTTTTCAAAGGCCCTATGAGCATCTAATGAAATGATCATGCGATTTTTTCTTTCAGTTTGTTTATATGGTGTTTTATATTGACAGACTTTTGTATGTTGAACCAACCTTGCATCTCTTGGTTGAAGCCTACTTAATCATGGTGGATATATATGTTTTTTGGGAGACAGGATTTCTCTGTGTAGCTTTTGCGCCTTTCCTGAATCTCGTTCTGTATACCAGGCTGGCCTTGAACTCACAAAGATCCTCCTGCCTCTGCCTCCCGAGTGCTGGGATTAAAGGCAAGTGCCACCCCGCCCTGCGGATACATATAAATACATATGTGTGTGTGTGTGTGTGTGTGTGTGTGTGTGTGTGTGTGTGTGTGTGTGTGTTCTGGGAGGCTGTTTGCCAATATTTTATTGAGTATTTTTGGTCTTTAATTCTCTTTCTTTGTTGCATCTTTGTGTGGCTTGGGAATCAGAGTAACTGTAGCCTCATAAAAGGAGTTTGGTAACAGGCCTTTTGTTCCTATTGCGTGGAACAATTTGAAGAGTATTGGTATTAACTCTTCTTTGAAGATCAGGTAGAATACTGTATTGATACTATCTGGTCCTGGACTACTCTTGGTTGGGAGACTTTTATTGACTGTTTTTATTTCCTTAGGGTTTATTGGTCTATTTAAATTATTTATCTGGTATTGATTTAACTTTGCTATATGGTACCTATCCAGAAAACTATGCATTTCTTTTAGATTTTCCAATTTTGTGGAGTATAGGATTTTGAAATATGACCTGATGATTTTCTAGAGTTCCTCATTGTCCATTGTTATTTCTCCCTTTTATTTCTGAATTTGTAAATTTGAATGCCATCTCTCTCTCTGCCTTTTGGTTAGTCTGGATCAGGACTTGTCTATCTTGTTGATTTTCTCAAATAACCAACTCTTTGTTTCACTTATTCTTTGTATTGTTCTCTTCTTTCTGTTTTATTTTTTATTATTTATTTTTCATTTATTATTATTATTATGATGATGATGATGATGATTATGTGTTTTAATTTCATACATCAGCCATGGGTTCCCCTGTCTTCCCCCATCCCTCTCCAAACCCCACCTTCCCCCCAGCCCCTCACCTCCATTCCCATGTCCTCCAGGACCAAGACACCCCTGGGGATTCATTTAAACCTGGTGGATTCAGTACAGGCAGGTCCTGTCACCTCCTTCCAGGCTGAGCATGTGTCCCTGTGTAATCCCAAGGTTCCAAACAGCTAGCTCATGCACTAAGGACAGGTCCACGTCCCACATACTGGGTGCCTCCCAAACAGATCAAGCTATTCAATTGGCTCACTTATCCATAGGGCCTGATCTAGCTGGGGGCTCCACAGCCGTTGGTTCATAATTCATGTGTTTCCATTCAATTGGCTCTTTGTCCCTGTGCTTTTTGAAATCTTGGATTCAACAATTCATGCCCTTGCAGTCCCTCCTCTTTCTCCACAGTTGGACACCTGGAGCTCCACCTGGGGCCTGGCTGAGGATCTCTGCATCCACTTCCATCATTTATTGGATGAGTGTTCCAGGACGACTGTTAGGGTTTTTAGTCATCTGTTCATCAGACTAGGTCAGATCAGGCTTTCTCTTGACAACTGCCAGCAGTCTACAGAGGATATATCATTCTGGATTTCTGGGGACCTCTCCAGCATTCTGCCTATTCCTGATCTCATGTGGTCTTTATTTATCATGGTCTGTTATTACTTGTTATCCCTTTCTGTTCTTGATCCAGCTGGGAACCCCTGCTCCCCTAAGTTTGAAGTCTATTTTGCTGGATATTAGGATGGCTACATCAGCTTGCTGCTTAAGACCATTTGATTGGAAAGTCTTTTCCCAGCCTTTTATTCTTAGGAGGTGTCTGTCTTTGAATTTGAGGTGTGTTTCTTGTATGCAGCAGAAAGATGGGTCCTTTTTTCGTATCCAATCTGTTAGTCTGTGTCTTTTCATAGGTGAATTAAGTCCATTGATATTAAGGGATATTAATGAACAGTGATTGTTTGTTCCTGTTATTATTTTTATTATTTGGTGGTAGTGTGTGTGTACTTATCTTCTTTGGGGTTTACTGCTGTGGTCTTATCTATTGCCTGTGTTTTCATGGGTGTATCTGCCTTCCTTATGTTGGAATTTCCCTTCTAGTGCTTTATGTAGGGCTGGGTTTGTGGATAAGTATTGTTTAAATCTGGTTTTGTCTTGGAAGGTCTTGTTCACTCCATCTATGATGATTCAGAGTTTTGCTGGGTACATTAGTCTGGGCTGGCATCCATGGTCTCTTAGTGTCTGCATTATATCTGTCCAGGTCCTTCTGGCTTTCAAAGTCTCCATTGAGAAATCGGGTGTTATTCTGATGGGTTTGCCTTTATAAGTCAATTGGCATTTTTCCTTTGCTGACCTTAATATTCTTTGTTTATTCTGTATGTTTAGTTGTTTAATTATTATGTAGTGAGGGGACTTTTTTGGGGGGGTCTAGTTTGTGTGGTATTCTATAGGCTTCTTGTATCTTCATAGGCATTTCCTTCTTTAAGTTGGGAAAGGTTTCTTCTCTGATCTTGTTAAATATATTTTCTATGCCTTTGAGTTGGTATTCTTCTCCTTCCTCTATCCCTATTATTTGTAGGTTTAGTCTTTTCATGGTGTCCCAAATTTCTTGGACATTTTGGGTCATGACTTTGTTGGTTTTAGTGTTTTCTTTGACTGATGAATCTATTTCTTCTACCGTATCTTAAACACCAGAGATCCTCTCTTCCAACTGTTGCATTCTGTTGGTTATACTTGTATCTGAATTTCCTGTTTGTTTACTCAGATTTTCTATTTCCAGCATTCCTTCTGCTAGTGTTTTCTTCATTTTTTCTATTTCTGTCTTCAGGTCTTGGACTGTCTGCCTTCCTTTTTCATGATTTTCTTTTAAGGACTTATTCTTTTCTTCTGCTTTAATTGTCCTTTCCTCTAGTTTTTTTATAGTGTCCTTCCCATTTTTTGTTTGTCTGTTCCTCTACTTTATTTTTGATTTCTTCTATATAAGGTTCTAGCCTCTTCATGATGTTACTTACAAGCTTAATTTCTACTTCTTCTTCCATTCCATGATGTTCAGGTCTAGCTGTTGGAGAAGGGCTAGGTTCTGGTGATGTTGTATTGCTCTTTATTTTGTTGTATGTACTTCTGCCTTGGCATCTGCCCATCTCCTCTTGGGTTCGTTCTTGGTCTTATCAGTGTACTTGGTCCAGAGAGAGCTGACAGATTTTGGGACCCTCTCTCTGGTCCAGTTGGAAGCTCTGGGCTAGATGGGAGTGCTGGTCCAGATGAGAGTGCTGGCCAGATAGGAGCTGGGTGTGCTGGACTCTGAGTCTCGGGAAGTCCCTTGGGTCTCCTTATTTTGTCTAGATGGGAGCTCCTCTTGTCCAGATGGGAGTTTCTCTGGTCTGTGGTCCAGATGGCAGTTCTGGGGCAGATGCCAGCTGGGGGTTGGTCTCTGAGTCTCAAGAAGTGGTTGGGGTCTTGGGCAAATGGGTGTGGGAGCAGGGTGTGGAAACTGCTGTGTCTGCCTGCAGTCTTGGAAAAGGGGTGCCTTCCCACAGGGCCCGCTGATTGTCTGGAAACTGGGGCCAAGTTGGTCAGGTCCTAAGGGGATGGCCTGTGTCCAGTGGTGGGACCCAGGGGCAGTTGCCTCTCTGGCTATAACCCCAGGCACTCACCTCTGGTCCATATGGGAGTTCTGGGGTGGACCAATATTTTATTAATTCTTAAGGTTGATGGCCAGTTTCTGTCTCTTGTTCACTATATGATTTTTATTTGCCATGGGTTACATTTTCAAGTCAGATAAAAACAACAGTATTACTGTGTTGCTTTCTGTGGGTAAACATTACTTTCCTATTGATTTAAGTTGAAGTTTACTGAGAGAACATCAAATTGAACTGTTTACATGAAAATGTACAAATTTGGCTATACATTTCAGATTTTAAATACTATAATTAAGTGGTCTTGAAGTTTTCTTTGCTTTTCTCTTTTTAATGTGAAGGTGAAATTTTCTGATTTTTAAAATTTGATATGGACAAGCTTTGGTATTTTATATTTTGGGAATTCAGAGCTCAATTTGATGTAAAATGAAGTCTGCATTCTACTTGAGAAACATCTACTACTATGTGTTTTTCACATATCTGTCTTCTACAGGTTCTTGATGGATTTTATAGTCAGTATATTGATTTGTGTTTGAAAATTGCAACATTGTTATATTTAAAGACAATTTTTATATTGTATTGTTCTTATCAGCTAGTACTGTGCATCTCACAAGTGGAAATCAGCAAGATGGTCTCCATAAATTTTCATCTTACAGCAGGGAATGTTATTAGAGGGTTGCTCTTGATTTCTGGAAGGGGAAAGCAGACCAATTTCTCAGAAGGAGTCATCCTGCCTTTGTGGAATAAGTGGTTTCTGTGATGCCCCTTCCCTCCATGTTCTCTGGAAAACTCTGCTCAGTTTACCTCCAGTATCCAGGGTCCATGAACCAAGAGAGCTGGCCCATCCAGATCTTGGGTCTTCAGTGTCCTCTCTTAGCCCCACCTTGTAGGCATGACAGTTACCAAAGCCTCAGTGGGGGTTGGAACTTCAGGATCAAAGCTGGAATGGCTACCCATGAAAGATTGTTTTGTTTTTTTTTGTCTGTTATTCCTTCCTTCCTTCCTACCATCTTTCCTACCTTCCTTCCTTCCTACCTTCATTTATTCCTTTCTTCCTCCCTTCCTTTCCTATTTTTTGTTACAAAGGGACACATATCTGAAACATATTTTTCTTTGCCTTTGAAAGGATCCATCCCCTGTAGCAAAGACATGAATAATGTGGATTTATATTATAAATATGATTTAAGTGATCATAATAAGTACCTGAGCCTGTAATATCCACATGGAGACCATACACCTACCTCATCCTCATGTGAACAGACACGAAGTGAAGGGGTATGAAGAAGAAAGCCTAAGGGAAAGAATTAATCTGTATTAAGGAAAATTCTTTTGTTTTGATGAATTCAGTGTTCTGCACTGAACAAGCATGCAAATAAATATATAAAACGAAAGAGGAAAAGAAAAATGATTCTCACACAGGCATCTACCAGCATCATAGAAGACCCTCTAAATTCCAACCAACAGAGTGTTCCAACAGCTTTCTTAGAAAAGGAGGTGAGGCACAAAGACACTGTAATGACTGAGTGAGACTGACACCTGAATTCAGGTATGTCACCAGCTGCATTGTTCTCCTAGTCTCCATGCAGGAGCATTCCCAGGATCAATGGCGTTCCACACATCCATTGACAATCTAGACAACTTAGTCAGTGTTTCTTCTGCTGTGCACACATTATGTGAGGACTATGGTAGGTGTGAAGCTTTTCAGGACTCAGGGATCACTGATGATGACTGACTATTCCCTTTAACATGAATCTTATACTGTTTCAACCATGAGACCCAGGTGAGACTCTGCCCTTAGTCTAGGGGAGCCCACTATTCAGAGTTCCTAAATCATTTCAGAATCATACCTTGTTACCCACAGAGGAGTCAGTTCTTCATGATGGTCTCTATCTGGATTGTGTCAGATTATATCATATATAAAAATGTATCCATCAGAGTTGAAAAAAACAGTATTATATTTGAATATTTCAAATATGCCTACACTGCACTTGTGGAGATATTTTTTGGAAAAGTTTCTGTGATATGCAGAGGCATCCCAGACACAGAGATTGGAGCATTCATGTTCTTCTGCTCCTGCTCAGGGAGACTCTGAATTCCCTGTTTTCTCACGGCCCCTGATGTTCATGAGGACACCCTGCAGGGAGTCTGTATCTAGCTTGTCTCCTCATGTGCATTTTTGACATGGTAATACTTGATTGTAAGACTTTCAGACTATCCAAAAAGAGAAAGAGTGTTTTTTGAATTGAGTATGGAGATGGTCAATTGGTCCTTGACAGGATTTGAATATTTTATTGAAATAACAATCTCACATGTATGAGATCCATTCCTGTCCCTTCCCTGCAGTCTGGCAGATGTAGTGTATATACTAGTCCCTGAAAGTGAATCCAGATGGTACATAGGGGAGTTATTGGGTTACCCAAACCTGTAGCTATTCTCTGCCACACTCCACCTGCTGGACATCTTCCTGGACACCTGCAGACATTGAGGTTTCTGGTCAGGAAACTGTCACACATGTCTACCTTCCTCTCATTCATGTCCACTCACATACTGAGCATGTCTTCTTTGTTGTAAATGATCTTTTAAAGAGCAACAAAAACAAAAATAATAAAGGAGCAACAAGGAAAACCCAGTTCAGCCCAATTCCATGGTGAGTGGTCTCTGTTCAGTGTTTATAATTGAACAGGCAGACCTGGGAATCCCAGGTCTTGGAATGTCTTGTTCACTCCGTCTATGATGACTGAAAGTTTTGCTGTGTATATAAATGTCTAGGCTGGCATCCATGGTCTCTTAGTGTCTGCATTATATCTGTCTAGCTTCTTCTGGCTTTTAAAATCTCCATTGAGAAATCAGGTTTTATTCGGATGGCTTTGCCTTTATAAGTCACTTGGCCTCTTTCCTTTGCTGCCCTTAATATTCTTTCTTTATTCTGTATGTTTAGTTGTTTAATTATTATTTGGTGAGGGTACTGTTTTGGGGGGTCTTGTCTGTTTTGTGTTCTATAGGCTTCTTGTATCTTTATAGGCATTTCGTTATGTAAGCTGGAAAATTTTTTTCTATGATCTTGTTGAATATATTTTCTGTGCCTTTGAGTTAGTATTCTTCTCCTTCTTCTATCCCTATTATTTGTAGGTTGGTCTTTTCATGGTGTCCCAAATTTCTTGGGGGGTCATGACTTTTTTGGCTTTAGTGTTTTCTTTGACTGATGAATCTCTTTCTTTTACCATATCTTCAATGCCAGAGATCCTCTCTTCCATCTCTTGCATTCTGTTGGTTATAATTGCATCTGAAGTTGCTGTTCATTTACTCAGATTTTCTATTTCCAGCATTCCTTCTGCTAGTGTCTTCTTCAATTTTTATATTTTCCTCTATAGGTCTTGGACTGTTTCCCTCATCTGTTTCATTGCTTTTTCATGGTTTATTTCAAGGACTTATCGTTTTCTTCTGTTTTATTTATAGCGTTTTTTTTTTTTTATAGCGTTCTTCCCATTTTTTGTTTATCTGTTCCTCCACTTTATTTTTGTTTTCTTCTTTATAAGGCTCTAGCCTCTTCCTGATGTTACTTATAAGGTTGTTTTCTTCTGCTTCTTCCATTCTGTGATATTCAGGTCTAGCTGTTGGAGAAGGGGTAGGTTCTGGTGATGCTGTATTGCACTTTATTTTGTTGTATGTACTTCTGCTTTGACATCTACCCATCTCCTTGTGGATTAGTTCTTGGTCTTATCAGAGCACTTGGTCCAGACAGATCTCACAGATTTAGAGATCCTCTCTCTGGTTCAAATAGAAGCTCTGGGACAGATGGGAGCTCTGCTCCAGATGAGAGTGCTAACCGAATGGGAGCTGGGCCTGGACTCTGAGTCTCAGGAGTTCCCTGGGGTTTCCCTATCTTGTCCAGATGGGAGTTCCAGGGCAGGATGGAAGCTCTGGTCCAGATGTGAGTTTCAGAGTGGATGGTAGATGGGGGTTCTGGTCCAGATGGCTATTCTGGGGCAGGATGGAAGCTAGTGGCTGTTTTCTAAGTGTCTGGAAGTGGCTGGGGTGTCTATGGTCCAGATGGGAGTTTTGGGGCGGTTGGGACATGGGGGCTGGTCTCTGAGTCTATGAAAGTGGCTCTGGTCCAGATGGGAGTTCTGGGGCAGGATGGAAGCTGGGGGCTGGTTTCTAAGTCTCTGGAAGTGGCTGGAGTCTCTCTGGTCCTGATGGGATTTCTGGAGCAGATGGGAGTTGGTGGCTGGTCTCTGAGTCTCTGGAAGTGGCTGGGGTCTCTGGCAGATTGGTGTGGGTGCAGGGTGTGCAGATTGCAGGGTCTGCCTCCAGTCTTGGAAAAGGGGAGTCCTCCTCCAGGGCCCTCCATAAATGGCAGGAAACTGGGGCCAATTTGGGCAGGACCTCCCAGGATGGCTGGTGCTCAGGGGTGGGACCTAGAGGCTGGGGCCTCTCTGATTATAAGCCCAGGCACTCACCTCTGGTCCAGATGGGAGTTCAGGGACATATGGGAGCTGTGGGCTGGTCTCTGAGTCTCAGGAAGTGGCTGGGGTCTCTGGCAGATGGGTGTGTGGGCAGAATGCGGAGGTTGAAGGGTCTGCTTGCAGTCTTGGAAAAGGGGAGCCCTCCCTCAGGGCCTGCTGAATCTATTTAAAGACTTTTTAAAAATTTAAATGCTGCCCACTGTTCTCCCTCCTTCTGCTTCTCTCTCTCTTACCCAACCTCTCCCCTTCCCTTTCTCCACTCCTCCTAGTGGGCAAGGCCTTCCTTAGACATTCAACACAGGCTGGCCTACCATGTGGGGCCTGACACAAGCCCCTCCCCTGCATGAATGCTGAATAAGGAATGGCAAAGTAGGGATGGGGTCTGAAAAAGCCAGTTCATGTTCTCTGGATGAGTCCTGGTCCCATTGCCAGGGGAGCCACAAACACTTCAAGATACAAAACCGTCACCCTCATTCAGAGGGCCTAGTGTGGTCCCATACAGGCTCCCCAGCTGTCAGTACAGTGTCCATGGAGTCCCACTAGCTTTGTTCTGCAGTCCTTGTGGTTTTTCTCATTATGATCTTGTCTCCCCTTGCTTCCATAATCCCTCTTCCCTCTCTTCAGCTGAACTCCAGGAGTTTGGTCAAGTGCTTGGCTTTGGGGTCTCTACAACTGCTTCCGTCAGTCACTGGATGTAGGTTCTATGATGACAATTAGAGTAGCCTCTGATCTGAGTGCAGAGGAAGGCTAGTTCAAGTACCCATTCCACAATTGCTGTCATTGTTAGCTGGGGACATTCTTGTGGTTCCCTAGGGATTTCCCCAGCAGCAGATTTTTCCCTAACCCCATAATGACTCACTCTCTCAAAATCCCTCTATCATTTCTCTCTCTCTCCCAGACCTCTGCCATCTCTAACCCTCATGTCCCTACCCCCCATCTCCTCCACTCCACTCCCCTTCACAGGTTAACAAAGATATCTTAAAACTCTCCCCTTCCTGGGGTGATCCATATGTATGCCTTTCAAAGTCCTCCTCTTTACCTAGCTTCTCTGGGACTGTGGGTTATAGCCTGTTTATCCTTTGCTTTGTACCTAATATCTCTCTCTTTTTTTTTTGGTTTTTTTCAAGACAGGGTTTCTCTGTGTAGCTTTGTGCCTTTCCTGGATCTCACTCTGTAGACCAGGCTAGCCTTGAACTCAAAAAGATCCACCTGGCTCTGCCTCCTGAGGGCTGGGATTAATGGCATGCACCACCACCGCCCAGCTGTATGTAATATCTCTTATGAGTGAGTACATACCATGTTTGTCTTTCTGGGTCCAGGATAACTTACTCATGATGATTTTTCTAGTTCTTTCCATTTACCTACAAATTTCATGATGACATTTTTTGTACCTCTGTGTAATACTACACTGTACAAATGTACTACATTTTCTTTATCCATTCTTCAGTTGAGAGGCATCTAGGCTGGACAGATGTCTCAGAGTAAAAGAGTACCAACTGCTCTTCCAGAGGTCCTGAGTTCAGTTTCCAGCAACTACTTGGTGACTCATGACTACCTAAAATGAGATCTGGTGCCCTCATCTGGCCTGCAGACATACATGCAGGCAGAACACAGGATACAAAATATGCACATCTTAAAAAAAATAAAAAATGAGTCTGACATACCATCTTATGCCTGTCAGAATGGCTAAGATAAAAAATACTGATGACAGCTTGTGTTGAGGAGGATGTGAAGAAAGGGAAACTCTCCTCCATTGCTGGTGAGAGTGTAATCTAATCAGCCACTCTGGAAATCAGTAGAGCAGTGTCTCAGGAAACCAGAAATCAACCTACCTCCAAATCCAGCAATATCTCTTGGTCATATCCTCAAAATATGCTCAGCCACACCACAAGGATATTTTCTCATCTATGTTCATAGCAGCCCTATTCATATAAGCAAACTAATTTTTACCAAGATGAAAATTTTTGAAAATAGAATTTTTCACAATTGGTAACCAAGATTATTCTTTTAAGTTCTTTTGGTTTAGAAGAAGAAAATAATGGATATTTCTGTTTCAAATCCATTTTTTGAAAATGACAATATTTCTGGGAAGCTGCAGATTCTCCATCACATGTTCAAAGGCAAAGAGGATAAATCACAAATTACTAAAAATTCCCAAGATTCCTCAAGGAACTTAAAGTCAACAAGTTTACAATTACAGACTCCTTTTGAAATATCAAGTGAAACACACAACACACACACACACACACACACACACACACACACACACACACAAAATATATCAAAGGAGCTACCATTCTGTCTGGTAATCAGAAGCAATTGGATAGCTTAGAGGGTGTGTTGGGAAAAATTTTGTTCTAATTTGTGCACACATACAAGGTTGAATAAGATGACAGTCCAGAGGGGCCTCTAGAGGACATCTTTGGCTTGAAGAAGAAACCACAAGTTCTGACATTAAAACTGGTGCTCATTCAGCATAGTCCAGAACTTAATAGATTTTGAAGTGAATATTACTTGTGGTCCTCAGGAATCCCAGTGGTCATTGGTGCCCCCTATTGTTACCAGATGTCTCCATAGAGAGGTTTTTGTGCAGGTTCACACTGGAGTTCCCTCACTGTGTCTCTGGCACAGTAATACATGGCTGTGTCCTCAGTTTGCAGATTGTTCAGTTTTAAGAAAACTTGGCTCTTGGAGGTGTCCCTGCTGATGGTGACTCGGGATTTGAGAGCTGAATTATAATCTGTACTTCCACCACTCCATATTGCTCCCATCCACTCCAGACCCTTTCCTGGAGGCTGGCGGACCCAGTGTATACTATAGCTGGTTAATGAGAACCCAGAGACAGTGCAGGTGAGAGACAGGGTCTGTGAGGGCTGCACCACACCAGGTCCTGACTCCTTCAGCTGCACCTGGCACAGGGAACCTGGGGACAAACAATATCACCATCAGTCTTACATCCCATAGATGACATGCCTGGGTCCCTCTCCTGAAACCCTGACACACTTACAGCTTGGAAAGTTCACCAGGCAGAGGAGCAGCACCAGGACAGCCATGCTCTGCTGGAGGCTCTGTTGAGAAGGAGATGGGGCTCCTCAGCTAGGCCTGGGCTTTCAGCCTGAGCCTGAGGGCTGCTTTGCATTGGGAGGGATTCCTGAGAGGATAAAAGGAAGCACCAGGCAAGGCTTCCACTCTTCCCTCAGGTGACTGAGTTTTGCCCTGTGCTTCCTAGAGGAACTGGTGATGGAAACTCAGGAAATTTTCCTGTTTTTTTTCTGGATTTGCAATCCCTGAAAAATGATAAATAGTATGAATCACTCTGTGCAGACCTGACAAGCAAAACTTAAGAGTGTTTATACTAAGTGAGTCTATATCCACACATTATAGGCAGAACTGGGTACCCTGTCCTAGTGCATTTTTAGATCTCTATGAATTCCTGAAGTGAATTTTTGATGGAGTTGGGTCTCTTAGTGATCAGAAACTCTGCTCAAGGAACAGTTAAAAATGTATTGTTTTGATTTCAGTGGAATTTTCTCATTCTCATCATCCATCCAGGAAATAATTTTTGAGGAAGCAGCTCACTTACACAGTTACATGTGATCGTGTGTTTATCTGAGAGCATCCCCACAAGACTGATTTCAACCTCTTCACCTTCTCACAGGGAACACTGTACCTGGAGATTAGGTTTTACTTCCTCTTGGTTTATGTCAGTTTTTCTTTCTCTGTGCACTTATATCTGTTTATACCATGTGACACAGAGCATCTCAGGTTCATAAATATGATTATTGCATTGGTAAGGGATGGGAAGACAAGTTGTTCATAAAACACTATAGTATTCAACTAGGCTTGAGGTTTATGTTAACTAAAGTAGAAAATAAGCCAGAGAAGCTGAAGTCAAGCCAAGGAGTAGAGAAGAAATAGGCATGATTATAGGGACCCAGTGCCTTGAGGTGTTGTTTGCCATAGAGAACAAGAGTTGGCTGAGTTTTCCTTCATGCCATGCTAATGTAAACCATGGGGATATGAAGTGCTGTGCTGGAGCCCACCTGTTCAGTCAGCACTCAGAGAATGTCTGCAATGGTACTGAAGATCTCATGTTTTGTTTCCTTTATTTCTGTGTGCATCATCTTTGTACTCAGAGAGGCAGTAGTAGAGACAGGTCGTAACCTTAGTGAGTCAGCCATCCTGTGCAAGCTCTGATGGTCACCCACACTAAGAGTGCTGTCTTCCCACATTCTTGATGCTCTGAGTGTTAGAAAAATGTTTTGTAGTCATATTGTATGTCTCTTTGTGTGTTTATCTTCATTGGGGATTTTTTCAGTGTGGTTACAAAATTTGGAAAGGAGTATTACAGAAATAAATGTGTATCTCTTATTCTATATTAGAGAATTTGGCATAAGTCTCATTATTCAAATATTTTTGTCATTGTTTACTTCTATGATAGTTTGCATACATATTCTGTACTCTCTTCCTCCTTGGAATTCCCTTCTTCATGAGTTCCCTAAAGGAAGTCATTAAGAAAAAGTTGTTTGCAAAAAGGAACAGTTCATGGTATAGCCACACATTATTTATAATTATATTCTATTTGAGAGACAGATTCTTATTCTTAAGTGTTTTAACATTTGTATTTATTTTTTTTGGAGGACACACGGATACTCAATGGGTCATGGTACCTTGAAAGTACTGGCTCTTACATTTGTGTTGCAGTTAGTATTTAATCAACATAATACAACCTAGGGTCATCACGGAACAAGGAACATCAGTTGGGAAAAAATGCATCCATCATGTTGTTCTATAATAACAACTGTGGGGTCATGTCTTGAGCAATAATTGGTGTATAAGGGTTCAGGAAGATAGGGGTTGTGTCATTCATGAGAAGGTGTTCCTGGGTTGTGTAAGAATGCATGCTGAACAACCATGGAGTTCAAGCAAGTAAGCAGAGTTCCTTCATGGTTCCTGATTCAGTTCCCACCTTCAAGTTCCTCCTTTGATTTTTTTTTATCTTTTTTTCTTTCTTAAGAAATTTTCTTCGCACTCCACATACTATCCATAGAACCCTTCTCCTCCCTCTTCCCACACCTGGCACTCTGTCCCAAGCCACCCTGTATTCCCACATCCCCCAATTCGAGGTCTCCCATGGGGAGTCAGCAGAGCCCAGCACACTGACCCAAGACATGTCCAAGTCCCTTCCCACTGCACCAAGGCTGTGCAAGTTGTCATACCACAGTTACCGGATTCCAGAAGCCTGCCCATAGACCAGGGACAGATCCTTATTCCCCCTGCCTGGGTGCCCCCTCAAACATTTTGAACCATACAATTGTCTTCTGAGTCCAGATGGCCTAGTCCAGTCCCATGGGGGCTCCCCAGCCACCAGTCCACAGTTCATGGACTGACACTAGTGTGGCCAGTCATCTCTTCATGTCCTCCCATCATGATCTCAATGTTCCTTGCCTGCAGCATCTCTCCTCTCTCTCTCATCAGTTGGAATCCCAGAGCTCATCCTGGTGCCTGGCCATGGATATCTGTATCTGCCTCCATCAGTCACTGGACAAAGGCTCTATGATGACAGCTATTTTATTTGCTGGGCTGGTCACCAGAGTAGACCAGTTCAGGTACCCTCTGGAACACTGCCAGGAGACCAAGTTGGGGTCAACTTTAGGATTCCCAAGAGCCTCCCCAGCATGCTGCCTATTCCTATTCCCATGATGTACTCATCTATCATGGTATCTTCCTCCTTGCCATCCCACTTTGTCCCTGTTCCAGCTTGACCCTCCCATTTCCCTATGTTCTCATTCGCTATTCCTCACCCTCTGCAACCACCCCCCAAACCCACTCCACTCATGTAGATCTCATCCACTTCTCCTTCACAGGATCATCCATGTGTCCCTCCTACAGTCTTCCCCTGTTAGCTAGCCTTTCTGGAGTTATGGGTTGCAGTCTGGCCATCCCTTCGCTCACATTTAGTATCCACTTATGAGTGAGTACATACTATGTTTGTCCTTCTGAGTCTGGGTTACCTCACTCAAGATGATATTTTCTAGTCCATTCTTTTGCCTGCAAATTTCATGGTATCATTGTTTTTTACTGATGAGTAGTACTCCATTGTGTATATTTGCCATAATTTGTTTATCCATTCTTCAGTTGAGGGGCATCTAGATTGTTTCCAGATTCATGCTATTACAAATAATGCTGATATGAACATAGTTGAGCATGTGTTCTTGTTGTAAGATTGAGCATTACTTGGATATATGTCTAAGAGTGGTATATCTGGGTTTGAGGAAGACTTATTCCCAATTTTCTGAGACACCATTTACTGATTTCCAGAGTGGCTGTACAAGTTTGCATTTGCACCAACAGTGGAGGAGTGTTCCCCTTGCTCCACATCCTCTCCAACATAAGCTGTCTTCCGTGTTTTTGATCTTAGCCATCCTGACAGGTATAAGATGGTATATCAGATTTGTTTTAATTTTCATCTCCCTGATGACTAAGGATGTTGAGCAATTCCTTAAATGCCTTTCAGCCATTTGAGATTCTTCTGTTGAGAATTCTCTGTTAAGCTCTGTAGCCCATTTTTAATTGGATTTTTCAGTATTTTGATGTCTAGCTTTTTGAGTTCTTTATATATTTTTGAGATCAGCCCTCTGTCAGATATAGTGTTGTTGAAGATCTTTTCCCATTCTGTAGGCTGTTGTTTGGTCTTATTGCCTATGTCCTTTGCTCTACAAAATCTTCCCAGTTACAGGAGGTTCTGTGTATTAACTGTTGCTCTCAGTTTCTTTGCTACTGATGTTATATTTACGAAGTGATCTCTGGTGCCAATGCATTCCAGACTATTTCCTACTTTGTCTTCTGTCAAGTTCAGTGTAACTGGATTTATGTTGAGGTCTTTGATCCACTTGTACTTGAGTTTTTGTGCATGGTAACAGATATGGATCTATTTGCAGCCTTCTACACATTGACATCCAGTTATACCAGGACCATTTGTTGAAGATGCTTTCTTTTTTCCATGGTACAGTTTTGGCTTCTTTATCAAAAATCATTTGTTCATAGGCATGTTGATTAATGTCAGGGTCTTCAATTCCATTGGTCCACAGGTCAGTTTTTATTCCAGGAGGAAGCTGTTTTTATTACTATAGCTCTATAGTGGAGCTTGAGGTCAGACATCCTCTGGAGGCATCATGACCTCTTACCTCAAGCTCTACTATAGAGGATGCTTTGTTGTACAGGATTCTTTTAACCCTCTTAAGTTTTTTGTTTTTCCACATATTGTATTGTTCTTTCCAAGCCTGTGAAGTATTGTGTTGGGATTTTGATGGGATTGCATTGAATCTGTAGATTGCTTTTGGTTAGATTGCCATTTTTACTATGCTAATTCTACCTATCCATGAGCATGGGATATCTTTCCATTTTCTGGTATCTACTTCAAATTTTTTCTTCAGAGACTTAAAGTTGTTCTTTTTTTTTTGGTTTTTCTAGTCAGGGTCTCTCTGTGTAGCTTTGCACCTTTTCTGGAGCTCACTTGGTAGCCCAGGTTGTCCTCAAACTCACAGAGATCTGCCTGGCTCTGTCTCCAAAGTGCTGGGATTAAAGGTGTGCACCACCACCACCCCGCCTAAAGTTCTTATCATACAGGTCTTTAGCTTGCTTAGTTAGAGCTACCCCAAGGTATTTTATATTATTTGTGGCTATTGTAAAGGGTGATGTTTCTCTGATTTCTTTCTCCACTCCCTTTTCATTTGTATATAGGAGGGCTTCTGATTTTTTTGAATTGTATCCTGCCACCTTACTGAAGGAGTTTATAGCTATAGGAGTTCCCTTTTAGAATTTTTTGGATCACTTATGTGTACTATCATATCATCTGCATATAATGAAAGTTTGCCTTCTTCCTTTCCAATTTGTATCCCCTTGATCTCCTTTTATAGTCTTTTTGCTCTAGCTAGAACTTCAAGTACTATATTGAATAAGTATGGGGAGAGTTGGCAGCCTTGTCTTGTTTCTGATTTAATGGAATTGTTTTGAGTTTCTCTCCATTTTATTTGATGTTGGCTGTCAGCTTGCTGTAAACTACCTTTATTAGGTTTAGGTATGTTCTTTGGATTCCTGAACTCTCTAGAACCTTTATCATGAAGGGATGTTGGATTTTGTCAAAGGCTTTTTCAGCATCCAATGAGATGATCATTTTTTTTTCTTTTCTTTCAGTTTGTTTATATGGTGTATTACATTGGAATTTCATATGTTGAACCATCCTTGCATCCCAGGGATGAAGCCTTCTTGGTCATGGTGGATAATTTTTTTGATGTGTTCCTGCATTTGGTTAGCCAGTATTTTATTGAGTATTTTTGCGTCAATGTTCATGAGGTAGATTGGTCTGTAATTCCCTTTCTTTGTTGCATCTTTGTGTGGTTTGTGTATCAGGGTAATTGTAGCCTCATAAAAAGAATTTGGTAATGTTCCCTCTGTTTCTATGGTGTGGAAAAATTTGATAATATTGATATTGAAAGACCCCCAGTGGAGATCTTCCCTCAGGAGAGACCCCGAACCCAAGGAACACGCCGAAACTACGAATCAGATGCAAACAGCAAGAGGGTTTATTTGAATACACAGGTACCTGGGGCGACAAGTCTCTTGGAGGACTTGCGCGCCTTCCTAGGGGAAGGGGGACTTTTTATAGGATCCCAGGGGCAAAGGCGCGGTTACAGAAGCGAGAAGCATAGTTACAGGGTTCCCATTGGTTGATTCAAATAAGGTCAGGGTGAACTTGGGGACATATTCTTAATTCTCGGAAATTTGCTGTGTGTGGCTGACTTGGCCTTGTCTAGGGCACAGTGGTGTTTTCCTAGCCCAACTGTCTATTCCCCAAGGCCAGGTGGCCCATCATAGATATCCTGTTTTGACTCAATGGTTTCTCTCCCAAGGCCGGGTGGCCGACCATAGTTATGAACTCCTGTTTGGCCTTCTTCCCCTGAACCGCAGATATCCTGTTCTTTATGTTTAAGCCTTGTAAAATGGCGTTACAGCAGTCAAGCTAAAGCTATTGTAGGGGGTCTTTCAGTATTAGCTCTTTTTTGAAAATCTGGTAGAATTCTGCACTGAAACCATCTGTTTGTAGCAGGAATCTTAAATGGTCTTATTATTAAAATCAAACCTGTGGCCAGTTATAGGGCTAAATGCTGGAAGATCAGAGAAGCAGAACAAGCCACAGCTACTCACCTGGCCAGTTCTTCAGCTGATCCTGTTTCCTCAGACTGGAAGCCTCTGAGTCCTCATCCAGAATGAATCTCAGCTGAACTGTTGCTCAAAAGCTTAACCAGCTGAACTTCTGCTAAAAGTCTAAAAGCTTAACCAGCCAAGTTCCTGGTCCTCATGCCTTATATACCTTTTTGCTCTCTGCCATCACTTCCTGGGAATAAAGACATGAGTCACCATGAATGGCTGTTTCCAATGCAGCCCTGAACTCACAGAGATCCAGAGGGATTTCTGCCTCTAGAATACTAGGATTAAAGGTGTGAGTGCCTCTACAGTAGAAGTTCAACATCTTAAAATGTTCAGCAAATTGCAAAGAAGCATATCTAGAGGCAGCTTTGTTTCTACTCGCTGCAATCCATTCCAGTCCCTTCCCTGGAGCCTGGCGGTTCCAGTACATATACTAATCACTGAAGGTGAATCCAGAGGCTGCACAGGAGAGTTTCAGGGAACCCCCAGGCTGTGCCAATCCTCCTCCAGACTCCACCAGCTGCACTTCACATTGGATATCTGTAATAGTAGAGTACTGTGGTCAGGAAAACGTCACAAACACCCACTCTCCCTCCTACTCATGTTCACCTCTTACTCATGCTCCCACACACTCAGCATCTTTTATTCCCCTAAATAACCTTTTACAAGAGTTACATAAAAAATGCAGTTCAGCCACAGCTTCATGGTGAGAAGTCTGTGTTCAGTGCTGATCCCCGAATGGTAAGACCAGGGAACTCAGGACTGGGCTCCTTTGCAAGAGCTACAGGGTCATGTCAGGGATTTTTATGAGCAGAGGGAACCTAATTTGCATTTCTTTCTGCTATATCATCAGCTCTATGGTTGAAGTAGAAGATGGTGCAGATGTTAGTACAGAAGGCAGAGATGAAATGGGTGAGTTGGGCAGGCCTGGCAGTGTTACAATATTGCTTATTATGTACATGTGATAAAGTATTCACTGTGCTGTGATTTAACCATGTCCACAACTCTACTTCATAATTATAATATTTTGAAAATTTAAGGATAATTGATATAATGCTCAGTTATCATTAAGTAGAAATATTAAAGTCAAGAAACTCCTTTGAGAACTTAGCTCAGTAGTATGCACAATTTCCTAGACTTGAACCTCTTTTTTGTAGAATATACATCTCCAGTATTTGATAAGTGGCAAAGCTTATTGAAATCCCATTTTATTCTTAGTTGTTTAGCCTAAATTTTTCTGTTGTGTATTTATCATTGTAGTCATCAAATCACATTTAATTTTAATATCTTTAAAGGAAGCTCAAGTTCCATGTCTGGGACTACCAAGGAGTCCACTTCCAGGACTCTAGGCCACACTTGGATGTCCTTCCATCTATCTAGCTCTCCTTGAAGATATGACATATGACAGACACTTCAACGGTGTTTGGGCAGTAAGTCACAGAGTGAGGTCTTGACATAACGACTTCCTACATGAGACTAGAAAGTTTGACTTATAATTTTTCACTTGCAGAATTTATTCTGTATGAAGGAAACAACTTTGTTGTGGCTTTTGGATCCTGTGTTATGTGGTACAACTATTTCTGTAGTTTTCCCAGGAAAGTAACTAAGGTTCACAGAAATATGTACAGGTCTGTATCAGTTTTGCTTTGGAACCCTCAGGCACAAACAAAACAACTTCTCAGGGTGTCTGGTGTGTTTCCTGTATTAAAGGAAAATCATATTAAGTAAGACAAAGAAAGCCACGAAGAGGTGAAGAAATGCCCTTGCTGGACACTATCTGTACCTCCTTTTTGGATTCCCACAATTAATGAGGTGTTGGCACCATGTGGTGACTTTCACAGGCCCTCAGAATGGTTGCTAGGAGTGGTATAATTGAGTATATTGCTTTATTTCTATTTTTTAAGAACTTCCATATTGATTTCTATAATTTCTGAAACAATTCACATTCCAGGATGAAATGTGTTACTTTCTTTGTGTCTTTACTGTTATTTGACATTTGATTTCTTGATAAAAAACCATTCTGATTTGAGTGAAATGGAAAAAGACAAACATTACATTTTCTACTCCCTGGTGCCTAAAGATATTGAACATTGTTTCATATATGTATTGGCCATCCATATTTCTTCTTTGGAGAATCATCTGTGGTTAATTTTTATTTTCATTTTTATTTTGTTTTTCGAGTCAGTGTTTCTCTGTGTAGCTTTGTGCCTTTTCTGGATCTCGCTCTGTAGACCAGGCTGGCCTCAAAATCACAGAGATCTGCCTGGTTCTGCCTCCCAAGTACTGGAATTAATTTGAAATTTCATCTCAACCAAGTAGCGATGGATAATACTGAGAAAATAAGTGACAGCAAATTCTACTGATGTGTCTGAAGTGGAATCTTTCATCATTGTTTGTTGGAAAGTTAATGCAGATGGAATTGAAATCAGTGTGATGGCTACTCAAAGAATAAAATTTAAAGTGGAAATAAAAATATATTCACAATAATTATGGAATAGAATCTTCCTCAATGCCCATGTACTGATGAAGAGAAAATAGAAATATGGTAAATATACACAGCTCCATTGCACTTGCCAGTGAAGGAAAAGGAAATCAATTTTCAGGATAATCGGTAAAAACCGGAAACATTTTTGAGTGAGGTGAACCAGGCTCAGAAAGGCAAACTTCACAGTTTCTCACTCATATGAGGACCTTGCTTTTAAATCTTTGATGAATGGGTTTTAATATGGTATGGTTATATATACTTGTATAACTTGAAAACCACTTATAATAGGCAGATCCAATGTGAATTTTAAATAGTTTTGTCAAATAATATCTGGGAAATTTTCATCATGTATGTAATATACTTTAATGATAACCAAACTCAATCAATGCCACCAGACACTTCCCAGAACCATAAATAATTCTCCCTCCCAAGTACATGTTCTCTTTTCTTTTAACTAAAACCCACCACAGAGTCCAACTAGTGCTATAATGTGCCCCTGTGTGCAGGACCATCCTCTAGGGCATGGACAACTTATCAGATTCCATCCTCACAAAGAAGACTGACTCTCCCTCAGTAGCAACATCTATTAAAAGGTTCCAGCCAGGGGTAGGACCTTTCTGCCATTCATGCTGGAATTTTGGACTAGCTTGATTTTGTGTAGTTGGTGTATAAAAAGCCACAGTTCCTATGAAACCAAGTGTCCAGTGGTTGTGTCACATCTGGAGTGTCAACATTTCACAGAACTCCTTCCCATCCTGTGGCTCTTAAATTCTTTCCATTCCCTCTTCCATGATATTCCCTAAGCCTTTGATTGGAAGTTAATGCAGATGACCTATGTACTTACTTTACAGTGTCAGCATTTCTTCCCTGTGAGAAATGCCTCATCACACTTAGAGGTCATTGAAGGCAAAATCGTTAATAATGCACACAACTACTTCTGGTTAATTCACAAAAGAGATCCAGCCTCTCAGACAGAGACATTTACCACCTTATATAGACCTGTGACTTCTACAATCCACACATACTGCCATCCTTGAATCTCACTTAGGTACCAGGTTAAACTTTGAACAATTTAAACAGAGCCAGCAGACTGCAGAGGTATGGTCAGGATCATTTCTTAAGTATACTCCTGTGGTTCTTTTCCAACAGTTGTTACCTAGGATCATGTTGCCCACCTGGAATTATATGGAAAAGGACTTAATGGTGGTGTCATCTGCTCTGGCCATAGCTTCCCTATAGAGGGTATATTCTTTAATTTGGGACAGAGCTCAAGGACTGGATATAAATCACGATAGTCTTCTTTTGTTTTGGAAATGGAGCCTCATTGCAGGTCAGCCCTCATAAGCAAACATTTACAGAAGTTGTTTCCTAGAAACTCTAAATTTCAATTATGCTACAAACTTTTCTAGTAAGCCAGGTCACTGTACCACTCATCTTATAACCAGGTTAGTGGCCGTGTTCCTTCCGCTAAATTCCATTTTGTGTAACTTATGTTTTTCTAAGTTAGTTGATATTGAAGCCTTCATAGCATCAATTTCATTACTTCAGGTTTCTCCTGCATCACTTCTGGGTGCTCAGAGTCACATATTCTCAGTGTGTGCACAAGTTATGAGTTAATACAGTTTTTTTCAATCCATGGGAAGAAAAACTTCTCTGACCATGTTTGACAGCAACACAAACCTACGTATGTGAACATAGATGTGTGGAAGGCAGTGTGACAGTACTGCCATTTAAAACAAGAATACCAGCAGTTTTTACATCCCTAAGGCCCATCACCTTCCCAGTCATGGACTTCCAACAGAGCTACAATATCAGATACTCAGTCCCCCCTCTGGGACAAAACCCAAACACAAGAAAGTCATTTGATTTGCCTGATACCCCAGCCACATCCTGAGACTCAAGACCAGCCCCCAGCTTCCATCCTGCCCTGGAACTCTCACCTGGACCAGAGGTGAGGGCCTGGGGCACACTCAGAGAGGCTCACTCCTGGGTCCCAGCCCTGGGCACCAATCACTCTGGGGAACACCTGCCCAATGGTCCCCATGTTCTGGCCATAGGCCAGGACCCCACATCCCCACCAGAAAGGTTCCCCCTATCTAAGACCCTCCAGTGAACCCTACAAACTTGATGCCCTGCCCCCCCCCATCTACCAGAGACCTCAGCCACTTCTGGAGATTTAGAAACCAAACCCCAGGTTCCATCCTGCCCCGGAACATCCATCTGAACCAGAGCTTACTTCCCGCCCTGGGACTCCCATCTGGACAAGAGGAGCTTCCATCTGGACAAGATAAGGAGACCCCAAGGGCTTCCTGAGACTCAGAGTCCAGCCCCCAGCTCCCATCCCGCCAGCACTCTCATCTGGAACAGAGCTCCCATCCAGCCTGGAGGTTCCATCTGTATCAGAGAGAGGCTCCACAAATCTGTCAGCTCTGATAAGACCAAGAATGAATCCAACAGGAGATGGGCAGATGTCAAGGCAGAAGTACATACAACAAAATAAAGTGCAATACAGCATCACCAGAAACTACCCCTTCTCCAACAGCTAGACCTGAACATCACAGAATGGAAGAAGCAGAAGAAAACAACCTTATAAGTAACATCATGAAGAGGGTAGAGCCTTATATAGAAGAAATCAAAAATAAAGTGGAGGAACAGACAAACAAAAAATGGAAATGATGCCATAAAATACTAGAGGAAATGACAATTAAAGCAGAAGAAAACAATAAGTCCTTGAAAGAAAATCATGAAAAGGCAACAAAACAGATAAGGGGAAACAGTCCAAGACTTGAAGAGGGGAATAGAAAAAATGAAGAAAGAATACTGGAAATGGAAAATCTGAGTAAACGAATAGGAACTTCAGATGCAAGTATAACCAACAGAATGCAACAGATGGGAGAGAGGATCTCTGGTGTTGAAGATACGGTAGAAGAAATAGATACATCAGTCAAAGAAAACACTAAAACCAACAAAGTCATGACCCAAAATGTCCAAGAAATGTGGGACACAATGAAAGACCAAACTTAGAAATAATAGGGATGGAGGAAGGAGAAGAATACCAACTCAAAGGCACAGAAAATATGTTCAACAAGATCACAGAAGAAAACTTTCCCAACTTAAAGAAGGAAATGCCTATGAAGATACAAGAAGCATATAGAACACCAAACAGACTAGACCCCCCAAAAAACTCCCCTTACCACATAATGATTGAACAACTAAACGTACAGAATAAACAAAGAATATTAAGGACAGCAAAGGAAAAAGTCCAAGTGATTTATAAAGGCAAACCCATCAGAATAACACCCGATTTCTCAATGGAGACTTTGAAAGCCAGAAGGACATGGACAGATATAAAGCAGACACTAAGAGACCATGGATGCCAGCCTAGAATAATATACCCAGCAAAACTTTCAATCATCATAGGTGGAGTGAACAAGACCTTCCAAGGCAAAACCAGATTTAAACAATACTTATCCACAAACCCAGCCCTACAGAAAGCACTAGAAGGAAAATTCCAACCTAAGTAAGTCAGATACACCCTCAAATATACAGGCAATAGATAACTGCACAGCAGTAAAACCCAAAGAAGAGAAGTACACACAAACTACTACCAAAAATAAAAATAATAACAGGAACTAACAATCACTGGTGATTAATATCCTTTCATATCAATGGACTTAATTCACCTATAAAAAGACAGACTAATAGAATGGATATGAAAACAGGACCCATCTTTTGGCTGCATACAAGAAACACACCTCAAATTCAAAGATAGACACCTCCTAAGAATAAAAGCCTGGGAAAAGACTTTCCAATCAAATAGTCTTAAGAAGGAAGCTGGTGTAGCCATCCTAATATCCAGCAAAATAGACTTCAAATTAAAATTAATCCAAAGAGATGATGAAGGACATTACATACTCATCGCAGGAAATATCCACGAAGATGAAGTCTCAATTCTGAACATTTATGCCCCAAACACAAGGGCACCTACATATCTTAAAAAAAACATTAATAAAGATTAAATCACATATAAAAACCCTCACATTAATAGTGGGAGACTTCAACACCCCACTTTCACCTCTGGACAGATTGGCCAAATGAAACTTAACAGAGAAATAAAGGACTAAACTGATGTTATGACTAAAATGGACTTAATTGATATCTACAGAACATTCCACCTGAACAAAAAAGAATATACCTTCTTCTCAGCACCCCATGGTACCTTCTCTAAAATCGACCTCATACTTGGCTACAAAGCAAATCTCAACAGATATAAAACAATTGGAATAACTTCCTGTGTTCTATCAGACCACCATGGTTTAAAGTTAGATTTCAACAACAAAATAAAAAAATACAGAAATCCTACAATCTCATGGAAACTGAATAATGCTCAACTGTATCACCAATGGGTTAAGGAAGAAATAAAGACAGAAATTAAAGGCTTCCTAGAGATCAGTGAAAATGAATACACCACATACCCAAATTTATGGGATACTATGATAGCAGTGCTAAGAGGGAAATTCATAGCAGTAAATGCCCTCAAAAAGAAGCTGGAGAAATCTCATGCTAGTGACTTGACAGCACACCTGAAAGCCCTTGAACAGGAAGACGCAAATTCTCCCAGGAGGAACAGATGCCAGGAAATTATCAAATTGAGAGCTGAAATCAATAAAATAGAAATAAAGAGAACAATACAAAGGATTAATGAAACAAAGAGTTGGTTCTTTGAGAAGATCAACCAAATAGACAAGCCCTTATCCAAACTAACCAAAAGAAAGAGAGAGAGCATGCAAATTAACAAAATCAGAAATGAAAAGGGGGACATAACAACAGACAATGAGGGAATCCAGAGAATCATCAGGTCATAATGCAAAAATCTCTACTCCACAATACTGGAAAATCTAAAGGAAATGGATAAATTTCTGGATAGGTACCACATACCTAAGTTAAATCAAGACCAGATAAACCATTTAAATAGTCCAATAACCCCTAAGGAAATAGAGTCAGTCATTAAAACTCTCCCAACCGAAAAAAAGCCTAGGACCAGATGGTTTCAGTGCAGAGTTCTACCAGATCTTCAAAGAAGACTTAATACCAATACTCTTTAAATTGTTCCACCCAATGGAAGCAGAAGGTATATTACCAAGCTCCTTCTATGAGGTTACAATTATCCTGACTCCTAAATCAAACAATCTGCAAGGAAGAAAAAGAACTACAAGCTGATCTCCCTCATGAAAATTGATGCAAAAATACTCAATAAAATTCTGGCAAACAGACTCCAAGAACACATCAAAATAATTATCCACAATGATCAAGTAGGCTTCAACCCAGGGATGCAAGGGTGGTTCAACATACAAAAGTCAATCAATGTAATACACCATATAAACAAACTCAAAGAAAAAAAACCACATGATCATCTCACTAGATGCAGAAAAGTAATTTGACAAAATCCCACTCCCCTTCATGATAAAAGTCTTGGAGTGATCAGGAATACAGGGAACATACTTAAACATAATAAAAGCAATCTACAGCAAGCCAACAGCCAATATCAAATTAAATGGAGAGAAACTCAAAGCAATACCTCTAAACTCAGGAACAAGACAAGGCTGTCCCCTCTCCCCATACTTATTCAATATAGTACTTGAAGTTCTAGCCAGAGCTATAAGACAACATAAGGAGATTAAGGGGATACAAATTGGAAAGGAGTAAGTCAAGCTTTCCCTAATTGCAGATGACATGATAGTATATATGAGTGACCCCAAAAATTCAACCAAGGAACTGATACAGCTTATAAACACCTTCAGCAACATTGCAGGATACAAGATCAACTCAAAAAGTCAGTAGCCCTCCTATATACAATAGACAAACAGGCTGAGAAGGAAATCAGAGATACATCACCCTTTACAATAGCCACAAATGATATAAAATACCTTGAGGTTACTCTAACTAAGCAAATGAAGGGCCTGTACGACAATAACTTTAAGTCCCAGAAAAAAGAAATTGAAGAAGTTGTCAGAAAATGGAAAGATCACCCATGCTCATGGATAGGCCGGATTAAAATAGTAAAAATGGCGATCTTACCAAAAGCAATCTACAGATTCAACGCAATCCCCATCAAATTACCAACACAATTCTTCACAGATCTGGAAAGAATAATACTCAACTTCATATGGAAAAACAGAAAACCCAGGATAACCAAAAGATTCCTGTACAATGAAACAACCTGTGGAGGCATCACGATCCCCGACCTCAAGCTCTAGTATAGAGCTACCATAATAAAAACAGCTTGGTATTGACCTAAAAACCAACATGTGGAACAATGGAATCGAATTGAAGACCCTGAAATTAAGTTGCACACCTATGAATAAATAATTTTTGACAAAGAACCCAGAAATGTACAATGGAAAAGAGAAAGCATCTTCAACAAATGGTGCTGGCATTACTGGATGTCAATGTGTAGAAGGCTGCAAATAGATCCATATCTGTCACCATGCACAAAAGTTAAGTTCAAGTGGATCAAAGACCTCAACATAAATCCAGTTACTCTGAACCTGATAGAAGAGAAAGTCGGAAGTACTCTTGAATGCATTGGCACCAGAGATCACTTTCTAAATATAACACCAGTAGCACAGACACTGAGAGAAACAATCAATTAATGGGACCTGTTGAAACTGAGAAGCTTTGGTAGAACAAAGGTCATGGTCAAAAACACAAAGGGATAGCCTACAGAATGGGAAAAGGTCTTCACCAACCCCACATCTGACAAAGGGCTGATATACAGAATATATAAAGAACTCAAGAAATCAGACATCAAAATGCCCAACAGTCCAATTAAGAAATGGGCTATAGAACTAAACAGAGAATTCTCAGCAGAGGAAGTTCAAATGACTGAAAGACATTTAAGGAATTGCTCAATATCCCTATTTATCTGGGAAATGCAAATCAAAATGACTCTGAGATACCACATTACACCTGTCAGAATGGCTAAGATCAAAACCACAGAAGACAGCTTATGCTGCAGAGAATGTGGAGCAAGGGGAACTCTCCTCCACTGTTGGTGGGAATGCAAGCCTGTACAGCCACTTTGGAAATCAATATGGCGCTTCCTTAGAAAACTGGGAATCCATCTCCCCCAAGACCCAGCTATACCACTCTTGGGCATATACCCAAGGAATGCTCAATCATACCACAAGGTCATTTGCTCAGCTATGTTCATATCAGCATTGTTTGTAATAGCCAGAAACTGGAAACAGCCTAGATGCCCTTCAACTGAAGAATGGATAAAGAAAATATGGTACTTATACACAATGGAGTACTACTCAGTAGAGAAAAACAATGACATCATGAGGTTTGCAGGCAAATGAATAGATCTAGAAAAAATCATCCTGAGTGAGGTAACCCAGACTCAGAAGGTCAAACATGGTATGTACTCACTCATAGTAGGATACTAGATGTAAAACAAAGATGTCTAGACTGCTACACAACTCCAGGGAGGCTATCTAAAAAATGGGACCCTAGGAAAGACACAGGGATCAACCAATGACATAGGAATGTATGAGATCTACATGAACAACCTGGATGACAGTGGGAGTAATGAAGGGCAAGATTTGAGCGAAAAAAGCTTAGGGGTGCAGGAGATTCCAGCTGGATCAAGAACAGAAAGGGAGAACAAGGAACAACAGACCATGACAAATGATGACCACATGAGAACAGGAATTGGCAGAGTGCTGGAGGGGTTCCCAAAAATCCACATTGATACATCCTCTGTAGACTGCTGGCAATAGTAGATAGAAAGCCTGATCTGACCTAGTCGGGTGATCAGATGGCCAAACACCCTAACAATTGTGCTGAAACTCTCATCCAATAACTGATGGAAGTGGATGCAGAGATCCTTGGCCAGGCCCCAGGTGGAGCTCCAGGAGACCTATTGTTGAGAAAGAGGAGGAACTGTAAGAGTGTGAATTGTTGAGCCAAAGATTGGAAAAGCACAGGGACAAATAGCCAAAGGAATGGAAGAACATGAATTATGAACCAAAGGCTGTGGAGCCCCCAGCTGGATCAGGACCTCTGGATAAGTGAGACAATTGAATAGCTTTAACTGCTTGGGAGGTACCCAGGCTGTGGGACTGGTACCAGTCCTTAGTGCATGAGCTGGCTGTTTGGAACCTTGGGTTTACACAGGGTCACTTTGCTCAGCCTGGAAGGAGGGGACTGGACCTGACTGTACTGAATCCACCTGGTTGAATTGAATCCCCAGGGGAGTCTTGGCTCTGGAGGAGATGGGAATGGAGGGAGTGCTTGGGGGAAGGTTGGGGTGTGTGCGGGATGGGGGAGGACAGGGAAACCCATGGCTGATGTGTAAAATTAAAGCACAAATATTATAAATAACAAAAAATAAATAAATTAATTAATAAACATCATGTCACTATTGAACCAGTGGTTTCATCTTACTGGTAGCTTGATATTGACAGCATCAACCTAGATTTATAAGAAAACATTAGTCACTCTGCTATTGTTTTATTTTGCTATAATCATTGTTCTAGAGCTCCCCAAGGACACAGGTTTCTGCTGTTGTTCTTGGTTATTCCCCAGATCAAGATGGTAAGACCTCCTTCATTAAGAAGTCATACATTCTGGATAGAGGACAGAAGTCACTCAAGCTGGAATGGATCTGGAAATGCCCTTCTTGCTGACTCATGTTTGTATTTCCAAAAGAGCCTATGCAGAGTACAGAGGGTGAAAAGTCATCAATCGTGTTTCCCAGATGTGCACAATCTACAACACTTACTTGGCAAGACAGATGTGTTCACTGGCAAACTAGTGGCAAGGCTCTTTTGGGGTAACCCAACTTTCTTTTATTTGAAATTGAGTGATGAGACAAAGGAGGTAATACATTCCTGGTTATCATTTTTTTTCACTAAAAATAAAATTTTTATAAATATATTCTGATAACAATTCTCCACTTATCTCCTCTTGAATCTAATCTTACTCTCTTATTTTAGAAAACAAACAAGGAAATAAAACAATACTTAAACAAACAATAATAGAAGAAAATGAAAAAAAACACAAGAAGCATAGACACACACACAACACCAACAAAAACAACAACAGCAACAACAACAGAAAACTCATGATAAGCAAAAGACAAGGTAAAAACAAAAAATAAAACAGCAACAAAACAAAACAACAAAAAAAAACCCCAAAATGGCAAACAAACAACAATCATCCCCAAACCCTAACAAAGCATATGAGACAAAACATCTAAAAATATTGAGTTTGTTTTACATTTGCTCTTTGCCGCTGGGCATTGGGCCTGCCCTTAGTTGTGGCTTATGTGCTCACAGAGATGCTACTGGAAGAATCTATTTTCCCTTTGTTAACAGTTGTCATTTGGACACATCCGTATTAGGGATGGTGGGCTGTGTTACCTTTTCTTCTCAGCACTGGGGCCTCACATAGCTTGTACCTGTGCAGGACTTTTTCATTCTGCTGTACTCAGTGAGTTCATGTGTTTCAGTCCTATTGTAGTTGGAAAACAGCTCCATTTGCTTGGTGTTTTCAAACCCCACTGGTCCTCATATTCTTTCTCCCACACCTTCTGCATTGATCCCTGAGCCCAGCGTGGAGGAGTTTGTTGAAGACATTCCATTTAGGACTGAAAATAGACAACTGTGGAGTGCTAAGCACTAAATGAAACATGGATAGCACTTGCTCCATGCATTAAGGTACATCAAGGAAGACAAGATGGATAGATTGTAAGATCCAGAACAGGGAGAAGAATGCCATGAAATGATATCTTTTGATGTGGCAAGGCCATTACAACCACTGACACTTAGAGGATTTGGGCACCATCCCTAGGAAGTTGGTTCTTGGTGGAAAAAGATAGCTAGATCAGCATGAGCCAGTGGGCAGCTCTAGTTTTGTCAGTTATCTTCACAGAAATAATATGTATTTTTGTAGTATCTGTGCTTTGTATAAGTGGCATTTGATTTTGTCTTGAAGATATTTTTAATATAAATGTCTGTAATAACAAAACTAGGTTTAGGGTGCTGCCTGTTTTACTGGGATCATCTGGGACCCCAGAAGCATTAAAACAATGTGGCTTTACCACCCATGTGATTGAAGCAAAAATGTCTACAGGACACATCAAGTAGAGCGGAGACTCACACATGTCTAGCCTTTTCATATTGGACATGAGGATACTTCTGACTCTTCATGTTGAGCAAGGGCATGAAAATGATTGGGTAAAGTTAAATGGATGGTTTTCCTCATTGTTCACAAGAATCATACATGAAAGTATGTACCTTTTAATCACACATTTTATGAGGTAAAGCTGCTCTCACACATAGAAGCTGTTCTATGAAAATGACAGCTTTTCTTTTGATATGGAGGTGATGAATGGAAAACAAGTAACTGTTGTCTCCTTTGCTGTCATGTTAGAGTTGATGTGGGGACTCTTGCATAGAGGGCCACCTAGAGTGACTGTTTCCTGAAGCAAAGTTCAGTTGCAGGCAAGTAATTATCAGATAGAGAAATAACATGGCTCACAGAGAATTGGGCCCTGAGCCCTAAAGCTCGCTGCTCAGCAGGAGACACCATGCCATTCTCACCAAAGTGGCATGCTATGGTAGAACAGAATGTGGTGAGTCCTTCCTCCACAGAATAGTTGATTTAGCAGAAAGATTCCCAGATTAACCAGGTCCTTTCACAGTTATTAAGAGTCTATGAAAAGAGACAGAGGAAGAAATCACAGAAATTAGAACCTACCTTTATCCAGTAACATTCTCCAAGTTCCTACAAAAGCTACAGCCTGGGCCTCAGGTGAGTTTAAGTTAAGTGGTTTATGTCTGTGTAGAACAAAGCTCAGAATTTTCTATAGATGAAAAAGTATTATCACTAATGTGATGATGAACATAATTGATTAAATAATTCAGTCATGTAAAAATACAAATGAATCAGGTCTGTGCCTCTTGTACACATTTCTCAGTGAAAGCAGGAAGATTGGAGATCTGTTAAGGTGCATGGGTAACTGAGTGTGACTTCACCTCTCTCGTGGTTCTTCTAATCCCAAACACTGTCATAATCAGCATACCACCGAGGCTTTGCCCTGGATGTAATGAGCGAGAATACTGCAGACCTTTGTAAACATTTCATCCTCAGCCTCATCATTTCTGCAGCCAGAGGTGATTTTCTGCATTTAATTCCTATTAGACTGTCTTTTACACATTTTTTAAAAAAATATTGCTTAACAACAGAACTATGTTTTCATAGATGTCACAGACATGTATAGACTATAAATGTAGAGAGCATTTTGAGATGTCTTTCGATGGAGTGAAAGCTGAGACCTCAGAACCAGCACTCACATCTGTAACCTGTGCCTGCTGTCTGCTCTCAATGTGCGCTCTGCGCCCCCTGCTGGTTCTGAGCGTTCTTGCAGGGAGGTTTGTGTCAGGATTCACACTGAAGGCTTCTTTCTCACTGTGTCTCTAGCACAATATTAAAGGGAGGTTTTTTGGCTATAAAACTACTCATTTCCAGGTAGACGCTGCTTTTGGAATCATTTCTTGCGATGGTGAAATACCTCTCATAGACTCTGGATAGTATTTTGTGTAATTATGAGCTTTGGTCCCAATTTGAGCAACCCATTCCAGTCCCTTCCCTGGAGGCTGGCAAAACCACTTCATCCAGTAGTCACTAGATGTGAATCCAGCGGCTGAACAGGAGAGTTTTAAGGAACTTCCAGGCTACACAGAGTCTCCCCTAGACGCCACTATCTGCACCTCACATTGGGCACCTGCAAACATGGAGAAGCCTATCAGTAGACTGCCACAAATATCCACTGACCCTCACACTCATGTCCACTCACACACTGAGTATCTTTCCTTATCTATAAATTACCTTTTAAAAGAGCAACAAGGAAAACCCTGATCAGTCTCAACTCCATGCTGAATGTTATGTGTCCAGTGATAATCACTGTACAGGAGGACCTGTGAGTACAGATCTGTGTGCCTCTGTCAGAGCTTTAGGGTCTGTGCTGGTTTTCATGAGCAGAGAGGAACATTATTTGCATATGTTCTGCTATAACATGAGCTCAGTAGTGGGCATCATGGAGGACACAATTAATAGTGCAGACATCTGAGATGAAATAAGGACCAAAGTGGCATTTATAGCATCAAAGCATCACTTATTGTCCTGGGGATATTGTTCCATTGATAGAGAAATGTTGAGCATGCCAGAGCCCCTTGTTCATTCCCAGGAGAGAGGTGGGGCAGGAGAATTACATGTTTGAGTCATGCTGGGGCAATATGGAAAAAGAAAATGGAAGGAATGAAGAAAAGAAAAATTACTTTGTTTGATTTTATAGTTATAAATAGAAATGCAACTTTGCAGCCCTATTCTATTGTGCACTGTATATGTAAATTCCTCTGTTGTTTTAGCAGAAGTTATTAAATAAATTAATAGGGAATTACGCCATTAAAAACTGAAATGGTGATTGTTTGTTCCTGTTATTATTTTTATTATTTGGTGGTAGTGTGTGTGTACTTATCTTCTTTGGGGTTTACTGCTGTGGTCTTATCTATTGCCTGTGTTTTCATGGGTGTATCTGCCTTCCTTAGGTTGGAGTTTCCCCTCTAGTGCTTTCTGTAGGGCTGGGTTTGTGGATAAGTATTGTTTAAATCTGGTTTTGTCTTGGAAGGTCTTGTTCATTCCATCTATGATGATTCAGAGTTTTGCTGGATATATTAGTCTGGGCTGGCATCCATGGTTTCTTAGTGTCTGCATTATATCTGTCCAGGTCCTTCTGGCTTTCAAAGTCTCCATTGAGAAATCGGGTGTTATTCTGATGGGTTTGCCTTTATAAGTCAATTGGCCTTTTTCCTTTGCTGCCCTTAATATTCTTTCTTTATTCTGTATGTTTAGTTGTTTAATTATTATGTGGCAAGGGGACTTTTTTTTGGGGGGTCTAGTCTGTATTGTATTTTGTAGGCTTCTTGTATCTTCATAGACATTTCGTTCTTTAAGGTGGAAAAGTTTTCTTCTATGATCTTGTTAAATATATTTTCTGTGCCTTTGAGTTGGTATTCTTCTCCTTCCTCTATCCCTATTATTCATAGGTTCTTTCTTTTCATGGTGTCCCAAATTTCTTGGACATTTTGGGTCATGACATTGTTGGTTTTAGTGTTTTCTTTGACTGATGAATCTATTTCTTCTACCGTATCTTGAACACCAGAGATCAGCTCTTCCATCTCTTGCATTCTGTTGATTATACTTGCATCTTAAGTTACTGTTTGTTGATGATCCAGAGAATCATCAGGTCATACTTCAAAAACCTCTACTCCACAAAACTGGAAAATCTAAAAGAAATGGATAATTTTCTGGATAGGTACAACATACCTAAGTTAAATCAAGACCAGATAAACCATTTAAATAGTCCAATAACCCCTAAGGAAATAGAATCAGTCATTAAAAGTCTCCCAACCAAAAAAAGCCCAGGACCATATGGTTTCAGCACAGAATTCTACCAGATTTTCAAAGAAGACTAAATACCAATACTCTTTAAATTGTTCCACACATTAGCAGCAGAAGGAATATTACCAAACTCCTTCTATGAGGCTACAATTACCCTGATTCCTAAACCAAACAAAGATACAACAAAGAAAGAGTACTACAGACCGATCTCCCTCATGAACATTGATGCAAAAATACTCAATAAAATTCTGGCAAACAGACTCCAAGAACACATCAAAACAATTATCCACCATGATCAAGAAGGATTCATTCCAGGGATGCAAAGGTGGTTCAACATGCAAAAGTCTGTCAATATAATACACCATATAAACAAACTCAAAGAAAAAACCCACATGATCATCTCACTAGATGCAGGAAAGGCATTTGATAAAATCCAACACCCCTTCATGATAAAGGTCTTAGAGCGATCAGGAATACAGGGAACATACCTAAACATAATAAAGGCAATCTACAGCAAGTCAACAGAGAACATCAAATTAAATGGAGAGAAACTCAAAGCATTACAAGTAAAATCAGGAACAAGGCAAGGTGTCCCCTCCCCCCATAGTTATTCAATGTAGTACTTGAAGTTCTAGCCATAGCTATAAGACAACATAAGTAGATTAAGTGGATACAAATTGGAAAGGAAGAATTCAGGCTTTCCTTATTTGCAGATGACATGATAGTATATATGAGTGAGCCCAAAGATTCAACCAAGGAACTGATACAGCTAGTAAAAACCTTCAGCAACATAGCAGGATAAAAGATCAAGTCAAAAAAAATTCAGTAGCCCTCCTATATACAATAGACAAACAGGCTGAGAAGGAAATCAGAGATACATCACCCTTTACAATAGCCACAAATGGTATAAAATACATTGGGGTTACTCTAACTAAGCATGTGAAGGACCAATATGACAAGAATTTTAAGTGCCTGAAAAAAAATGGAAGAAGATGTCAGAAAATGGAAAGATCTCTCATGCTCATGGATAGGCAGGATTAACACAGAAAAAATGGCGACCTTACCAAAAGCAATCTACAGATTTAACGCAATCCCCATCAAATTACCAACACCATTTTTCACAGATCTGGAAGGAATATTACTCAACTTCTTATGGAAAAACAAAAAGCCAAGGATAGCCAAAAGAATCCTGTACAATAAAACAACCTTTGGAGGCATCACAATGATCCCTGACCTCAAGCTCTACTATAGAGATACTGTAATAAAAACCCCCTGGTACTGGCATAAAAACCAACATGTGGACAAATAGAACCGAATTGAAGACCCTGACATTAACCCGCACACTTATGATCATATAATTTTTGACAAAGAAGCTAAAACTGTACCATGGAGAAAAGAATGCATCTTCAACAAATGGTGCTGGCATAACTGGATGTCAATGTGTAGAAGGCTGCAAATAGATCCATATCTGTCACCATGCATAAAACTTAAGTCCAAGTGGATCAAAGACCTCAACATGAATCCAGTTATTCTGAACCTGATACAAGAGAAATTAGGAAATTGTCTTGAACGCATTGGCACCGGAGATCACTTTCTAAATATAACACCAGTAGCACAGACACTGAGAGAAACAATCAATCATTGGTACCTGTTGAAACTGAGAAGCTTTTGTAGAACAAAGGACATGGTCAACAAAACAAAGTCACTGCCTACAGAATGGGAAGTGGTCTTCACCAACCCCACATCTGACAGAGGGCTGATATCCAGAATATATAAAGAACTCAAGAAATTAGACATCAAAATGCCCAATAGTCCAATTAAGAAATGTGTTATAGAACTAAACAGAAAATTCTCAACAGAGGAAGTTCAAATGGCTGAAAGACATTTAACGAATTGCTCAACATCACTATCTGGGAAATGTAAATAAAACCAACTCTGAGATACCACCTTACACCTGACGGAATGGCTAAGATCAAAAACACAGAAGACAGCTTATGCTGGAGAGGATGTGGAGCAAGGGGAACTCTCCTCCACTACTGGTGGGAATGCAAGCTTGTACAGCCACTTTGGAAATCAATATGGCGCTGCCTTAGAAAACTGGGAATCCATCTCCTCCAAAACCCAGCTGTAGCACTCGGGTATATACCCAAGGAATGGTCAATCATACCACAAGGCATTTGCTCAGCTATGTTTGTGTCAGCATTGTTTGTAATAGCCACAACCTGGAAACAACCTAGATGACATCATGAGGTTTGCAGGCAAATGGATGGATCTAGAAAAAAATCATCCTTGGTGAATTAACCCAGTCTCAGAAGGACAAACATGGTATGTACTCACTCACAGGAAGATACTAGAAGCAAAACAAAGATGACTAGACTGCTACACAACTCCAGGGAGGTTACCTAGAAAATGGGACCCTAGGTAAGACACAGGGATCACCAAATGACAGAGAAATGGATGAGATGTACATGAACAACCTGGATGAGAGTGGGAGAAATGAAAAGCAAGGTTTGAGGGAAGGGAGGCTTGGGGGAGCAGGAGATCCCAGCTGGATCAGGAACAGAAAGAGAGAACAAGGATTGGTAGACCATGATGGATGAGGACCACATGAGAACAGGAGTGGGAAGAGTGCTGGAGAGGTTCCCTGAGGTCCACAGTGATACATCCTCTTTAGACTGCTGGCAGAGGTCAAGAGAAAGCCTGATTTGACCTAGTCTGGTGATCAGATGGCCAAACACCATGACGGTCAGGCTGGAACTCTCATCCAGTGACTGATGGAAGTAGATGCAGAGATCCTTAGCCAGGCCCCAGGTGGAGCTCTGTTTGTCCAGTTTTCGAGAAGGAGGAGAGACTGTGGGAGCGTGAATTTTTGAGCCCATGATTGGAAAAAGCACGGGGACAAAAGACCAGACGAACGGAAGCACATGAATTGTGAACCAAAGGCTGTGGAGCCCCAGCTGGATCAGGCCCTCTGGATAAGTGAGACAGTTGAGTGGCTTGGACTGTTTGGGAGGCATCCAGGCTGTGGTTCCTATACCTGTCCTTAGTGCATGAGCTGGCTGTTTGGAACCTGGGGCTTACACTGGGACACTTTGCTCAGCCTGGAAGGAGGGGACTGGACCTGCCTGTACTGAATCAACCAAGTTTAAATGAATCCCTATGGGAGTCTTGGCCCTGGAGGAGATGGGAATGGAGGGGAGGGGCTGGGAAGAGGTGGGGGTGGGTGCAGGAGGGTGGAGGACAGGGGAACCAATGGCTTATATGTAAAATTAAAACACAAATATAATAAAAAAGGGAAAAACTGAAACATGATAATTTTAGGGGACACTATATAAGATTCAGTGAATAATGAATGCATACATTAAATTGAATGACCCATAAGTGGCTGAGGCCATAGCGCAACAGTACAATACACTATGCATAAAGTTCAAACTTTGATTCTCAAAAAGAAAAGAGCTTCAGTACAGAAATATAAATACTATCTGAGACTATTTTTTGATCAAAATAAAAACACTTTCAAGCCCTGTGTTTACCCCTCAGCTCCTCCACAGCTGACCTCCCCCAACAACCAATGCAGGTCTGTGCCCCACCCAAGGGCACTCCCAACTCTTCTGTGACCTCCTTAAGGCACCAGTAGGCCTATTTCTTTCCATGCTATATCCTTCTGCCCTCCAAATCATCAAGTACTTACTTTTGTCTCACCACTAGTTAGTCTTTTTCCCTCCCAGAAAAGTTTCACCCAGCCCTTGGAGACCTGCCTTCCCTGAACCATTAGGTAGTCCAGCTCCTTCCACTCTCAAGCCCACTCTCTTCCTGTGACTGTCCTTCCCTTCCTATCACGATGTCCTTGATCTTCTCAACAGCTTACACGGCCTTCTTCATGGTCTTTCTTCTCTTACTGCTAAGTAGACATTGCTCTGATTTACCCAATAAGTTTCTGACTCCTCCAGTTTCTTTCCTCTATGTGATAGCAGACTGCATTGCTTTTCTAGAATCGTTCATCACTATGCCTCCAATTGTGCTTGCAACTTCCTTCTCCCCAAACTCAACGTCTCATAGGCACTTTGAAATGTAAAATCAAGTTATCAAATCACTTAGTAAAAGTCAATTAGAAAATTTTAAAATGTGTATGAGTAGAATATAGAAATACTGTGGGTCACGATGAAGAGATGTAATAAATCTTTGCATAATAGTTACTGGACAAGGGGAAAAATATGATAGTAAAGGCATAGAGAATATTTTCAATACAAACATAGAAAAAATTTCCTAGTCTTGTGGAAAGAGACCCATCTAGGTACAAGGGGACTACAAATAGAACACCAAATTGGAACAGGGAAGATACTCCCCATGATATATTATATTCAGAATATTAAAAAACACAAAATAAAGAAAGGGTATTGAAAGCTACAAGAGAGGTCAATTCACTTAAAAGCATAGCCATCATAACAACACTTGGACATTTAACATTAACCGTTAAGTCTGGCAGTCCTGAAAAATATGTACATCTTTTTTTAAAAAGCACAAGTGTCAACTCAGACAGCTATATATAACAAAATGTTGTGTCAAAATTAGAGGAAAAAATGTAAAATTTCCACAATAAAAATGGTTTAAAAATTTACAATCACTAATTCAGGTCCTCAGGGAATAATGGAATATTTTAGCATGAAGAGATTCAACACACTCATGATCACAGGGAACAAATAAATAATTCCAGAATTCTTATCTTGAGTTATAATAAAACACCACAAAAAAAGCACAGGAATTATTTACTCATCCAAATACTAATTCTTCATACTAAGGGTCTCAATATCTCAATAAAAGAATTCAGACAACATATTGGGTAGGAAACAGGACCATCCTTGGTGCTGCCTCTGATAAACAGAGCCCACCATCATGCCACACACACCTTAGTTTAAAGGTTGTAAAAAGGTACTCCAAGCAAAAGGACCCAAGAAACAAAGTAGTTATTTTAATATGTGATATAATTGATGACAACCCAAAACTAGTTATAAGAGATGAAGATTTCTTCATACACATTAAGGAAAGAATCCAAAAAAAGAACAATACAATTTTAAATATATATGAGGCAAAATCTGCACCAAATTTCTTTAAAAGACATACTATTAGTTCTAAAAGCACAGATTACTACCAATGCTGTGAGTTTGGGTGGACAGCACGTAACTTACAGATGATTACCAAGCATTCCACCAAAATACTGAAGAATATATTGTTCTCAGCAGCACATGATACTTTCTTTAGAGTTGTCTAGGGACATGTCTCATTTTAATGTCAACTTGAAGTAAGCTAGAGTTATTTTGGAAGAGTAAATCTCAACTGAGAATATTCTCCAAACATACTGGCTGGTGGGCAATTCTGTGGGCATTTTCCTGATTGATGATTGGTGTGGATGTGCCCATTCCATCAGGTGGTGCCAATCCTGGGTTAGTGGTCATAGGAATCATAAAAACCAGGCTGCTCAAGTCATGCAACCAAACCAGTGAATAGAATTCCTCCATGGCTCTGCATCAGTTCCCACCTCCAGATTCCTGCCCTAAATTCCCTCAGTGATGGACTGTTACCTGGAAAAGAAACATGAAATACGTCCTTTTTTATCTCAACTTAGTCAAGTCACAATATCTAATCACAGAGTGCCAACTTAAGTAAGACAACCACATTTTAGGACATAGTGAAAGACACAACAAATATAGAAAATTTGAAATAACATCCAGCATTTTCAGTGTTCACAATGGAATAAATCTCTATATCAACGATTAAAAAAGCCTACAGATGGTAATTTCATGGAAATTAAGCAATGCACTGCTGAGTGACAGCTATGTCAAGAAAGAAATCAGGACATTTATAAATGACAAGAATTAAATAAAATGAAAATACAGCATACAATATTGCTAAGTTATTAAATAAAAATATGAAAAATCTCTGTTTAATAAATAATTATGTACTTCATTGAGGCCTTGACAGACCAAGGAGAAGCCAAACCCTAAAACAATAAACAGGAAAAGATAATGAAATCTATTCTGACATTAATGAAATGGGAATAAACAAAATGACAGTTCAAAGAATCAGTGAAAACAATGACTGGGTCTTTGCAAAGATAAACATCATTGACAAAGGCTAAGGAAATCAAAAGGAAGCAGGAGGTATAATTTAATAAATTTCAAAATGAAAATGAAGACGTTCACTGGGCAGTGGTGGCACATACCTTTCATCCCACTGCTAGGAGAGCAGAGGCAGATGGATCTCTGACTTAGAGGCCATCCAGGTGTACAGAGCAAATTTCAACACTACAGGGCTACACAGAGAAACCTTGTTCTGAATATTCAAAAATAAAATTACAAAAAGGAGGCCTCAAAACAAACATAAATGGAATTTTCATAAATTGTAAGGACATATTTCAATACTTTACAAGCCACTATAGAATTAAATTGGAAAAGCTAAATGGAGTGGATGAACTTCTATGTGTATCTACACAGTAAAATTAAAACAAGATAAAATTATTTATGGACATTTTAAAGATTAAACTAAAGAAAGAAATTAAAACAGTTATCACATGATGGTTGCCTTTGCGTGCACGTGAGGGGTATGAGTTACAACTGTAGGTATCATGTTATTACATTAATAAACTAAGATAAATGACATCAAACCACTGGTCCTTCATGCATAAAAGCTTCAGGATAGAAAGTGGTCTGATGTCAGATCTTCAGGGTTATGGTGTCAACTGTCCTCCCTTCACTCAGAGCCCTGAGAGTGTGGGACTTCCACATTGCTTGAGAGCTGAGTCTCAGGACAAGTATACTTTACACTCCTTCATGAGAAATTAAGTGTCTATTCCTAATTTTTAATTGACTGATTCATTCTCCTAATGGGGAAGAGGTGACCAAAGCCATGTGGCTTGTGGTGTCTCCAGGATTGTGCCTTAGATTTAAGGAACTAAGGGCAGTGAAATCTAAGTCAGTTTTATTTTGAGTTCTTCAGGGAAAAACAAGAATAAAACAAAACAAAAACCATTATGTCACACTAGAGGATTGCCCCACCCCCCCCAGGGTTTCTTTTGGATGAAATTGTTCCTGAATGGAGTTAAGACTCCCTTTCGGTCCCCTCTGTATTTAATCTTCAGGGTCCTTCTCCCACTTGAGGTGTGATACCACCTGATAGCCAGAACTCCTACTGCAACAGTGTTAATATGCTGGGAAAACCAGTCACTTTGGAATCTGGCTGTTGTCGGGCTCATCTATGTCTAAGGCATAGACTTTTGGATTTCCTTTTATGTCTTCACTTATCCTATAGACTGTGGTGATAATTTATTTGTGCTTTAACAAGTAAATCTAGCCTGGAGATCAGAGTGTGGAGCTAGCCACTAGACAGTGGTCAAGCAGTGGTGACACACACCTTTAATCCCAGTACTTGAGAGGAGGAAACAGAAAGTGATATGGTTGGTTGGAGAGAGGAAGTGATAGGGCGGGGTGGAGATAGAAGTTCTGCTCTTTCAGGCTGAGGATTCCACAGAGGTAAGAAGTCTCTCTAGTGACTGGCTCCTTTAATGATCTTTCAGCATTTATACTGATACCTGGTTCTGGGTTTTTATTATTGAGACCAATTATGATTCTTGCCATAGTAGACTCACCCACACATGAAGATCTGGTCAACTTATGTAGCTTTTCCTTATCCAAGGCTAACATAGAAAATTGATGCACACCTGTATACAGTTTAATTAGATGCTTTAGCTATCCATATTTTAGATACAAGCCAGACTCACAGGAGAAGTTTATACAAATCCTAGAAAATCAACAGTTAAATTACATTCATTCACATGTTTATAATTTGAATACCTTTAAATGATTGTCAAAAGCAGCAAATGACCCTATGTAACTCTACTTATCATAACCTCATGACAAGAAAACTCTCTTTCAAAGAACCCAGTAAATATAGACAGAAGAGCTGTGTCAAAGCCAAGAAGCAGAGTCACCAGTGAATGGAGGTAATATTAGAGAAGAGGCTTACGCAAGCAGGATGCTACAAGACTCTGGGTGAGACACCAGAGTTCATAATAAAGGATGGGAAAGAGAATGAAAATGATCTGAGTCCCAGGCCCAGGTGGCCACTAAGGGTCCATGGTAGAAAGTATTTCTGGGTATTGTTTTCTGATGCAAAGGAATAGAGAGGATATAGAAGGGAAGATTGAAAGGATCTAAAGGAAAGAGCTAGGCTGGCTCCTCATGCCAAATAAATTTTTGATAAACTCAGCCTTCCAAAATAACCAAACAGAAATTAGCTTCTGATAGTTTGACTTTCATTTTCAACAAAACAAAATAGAATTTTACAGCTTCACAGGCATGCTCTCCCTTTCCTCCTTTCCTAACCTTTACCTGTATATGCTGATCCACTGTTCCAGACACCTCCTTTACATGTGCATGCTGATCCACTGGTACACACACTTCCTTTACCTATATATGCTGATCTACTGGTACACACACCTCCTTTTCTATACCTGCTGATCCACTGGCCCACATAAGTCCTTTACCTGTAGATGCTGATCTACTTGTCCATACACTTCTTTACCTGTGAATGCTAAACCATGATCCACACAGCTCCTTTACCTATACATGGTTATCTATGATCCACAAACCTCCTTTATATATGCATGCTACTCCACTCTGCCTAACTTCCATCCTACTTCACATCCAACCATGGAAAATTTTCAGGGCTCATCTGTCCTTTTCTAGGGAGTATGGAACAACAGGACACCAGCACAGATTTCTAGGAAACAAACACATATCGCAAACCTTGCCTCTCAGTATTTGCTGTCAAAATGGAAAATAAGGCATTAAAAAACTAATTTATTGGAAATAAGAGGGTTAACACAGGCAATGGTGCTCAAATGACAGTCATGGTTCATTAACGGCAGTGTCATCATTGTGGAATCTGTGCAGTCATTCAATGTCATTTTTCAAAATGCCCTTTTACAGCACATGGCCGTGGAAATAAAAGAAAGGTTTCCTTGAAGATCCTGATCAAGAAGGAAGAGAGAAGCAAAATGATTTATATAAATTATCCAGGAATGCTGCTTACCTACAGTGTGGGCATTCTGAAGGCTGAAGCAAGTCAGTCACAACCAGAAGTGAGACTGAACCTGATAGGGACACTGTTAATCAAGCAAGCCAATTTGAAATAAGCAGGCAAAGAAAAATCAATGTGAATGAGGAATATTAATGGCCAGTAGGATGTCTCAGAAAGACAGGCTCCAAAACAGCAAATAAACAGGAGGAGGGAAGGGTCATACACACAGTCTCAGAAGGTGTTTGCTTTTGATTGCCTTTGTAAATATTTTTTCCAAGTTGCACAGATCTATGTTCCAGAAGATTCATATGTTTAACAGCTTAGTTATTTTGGTAGTAGATATGTTTATAAGAATTCAGTTAAAAGTTTTTCTTTTAATTTAATTCTACATATCAGCCACAGGTTCCACTGTCCTCCACCCTCCTGCCCCTGTTTTTCCCCCAGCCCCATCCCATTCCTATCTCCTCCAGGGCAAAGACTCCCCTGGGGATTCAGCTCAACCTGGTAGATTCAGTCCAGGCAGGGCAAGTACCCTCCTTCCAGGCAGAGCAAGGTGTCCCTGCATAAGCCCCTGGTTCCAAACTGCAGGCTCATGCACCAAGGACAGCTCCAGGCCCACTGCCTGGGTACCTCCCAAATAGTTCAAGCTATTCAATTGTTTCACTTATCCAGAGGGCCTGATGCAGCTGGGGGCTCCAAAGCTTTTGGTTCTTAGTTCATGTGTTTCCATTAGTTTGGCTATTTGTCCCTGTGCTTTTTCCAATCTTGGTCTCAACAATTAACACTCTTAAAATCCCTCATCTTTCTCGACAATTGGAGTCCTGGAGCTCCACCTGGGGCCTGGCTGAGGATCTCTGCATCCACTTCCATCAGTTATTGGATGAGAGTTCTAGCATGCCTGTTAGGGTGTTTGGCCATGCTATCACGAGGCTAGGTCAGTTTGGGCTTTCTCTTGACCATTGCCAGTAGTCTACAGTGGATGTATCATTGTGGATTTCTGGGGACCTTTCTAGCACTTTGCTCCTTCCTATTCTCATGTGGTCTTCATTTATCATGTTCTTGATCCAGGTGGTATCTCTGGCTCCCCTAAGCTCTCTTTCCCTCGAAACTTGCCCTTCATTACCCCAAATCACATCTAGGTTGTTCATGTAGATCTCATCCATTTCTCTGTCATTGGGCGATCCCTTTGTCTTTCTTAGGGTCTCATTTTCAAGGTAGCCTGTAGTTGTGAGTAGCACACTAGTCATCTTTGTTTTACATCTAGTATCCTACTATGAGTGAGTATAAATCATGTTTGTCTTTCTGAGTCTGGGTTACCTCACTCAGGATGATTTTTTTCTAGATCCTTCCATTTACCTGCAAACCTCATGATGTCATTTTTTTTCTCTGCTGAGTATTACTCCATTGTGTATATGTACCACATTTTCTTTGTCCATTCTTCAGTTGAAGGGCATCTAGGTTGTTTCCAGGTTCTGGCTATTACAAACAATGCTGATATGAACATATCTGAGTAAATGCCCTTGTGGTATGATTGAGAATTCCTTGAGTATATGCCCAAGAGTGGTATAGCTGGGTCTTGGGGGAGATGGATTCCCAGTTTTCTAAGGAAGCGCCATATTGATTTCCAAAGTGGCTGTACAGGCTTGCATTCCCACCAACAGTGGGATGTTGAGCAATTCCTTAAATGTCTTTCAGCCATTGAGTTTCCTCTGCTGAGAATTCTCTGTTTAGTTCTATAGCCTATTTCTTAATTGGACTGTTGGGCATTTTGATGTCTAATTTCTTGAGTTCTTTATATACTCTGGATATCAGTACTTTGTCAGATGTGAGGTTGGTGAAGACCTTTTCCCATTCTGTAGGCTGTAGCTTTGTCTTGTTGACCATGTCCTTTGCTCTACAAAAGCTTCTCAGTTTCAAGAGGTCTCATTGATTGATTGTTTCTCTCAGTGTCTGTGCTACTGGTGTTATATTTAGGAAGTGATCTCTGGTGCCAATGCATTCAAGACTACTTCCTACTTTCTCTTCTATCAGGTTCAGAGTAACTGGATTTATGTTGAGGTCTTTGATCCACTTGGACTTATGTTTTGTGCACAGTGACAGATATGGATCTATTTGCAGCCTTCTACACATTGACATCCAGTTATACCAGCACTATTTGTTGAAGGTGCTTTCTTTTTCCCATGGTACAATTTTGGCTTCTTTCTCAAACATTATATATTCATAGGTGTGCAGATTAATGTTAGGGTCTTCAATTTGACTCCATTGGTACACATGTCAGTTTTTATGCCTGTACCAAGTTGTTTTTCTTACGGTACCTCCATAGTAGAGCTTGAGGTCGAGGATCATGAGATGCCTCCAGAGGTTGTTTTATTGTATAGGATTCTTTTAGCTATCCTGGGTTTTTTGTTTTTCCATATGAAGTTGAGTATTATACCAACACTCTTTAAATTGTTTCACACAATAGAAGCAGAAGGAATATTACCAAACTCCTTCTATGAGGCTACAATTATCCTGAGTCCTAAACCAAACAAAGACTGATCTCCCTCATGAACATTGATGCAAAAATATTCAATACAATTCTGGTGAACAGACTCCAAGAACACATCAAAACAGTTATCCACTATGATCAAGAAGGCTTCATCCCAAGGATGCAAGGGTGGTTCAACATATGAAAGTCCATCAATGAAATACACCATATAAACAAACACAAAGAAAAAAACAACATGATCGTCTCACTAGATGCAGAAAAGACATTTGACAAAATCCAACACCCCTTCATGATAAAGGTCTTGAAAAAATCAGGAATACATGGAACACCTAAACATAATAAAGGCAATTTACAGCAAGCCAACAGCCAACACCAAATTAAATGGAGAGAAACTCAAATCAATACCACTAAAATCAGGAACAAGGCAAGGCTGTCCCCTGTCCCCATAGTTATTTAATATAGTACTTGAAGTTCTAGCCAGAGCAATAAGACAACATACGGAGATTAAGTGGATACAAATTGGAAAGGAAGAAGTCAAGCTTTCCCTATTTGCAGATGGCATGATGGTATACATGAGTGACCCCAAAAATTCATCCAAGAAACTGATACAGCTTATAAACACCTTCAGCAACATAGCAGGATACAAGATTGTAGTGGATAGCCATCCCAGCATTGGCCTGGAAGTTCCAACCCACACTGAGGCTTCAGTAATGGTCACGCCCACAAGGCAGGGCGGAGGAGGAAGTGGAAGACCAAAGATCAGGAAGAGTTCTCGCTCTTGGGTCCTGGACGCTGGACGCTGGAGGTAGACTGAGCAGAGTTCTCCAGAGAACACCGCCGGACTGTGCTATACCCTTGCCAGACCCTGTAACCTACCCCTTCATTTGTAAGTTACCCCACAAAATAAACCTCCCTTTTAACTACGTGGAGTGGCCTTAATAATTTCACCAATACAAGATCAACTAAAAAAAAAATCAGTAGCCCTCAGAGATACATCACCCTTTATAATAGCCCGAAGTGATATAAAATACCTTGGGGTTACTCTAACTAACCATGTGAAGGACTTATATTACAAGAAATTTAAGTCCCTGAAAAAAGAAATTGAAGAAGATGTCAGAAAATGGAAAGATCTCCCATGCTCATGAATAGGCAGGATTAACATAGTAAAAATGGCAATCTTACCAAAAGCAATATACAGATTCAATGCAATCTCCATCCAAATACCAACACAATTCTTCACAGGTCAGTTAAAAGTTTTAAAGGTATAGCATTTTCCTTTTCTTTTCATCAAAATGTTTCAAAACATTAAAGATATATTCTTAGTTTCCTGTTGCTAAAATTCTTTAAGTTGGCACTCAATCAGAATGGTTATTTCAGAATGAAAAGTGTAAAGCCCTACATGGTTTTAGGCATCTGTTTACACAGGATCAACTCAGATTACACTCTTCTGTGTACTATCAAGTGTTACATGGTACTTATACTTCACTCTCTCTTGATATTTTCTATCCTTATTCCTCCAACAATTTTATATTCATCTTTCATTCTGGCTTTAGATCTCTTCATCAGCTGCAGAAGTCATAGTCCTTTAACTGCAGCATGGGCTCTAGTCCTCAGAATGTTGGTGACATTGTATGTGACAAGCCTTTCAATGACCACTGACAGCTGGCTCCAATGGGTTTGGACACATGGAAATCTGAATCTTAACCATTAATGTCTCCTTTGGTGTGATATATAAGAGATGTAAGAGGTTCCCTGCGGTCAACAGGCAACTGGGCCCCTTGCGGTGGGGAAGCAATTAGGACAAGCAATATCCTGCAGTCCTCTGTGTTTAATGTACACAGTCATCAGGACTTGGGCTATCTGCCCTGAAGTATTTAGTAAGGATGTACACATGAGGTCAATTCTTGAGAATTAAGTAATCTTGGCTCATTGATTACAAAATTTTACTTGACCCTCTTTCAGAGCCTGGAGCTAAGAGAGCAATGAGAAGAAGGGAGAAGATGTTATCGATGGAGCTCAGGGCAGAACTAGACAGATTCTAGATAGTAGAAGAAGCAGATGGTGAGGTAAAGTTCTTCAAGAACCTGATGCTAGAAGAGTAGATAGAAGGTAGGGAATTCACACGACATTCTCAAATGGAAGCTGAGAAAACCATCTCAGTTCTCATTTTCCAGGATGTTTTTCAGAGTACTACCAAAACTTTGCTTAGGCTAAGAGAGTCATATGGTTCAGTGCCTAAGCTTTTTCCATGCTTTTCTCATGAGGAATCTGAGATCTGTGCTCTGATCTCTTTTGGAATGCATCTCCTTCAGGATACTATAGTAAAGCAATTAGATAAGAATTCTGACCTTTAAGGAGGTCACTGCAGTGGGGAGTGCAGTGGTTCGATGCCCTAAGGATCATAAGGATTCCAAAGAGCAGAGGCTGCGACCATATCCTGTAAGACAGATACTCACCTGTCTGAGAGAAGAGGTCCAGATTGGGGCAGTGTGTTCCTGAACTAAACTGGTGTTTTGGGGAAATATGTTTTAAGTTTTAGTCTGTTCAGATTACTAAGTAAGTCTTCAGAGGCTAGGTGGTGTAAAGAGCAGAATTATTTATCATTTGTATATAGGAGGGTTAATGTTTTTTGTTTTGTTTTGTTTTAGTTAAGTTAATCTTCTATCCAACCATTTGTTCACTGAAGGTGTTTATGAGCTGTCGAAGATCCCTGGTAGAACTTTTGGGGTTGCCTATGTATTCTATCACTTCCTCTGTGAATAATGATACTTTGACTTCTTCCTTTCCAATTTCTATCCCTTTGATTTTCTTTTGTTGTCTTATCACTCTAGCTAGAACTTCAAGTACTATATTTAATATATATGGAGAAGGTGGACAGTCTCATCTTGTTCCCAATTTTAGTGGAATTGCTTTGATTTTCTCTCCATTTAATGTGATGTTGGCTATCAGCTTGTGGTATATTGCTATTATTATGTTTAGGCATGTTCATTGTACTCCTGAACTCTCTAAGACTTTTAACATGAATGTGTGTAGAATTCTGTGGAATTTTTTCAGCATCTAATGAGATGATCAGATGACTTTTTTCTTTCAATTTGTATAAATGGTGAATTACATTAATAAATTTTTGTACGTTGAACCCTCCCTGCATCTCTGGGATGAAGCCCACTTGATCATGGTGGATGATATTTTTGATATGCTCTTGGATTCAGTTTGCCAGCACTTTATTGAGTATTTTTGCACCAATGTTCATGAGGGAATTTGGTCTGTAATGCCCTTTCTTTGTTGAGTCTTTGGGTGATTAGGATATCTGGGTGACTGATGAGGCCCCTTGATAAAAATTTGACAACATTTATTCTGTTTCTATTGTGTGGAATAATTTGAGGAGTATTGGTAGAACAATACTCAACTTCATGTTGAAAAACCAACCAACAAACAAACAAAACACCACAGGATAACTAAAACAATCCTGTACAATAAAGGAACTTATGGAGATCTCACCATCCTTAATTTCAAGCTCTACTACAGAGCTGCAGTAATAAAAGCAGATGGTATTGGCATCAAAACAGACAGGTGAATCAATGGAATTGAATAGAAACTGAACCTGATAAAAGAGAAAGTGGGAAAGAGCATTGAAGTCAACTTTCTGAATAGAACACCAGTTGCACAGACATGGAGATCAACAACTAATAAATGAAACCTCATGAAACTGAGAAGCTTCTGCAAGGCAAAGAACATTGATAATAAGAAAAAAATGGCACCCTACAGAATGGGAAACAGTATTCACCAACCTCACATAATTTTCCAAATACATAAAAAAAAAACTCAAGGGACTAGACATCAAAATACCAAATAATACAATTTTAAAATGGGGGTACACATCTAAACAGAATTCTCAACAAAAGAATTTCAAATGGCTAAAATGCACTTAAAGAATTGTTCAACATCTTTAGCCATCAGGGAAAAACAAATCAAAATTACTCTGATATTCCATCTTACACCAGCCAGAATGGCTAAGATCAAAAACACTAATGATAGTTTAGGCGAGAAAGGATGTGGAGCAAGAGGAACACTCCTCCACTGCTGCTAACTTGTACAGCCACTTTAAGAAAGTTTCTCAGAAAATTTTCAATTAATCTACCCCAAGACACAGCTATACCTCTCTTGAGCATATATCCAAAGTTTGCTCAATAATTCCACAAGGACACTTCCTCAACTATGTTCATTGCAGCATTATTCATAATAGCCAGAAACTGGAAACAACCTAGATGGCCCTCAACCGAAGAATAAATAAAGGAAATGTGGTACATTTATACAATGTACAGCTATTAAAAAATACAGCTTTTGAAAAAATAACCTCAGGAAATTTGAAGGCAAATGAATGGAACAAGAAAAAAATCCTCCTGTGTGAGATAACCCAAACCCAGAAAGACAAACATTCTATGTACTCACTCATAAGTGGATATTATTTGTAAAGGATAACCATGCTACAAACCACAGGCCCAGATATGCTAGAAAACAAGGAGGGCCCAAATGGAGATGAGGATGCATGGATTTTCCTGGGAATGGGAAATAGAAGAGATTTCCTGAGAAGACTGGTGGTTAATGGGGATGGGGACTTGAGGGATTATATTGAGGGTTAGATGAGGAGGGAGTACAATGAAAGAAATGCCTTGAGGGGATATTTTGGGGTCAGATAGAAACCTAGTGCAAGGGAAATTCCCATGAATCTACAAGGCAGTCCTCTCTTTTGTGTCTTGCTTGTCCATTTTGGACAGCATACAGTCAGTAGTCGAAACAAGGGCATTTTCTTGTTCAGTGGCTAACTTTTGCCACAACAAAAGTAAACTCCATATGGAGTTTCTTCAAAGCTTTTCATCTTCTCTGAAGTAGATTGGTGCTTCTAGGAGTAGACATGTCTCATTGTCATAAAAAAGAAACTATGTAAATAAAACATTTTAAATGCCATATTCTGTAGGTCTTTGAAGATTGAAATATATCTATGTATACCTAGAAAACTTATCTAACATGATGATAAGTTTGATTATCATGAATGACTAATTATTAATCTGTATTTTTTAATTATACATTACAATTTCAAATGAGCAGTACAAACATAATACCTTAAACAAGAGTAGAAATATACATGCAGGACAAAAAAATTAACTTTAAATTTGTATCAATATACTAAAATCCACAGCAATGTAAAACATATTAAACAAGTTGTTGCTCTTTAAAAGTAGATTCAATAATTTACCCTTTTATCCTATCATGTCTATATTATCATCTTTTCCTCTTTAGAAAGAGATTGCATTAATAATCAACCCCCTTTAAATAAAAATAAACATTTATAAATAATATTTTGGTAATTTGGGTGTAGCTTCTCATACTACTTCCTACTGGTTGAGGCACTGGCAATTGTAGACGAATTTCCAAACATTTCTTATTAAATAAGAAACACAGAGCCAAATACAGGGGTGAAAACTGTAGAGATCAAAGTGATAGTGATAGCTGCCAACTAACCTTAGCTCACCACCCCGCTGTAGCTTCCCAAGAGAACCAGCTTCTTTCTTTCTAACCTGTGCCTTTATTGCCTTGCTGTTCTGCCTTTTCATTGGCTCTTAACCCAGCGACCTCACTTTCTCATCACTGCCTGTCTGTATAGCCCTCCAGGTCTCTATGATTTGTACTGGGATTAAAGTCATGTGTCACCCATTCTTGGCTTTGTCCTTGAACACACAGAGACTCTGCCTGCCATGTGATCGAATTAAGGGTGTGTGCTACTACTGCCTGATTTCTGTTTATGACCAGCTATGACCTCTGATCTCCAGGTAAACTTTATTATGATCTTTATTATTAACATAAAGATAAAATATAACCATATTTCAGCACAAATAAAATATTACCACAGGCAATCTTATGGGGATCCTGAGAAAATTAAGAATTGTAGTTAAATCTTGGCTGTAGCAGTTTGTGAGGATGGATAGTCTCAGCCAGTTGCTTTGAAGTTGATTTTTGGATGTTGTATAATTTGGCCATGGTGTAGTCAGAGACCTTTCAGGAAGTCTTGGCTAATCAAACCATATTAGCCTAGAAGCAATCCACAAGTTCTCATCTTCTGTGGAAACAAAAGCAGAACCTCTTTTCCAAAGCAATGTATCATTATATATATATATATATATATATATATATATATATATATATATATATATATATATATATATATATATATATATATATATATATATATATATATATATATTTGAGCTGAGGACTGAACCCAGGGCCTTGCGCTTGCTATGCAAGGACTCTACCACTGAGCTAAATCCCCAACCCAGATATAAATATTTAAGTCAAGATATCTTTAATATAAATGTGTGTGTGTGTGTGTGTGTGTGTGTGTGTGTGTGTGTGATGTTTAATTCAGCAGTCTTTACAATCAAATGTCTTTCTGTAGATAAAAATCCCAAAGACAATATAATCCAGACTCAGTGTGTGATTTTCATCTTTACATGGCTTAACTTTTATATTACTTTTACTGTATCTTTAAAGACTTTATTTTTTAAAACTGCCTATTTGTATAGCTGCATATATTCCTTTGTCTTTACATCCTGCTGTCAGGATGTAAAGTAAACGAGTAAATTTAATTAATGAGAAAGAATGACTTTTTTAACTGAATTTACTGCCACTTGAGGATAGGTGAAAGGACAACCACAAAGTCAAGGAGTTAATGTCCTTAGGAGTAGCCAGATGTTGGTGGAAAAAACATTGCTCAGCCCACAGGAAGTGGGTTGTCCTTCCTCACTGCACATGCTTCTGGGCTGAGGTCCAGGACTGGATGAGTACTCAGCGCCTCCTGCCACAGAGATACTTCTGGCCCCTACAGGAAAGTTTGTTTATGTTTGGACTCATACTGAAGTTCCATCACTGTGCTTCTAGCACAGTAATACACAGCTGTGTCCTCAGTGGTCATAGAGCTCAGCCTCAGGGAAAACTGATTCTTTGATGTATCTACTGTCATAGTTATTCGGCTCTTGAGAGATGGGTTGTAGTTGGTGTCTCCATCATTATAAATTTCACCCATCCACTCCAGCCCTTTCTCTGGATGCTGACGAATCCAACTCCACCAGTAACCACTGCTGATGGAGTAACCAGTGACAGTGCAGGTGAGCGACAGAGACTGAGAGGGCTTCAGCAGACCAGGCCCTGACTCCTGCAACTGTACCTGGGACAGGGCACCTATGAACAAAGAACATCAGTGATTCAGGAGCTCAGAACCAGCAGACCAAGGTTTTCCATTCCATCCCTGTAGAACTCACAGCTGGGAACCATCACCAGGAAAACAATGACCCACAAGTATTTCATGTCCTTGGGAATGAATTCAATGCAATCCAGAAAATACTCTCTAGGGTGTAGAAGCCTTTGAATTTAAGCAGATGTTTGGCTTCTGGTAGCATTCTACAAATTTGCATATGGGGTGTACTTATAAGTAAATATATAGAGCAAGTTATAGGTTCCATTTTCATAAGACATTTGAGAAGGCTGCAAACTAGTCTCTCTGAGAGCACAGCCCTCTCTTATTCAGTTAGTTTCACAGGCTTTTGACATGCAAGAGAAAAATGTACACAGGTGATTCATTTATGGCCAGAGTGATCATCTACACACACAACAAACAAACAAACAAACAAACATCAGTAAATAAATGTTGAATTTCACCCTTCATACAAGGTGCTTCAGACTGGCCACTGGGTGACCATATTTGAAAGACCCACTGAACTGTTAATGTTATTATACCTGCTGGAAAATAGCAGTGAATTGAGCACTGTGTCTGAGTATACAGGACAGTATAACTGCTCCACCTCTGCTCATGGCATAATCCCCTTAAGGCTAGTGTCATCACCTACCATTAGCCCAGAGTCCTCCTTACAACACTGACTGATCAAAACACAGTTCTCTGAAGTGTCATGTTGTCCTGGCTACTACATGTTCATACCCTTTACAGTGCAACCTGGCTGTAAATAGTATGCATTGAATGTATCAAAGGAGAGAGATAGCACCTATGAATGGATACCAAATCTGATCAGCCATAGTAATGTGAAATAGATCGGCAGTGTAATTCAGGGTAATAAAGTACTCATACATGAAATTCTCAAAATTAAAAAAGATAAAATAAATTGGTGCTGGTTAAAGCAGAAGCAGAGGCAGAGGGGAGGAGGTGTATAGGAGAAAGTGGATGAGGGGGATGATAGGCAAGACAAGGATTATTATGATGAGGAGTGGAAGGAAGGGGGGAAGGGAGAACATGAGGAAGGGGAGAAGGAGGAGGAATGGGATAGACCTTAAATACAACTCCAACTCCTAAGTCTTGGGAATCACAGTGGAAGGGAGTGGGGAAAGTTGATAAGAGACAGAGAAACAGGGTGATTGCAGTCAGAGTATGTTTCCTAGGAATGCCCAAAGCTACACCCATAATGTCTCACCATACATAAGCAGAAGCTGAACAAGGTTTAAAGCTTCATAGCCAAATTGCACGTCATTGATGCAGAAATTTGGGCCAACAAAATTGCTTGTTCTGGGTGCTGTCATATGCATGACGGAGTGGTAGAAAGCACCAGTAGCCTATACAAACTAGAGACCAATAGTAGCCCACCATGATGGCCAACATTCTAAACTATTTTCATACAGTGAAGAATGTTCTTAAGTGGAGGGGTGTAACTCAGCTGCAGTAAGGTTTGGCTTATCTCATGATAAGTTACTTCACCTACTCAATCACAATAATTACAGACAGGATAGGACATGCTCACAAAGACTCAAGGATAGCGAGAAACATCTAAAGTTGGAGGGTTTGTGCAATAAATATTGAATCAGTCAATATCAAATACTGACAGTTTTGAACAGACACAGTTGCAAACAAAACTTTATTGGAAAAAAATATGACTGTGAAATATGTCTTGAGGTCCATGGGTAGAGGCAGAAAAAAGTGATTCCATGAAAGCACAGTATTGCATGATCAGAATAAGTGATGTCTACATCTCTATTCTTGAGGTCAGTAGGGGGAGGAGAACCAAGGTAGCCAAGAGCCCCTCATTATCTTTTCAAAATTAGTTTCAATTTTGAGAATTTTATACAACAGTACTGCAGCAGCATTGCTTCTGCCCCCGCCTTCACTCACAATTTATGATCTTTTAGAAATTTTTACTGTTATATGTCTATAAATAGACCCATGTGTATGTGCATACATATATCTATAACCTATGGACTCCATTTAGCTTTGCTAATGTTTGCACATATATAGGACTGATCACTTGAGATGGGGTAGCCTAATTGAAGCTCCTTCATGAGCGCAACTGATTCTCCAACTCTAATGGAGGATTGTGATGCACTGGCACTGGGGATCTTGTTAGGTAAGTGGTATAACCTCTTTATAAATATGCTTATAGTGAATAGTGCGGCAATGAGCATGGCTGAGGAAGTGTTCATGAAACAGGATGTGGGAGTCTTTTGGGCATATGAAAAGGAATGTTGTAGCTGAGTCGTATAGTAGCTTTACTTACTGCTTTTTCAGGATTCTCCACACTAATTTCTGGAGTGGCTATACTAGTTTTCTATCCCACCAACAGTGAATGGGTGATTTCCATTCCCTAAACCTCGAAAACATTTGTTGTCAAATGTTTCCTTGATCTGTCATTCTGACCAGTAAGATGAGATCTCAGTACCATCTTTGCATTACAAATACTCTGAAACTAAGTTTCTCTACTTGATGTGTTCTGAGTGCCCCTGATGGTCATGAGCGCCATTGCAGGGAAGTTTGTATTTAACTCACTCTGCAGTCCCATCCCAAACATTTTGTTACAATGATTCTACTAGGTCACCACTGAGAATCAAGTGAATTCTTTATGTGATGATGAAGGGTCAGAGTAAAAGTAGTCTGGGTTAATGGGACTCAAACATTTCAGTCCTTCCTGTATTTCCAGATGAACCCCTAACATGTCAGTAAACTTCTGTACATTGTATAGGGTAACTTACTCTATATAGGTTGTGAGCATCCCCAGGAACTGATCCTGGTGCCCAAACTTTCTGCCCTGTGAGATGCTCTGAATCTTCTTCATGCTTGAGTGCATCTTCTATGTAAATACAGTCACAGTGAAACTGAAATTCTTTTTAAATTTTATTTTTATCTAATTAACATTTTTTCATTTATTTTACATACTGACCACAGTTTCACCTCCCTCCTCTCCTCCTATCTCCTCCCCTCGACTCCCATCTACCCTGCTCCACATCCACTCCTCCTCCACCTCCATTCAGAAAGGGGCAAGCCTCCCATGGGCTTAAACAAAACATGATACAACAAGTTGAGGTAGGACCAAGCTTCTCCCCCTGCATGAAGCTGGATGAGGTGAAACAGCATGTGAAACAGGTACCCAGAAGTAAGATAAGCACCACGGACAGGTCCTGATCTTATTGCCAGGAGCCTTACAACAGAAAAGCTACATAACTGTCACACACATGCAGAGGGTCTAGGTCAGTCCTATGCAGGCTCCCTAACTGTTGGTCTAGACTCCATGTTCTCCCATGAACTTAGGCTTGAAAATTTTAAATATTCAGGTACTCCAAAAATTATACACATTAATGGTGCATAAGGTCCCTGGGGGAACTTATTCTGTTATTTGGTGTGGCAGCTCAGACACAGTGGATTCCAGCCTTTCATGTCCCTAAGTTCTCGATCGTTAGTGCCCTGAGTTGGATGTGTCCTGTGCTTTCCCCACTGTCCTTAGCATCCTGCAGGAAGTTTTGCATCAGAACTCATGGAAATTTTCATTCACTGTGTTTCTTGCACAGTAATGCGTGGACATGTCCTCAGATCATGAATTGTTACAGGTACATCTGTTTTTGGAACTGTGTATTGTTCATTTGTGAAATCTGTGTAGTATATAATACTACTTGGGTAAATTATTCCAATCTAGTCCATGCCCTTCCCATGAACATCATAGACTCAGTTCCTGTCATGGATAGTTAAGGTGTATCCAGGAAATGCACAGGAAAACCTGAGGAACACTTTAGACTTCATGAAACCCACCCCAGACTCCACCTGCTATAGCCCATAGTAGACAACTTACAACACAGAGAATCCATGTGAGGAAACTATCATGCATACCCACTGTTCCGCTAACTCATATCTGTCCACTCATATAATTAGCATTATTTTTCAGTAAATTACCTTTGGGAATAACAACAAGGAAAAGCCAGCTGGACACCATTCATGGTAAGAGTTCTGTGTTCCGTGCTGACCACTTAATGGGAACACCTAATCCAGGACTGAGTTCCTCAACTGAGCTTCTGAGTCAGTGTTGGAATGTTTTCCAAGGGCAGAAGAAGAACATATTTGCATGTTCTCCTGCTGTATAAGGAGGTCTGGGCTTGTCCTCAGAATGGAAGAAAGTCTCCTGGTAGATAATGCAGCAATGTTAGAATTAAAGAAAAGTAAGTCATTACATGAATATGCCCCAAGGATTCAACAACTGTTGGATTTTTGTTTACTTGCACAGAAGAGGCACTCAATGTAGCATTTGTAAAAAAAAAAAAAAAAAAAAAAAAAAAGTAAAACAGTGGGTCAAAAAGTGTCATACTCAGTCATATATCTAAATAATGTCGTGTGTGACATCACCAATGTCAATGCTAGGCATAACTGCTGCCCCTGATGGTACGCTAGGTCACAGTCAGGCATGCCTGTTGATGGTCACATAACCATCTCATTATGAGGAGAATATTTGTGATTTTTCTCCATTTTAATACAGTCTGAAAGAAAATATGAGTACATAATTTATTGTAGAAAATATACTGTGGCCTCAGACATCAGACTGAAAATTGTAAAGGATTTTATTTGGCACATGTTTGTGTGTAAACTCAACCATAATCTCAAAGCAATGAACACATATGCTGGGCTGAGAACATTCCACTATGTACAAGGTGATCTCAAGGTCATCTCTCTCTCTCTCTCTCTCTCTCTCTCTCTCTCTCTCTCTCTCTCTCTCTTTCTCTTAAATTTTCTTTGCTATGTTGAATGGCAGTGCTGATATTTGTGCAGGGCCTTTGGTGATTCACACCTCCTTCTTAATAATTTTCTGCTATACTCTTTCTCCTGCTTTCAAATCAGATCATTGGTATTTTCAATATACATTTTCTTAGTTCTGCTTGCAGGAGATTTGCTCAGTAGTCCCCAAATGGGTGTCTACATAGTGTAGAGAAAGATAATACAGTAGCTGTGTGGTCCATGAATGGAGGCCTAGGGTCCCCTGGAGTGTCATTTATATTCAGTTCATGCTGGAATGCTGGAGAAGGTGGGTCAGATTTCAAGGATAGATTATAGCAGCAGTACCAACAATCGATGCACACCTGAGGAGGGAACAAGGGCAGGCAGATCACAAGGATACTTACTTCAAACCTCACTTATCTGGTCCACCTGTGGGAAGGTCACCTTAAAGGCAGGTCTTCTCCTCATAGCTAATTCTCTGTGGAAATATCCTTGTTGACATTCATCAAAGCATAATCTCTGTATTGATTTAAAATAGCTTCAATTGCAACTAAACATCATAATTCACTCCTCATTAACTTGACATCAAGTATATCCTACTGTCATGCTTACAAGTAAAAGGAACCAATTCTTTTTCCAGAATGAAAGGAAAGTTACTGGAGGTATGCTTACTCTGAAAATTCCACAAATTAAATAATATTGACTTAAAACATTTAAATATTGACATTAACTTTATTTCATAAGACATGATAAAAGGCTAGGAACAAAATACAAACATTGATATATGTTTAACAACATATATGCCAAAACAATAATTATTAATATAAAAGCAAAGGAGCATTAATGTCAGTTACAATACTGGGTTCTATAACCTATTATGTGGCTATAGTTATATTTATGAATACCTTCTTCTACTATCCATTCTCTGTATCTTCCACCATAAGCAATCACCACAGGTTGTGGTGGTATTGTGTTCCCTAAAATATTGTGCATGCTTATAAACTTATCTGGTGTCAGAGAACAGAACAGCCACAATATTAAACAGAGAGGAAGGCAGTGGTAGCACACGCCTTTAATCCTAGCATTCCAGAGGCATAGATCTACCTGGGTCTCTGTGTGTTCAAGGATACAACCAAGCATGGTGACTCAAGCCTTTAATCCCAGGGAGTGATGGTAGAAAGCAGAAAAGTATATAAGGTGTGAAGACCAGAAACTAGAAGCATTTGGCTGGTTAAGCTTTTAGGCTTTTGAGCAGCACAGTTCAGCTGAGATCCATTCTGAATGAGGACTCAGAGGCTTCCAGTCTGAGGAAACAGAATCAGCTGAGGAACTGGCAAGGTGAGGTAGCTATGGTTTGTTCTGCTTCTCTGATCTTCTAGGATTCACCCCAATACCTGACCCTAGGTTTGTTTTTATTAATAAGACCTGTTAAGATTCCTGCTACAAAAGGTCCTTTTGGAGGTTAGCTAGAGGTTTAAACCACAAATTAATTATTTTTGTTTTTTTTCCTTTTTTAAAATTTATTATATTTGTGTTTTAATTTTACACATCAGCCATGGGTTCCCCTGTCCTCCCTGCTCCTGCCCCCACACCTACCTTTCCCCTAGCCCCTCCCCTCCATTCCCATCTCCTCCAGGGCCAAGACTCCCCTGGGGATTCATTTAAACATGGTGGATTCAGTACAGGCAGGACCAGTCCCCTCCTTCCAGGTTGAGCAAAGTATACCTGTGTAAGCCCAAGGTTCCAAACTGCCAGCTCATGCACTAAGGACAGGTCTGGGTCCCACTGCCTGGGTACCTCCCAAACAGTTCAAGCTATTCAATTGTCTCACTTATCCAGAGGGCCTGATCCAGCTGGGGGCTCCACAGCTTTTGGTTCATAATTCATGTGCTTCTATTCATTGGGCTATTTGTCCCTGTGCTTTTCCAATCTTGGTCTTAACAATTCACACTCTTATAGTAGGGACTCTTTCTCGACAATTGGACTCCTGGAGCTCCACTAGGGGCCTGGCTGAGGATCTCTGCATCCACTTCCATCAGTTATTGGATGAGAGTTCCAGCATGACCGTTAGGGTGTTTGTCCATCTGATCACCAGACTAGGTCAGATCAGGCTTTCTCTCGACCATTGCCAGCAGTCTATAGAGGATGTGTCATTGTGGATTTCTGGGGACCTCTCCAGCACTCTGCCTACTCCTGTTCTCATGTGGTATTCACTTATCATGGTCTGTTATTCTTGTTCTCCCTTTCTGTTCTTGATCCAGCTGGGATCTCCTGATCCCCTAAGTTTTCTTTCCCTCAAACCTTGCCCTTCATTACTCCCAATGTTGTCCAGGCTGTTCATGTAGATCTCATCCATTTCTCTGTCATTGGGTGGTCCCTGTGTCTTTCTTAGGGTCCTGGTTTTTAGGTAGCCTCCCTATAGTTGTGAGTAGCAGTCTAGTCATCTTGTTTTACATCTATTATCTTAATATGAGTGAGTACATAACATGTTGGTCCTTCTGAGTCTGGGTTACCTCACTCAGGATGATTTTTTCTAGATCTATCCATTTGCCTGCAAACCTCATGATGTCATTGTTTTTCTCTGCTGAGTAGTACTCCATTGTGTATATGTACCATATTTTCTTTATCCATTCTTCAGTTGAAGGGCATCTGGGTTGTTTCCAGGTTCTGGCTATTACAAACAATGCTGATGTGAACATAGCTGAGTAAATGCCTTTGTGGTATGATTGAGCATTCCTTGAGTATATGCCCAGGAGTGGTATAGCTGGGTCTTGGGGGAGAGGGATTCCCAATTTTCTAAGGAAGCGCCATATTGATTTCCAAAGTGGCTGTACAAGCTTGCATTCCCACCAGCAGTGGAGGAGAGTTCCCCTTGCTCCACATCCTCTCCAGCATAAGCTGTCTTTTGTGCTTTTGATCTTAGCCATTCTGACAGGTGTAAGGTGGTATCTCAGAGTTGTTTTGATTTGCATTTCCTGGATAATTAGGGATGTTGAGCAATTCCTTAAATGTCTTTCAGCCATTTGAACTTCCTCTGTTGAGAATTCTCTGTTTAGTTCTATAGCCCATTTCTTAATTGGACTGTTGGGCATTTTGATGTCTAATTTCTTGAGTTCCTTTATATACTCTGGATATCAGCCCTCTGTCAGATGTGAGGTTGGTGAAGACCTTTTTCCATTCTGTAGGCTGTTACTTTGTTTGTGGACCAATGGAATCGAATTGAAGACCCTGACATTAACCTGCACACTTATGAACATATAATTTTTTACAAAGAAGCCAAAAATGTACAATGCAAAAAAGAAATCATTTTCAACAAATGGTGCTGGCATAACTGGATGTCAATGTGTAGAAGGTTGCTAATAGATCTATTTCTGTCACCGTGCTCAAAACTTAAGTTGTGGTGGGTATTGTGTTCCCTGAAATATTGTGTGTTCCCTGAAATAAACATATCTGGGGTCAGAGAACAGACAGCAACTAGAACAAAGCCAAAAATGGAGGCTAGAAAATGGGAAGAGTAAGCCATAACAGAAGGTGGGCAGTGGTGGTGCATGCCTTTAATCCCAGCACTTGGGAGGCAGAGCTAGTCAGATCTCTGAGTTCATTGCCACTTTAGAAACAGCTAAGCATGGTGACCCACACCTTTAATCCCAGATACCCAACCTTTAATACAAGGAAATGGGGGCAGAAAGAGAAATGTATATAAGGCGTGAGGACCAGGAACTAAAGGAGTAAAGCATGTAGTTAGTTAAGCATTTGGTCGGATAAGCCTTCAGGCTTTGGAGCAGCACAGTTCAGCTGACATTCATGTGGAGGAGGACTCAGAAGCTTCCAGCCTGAGGAAAAAGGATCACCTGAGGAACTAGCAAGGTGAGATAGCTGTGGCTTGTTCTGTGTCTCTGATCTTCCAGCATTCGCCCCAATAACTTGCCTCGGGTTTGAGTTTCATTAATAAAACACTTAATATTCATGCTAAATTAAGTCCAAGTGGATCAAAGACCTCAACATAAATCCAGTTACTCTGAACCTGAAAGAAGTGAAAGTAGGAAATAGTCTTGAACACATTGGCACTGGAGAGTTCTTTCTAAACATAACACTAGTAGCACAGACACTGAGAGAAACAATCAATCAATGGGACCTGTTGAAACTGAGAAGCTTTTGTAGAGCAAAGGACATGGTCAACAAATTAATTATTAAGGTTCTGCACCATTTACCATCCTGTCTAGTTTAGGTTTAGTGCAGCTTTACATTGATCTTAGTCTCAGGGTCTCATAAATAAGGGCTATTTTAAAGAACCATCTGCATTCCAGACATACTGTTCCTTACCTCAGTATGAGATTGTACCTGACCAGTTATCTTTATTATATATCTGTAAATCCACATTGGTAATACTTTAAATCCTCCTCTGCTCTGTCTCTCTCTGTGTCTCTTTTTCTTTCTTGTCTCTCTCTTTCTCTCTCTGTGTGTTTATTTCTGTCTGTCTCTCTATCTGCCTTTTTCTCTGTCTGCCTTTCTGTCTCTCAAATCTATCTATCTATCTATCTATCTATCTATCTATCTATCTATCTATCTATCTACCTATCTATCTATCATCTATCTATCGATCTTTATATATAACACATAATATATTTGCTTCCTGAGAGGCAAGGTATCTCCTGTTAGAGCAAGACTTGTAGAGCTGTCTAGCACAGGGTCACAGAAAGAGGAAGCAAATCTTTTGTTGGTTGGACACTGAGGTGATGGTGAGTGGTACTACTCAATTCCCACTCCTTGATGCTAGACACTGAATGCTGGACATGGGAGTACGATTGCGATGTGTTAGCTTCTCGTTCAGGGCATATGCAACCTTTTGCATGCTTTGTTCAGCTCTCTAAGTTACCGTCACTTAGCAGACACTGTAGTCATGACTCTCACGTCTCTTCATAGGCACATGTTGCTGAACTCTTAAGTTCATATATCATCCCATCATTTCACAAGAAATATTTATTACATTTACATTTGATCTATATTCTGATAAGAGTCAAGGAATAAAGTCACTTTCAAAATAAAATAAAAGATAATGTGTGATAAGAATGTCAAGTTCTGTCCCAGGGGCCTTGGGACAGGATTATCTTCAGAGTGATAATATGGAGCCATAGAGAGATGAATCAACCAAATCTTAACAGTGTCCCCAAGAGCTCATGACATGTAAGCTCATCTTCTCATAGCTACTTAAAGGTGATGAATGTGACCTCATGACAGGATGAACAGAGATGGGTGAATACTATATCCGTGTCACAATTTGACTTGTCAGACACAGATTTGAAAGATTCACTGTCACTTCTCAAAACAATCCCTACATTGTGCATGGTGGAAGGACCCTGGGCAATGTGACTGAGCACGTCACTATCAATGAAAAAAAAAAAAAGATATCTCCTCAAAGCCATTAAGACATATCTTTATTCTAAGGTCAAATAAGTTGGATACTAGACCATGAACATCAATTTAGTTTTCCCTAAATGCCATGTTTCAATGTGGTAACAGTTTTATTAAAGTTTCACAGTTACAGACAAAAGAATATCATAACTAAAGTTTAATTATCTTCCAAAATTTTCACCCAAGGTCCTTCAGATGTCACAGATGCAACCATACCTGAGTTCATGACAAGTGTTTCAACACTGGGTTCAGAACATGTGGTATAAAAAGTACATGTTCTGGTTGATGAATAAAGGAGAAAAGATACTCAAAAACTTGAATTTATTAAAATATTACATTAAGTCAGGTATGAGATTATGTGAACAGTCCTTCAGAGGAGTTGAGATTTGAGAACTCATAGTATTTGTAGGTAACTGATTATGATGGCCTCTCCTCCATCATATTTCCCTTAAGTCTCAAATCCTGTATTAATGATGGAATTAAATCACGACAACAGGAGAAAGACTCACACCAATATCTATGAACTTCCTCATCATGGGATCCTATGATCTCCTACAGATGGCATCCTCTATTTTGGTCATGTTTGTTTTCAACTCAAATTTGAAAAACCATGAATAAAAACCCTCAAATCTCAGGTTAAAAAAAGAGAAATCAAAGGTTACTACAGACAATAAATCCAGAAGAGATCTCTGAGAAATGAGAAAATGGAGAAGAAACCCAGAGAACTGATACCAGGACCCAACTATGTCTGTACCTGCTCGTGAACCCTGTGTGCTGATGCCCTTTGTGGATCATATTGTGAGTTTTGTAAGCAAATTTTAACTGTGCTCACTATAGGTATCACATGTGTTTTAGTTGTATTTATGGTCTATATAACTAACATGAGCTTTCATCCAGTGGCTATTTTTAACAATACAACCATAAATAGCAGAAATCTCTGAAAGACCAGGGGTCCTGCATGAGATAAAGGGATCCTCTATATGCCCATTATCCATGATGATCAATGTAGATCCAACCCTCAATCCAGTGGCTCTGAAACAAAACTTACAGCAATAAACAAATAAATAAATGAAAACATAAAGAAACAATAAAAACCCAGTATGTGGCTGAAAAATTTGTTATATAAATGCAGATATTTTGTCTATCAATATCAGCCAGTCAGTTATTGAAGAATTGATCTATGCTGCATAGATGAATGATTTACCTCTCCAGAATTACCCATGAAGGAACACATATTTTGTATGAAGTTTGACTGAGAATATGGTTACCACACAAATAGTTATTCAACAAAAAGACATGTCCTCTATGGAGAATGAGACAAAATGTATGAAGAAAAACAAGGCGTTATTCTTCCTTCAGAGGAAGGAGGGGATCTTTATGAAAGAGCACCAGAGGTTGGAACTGGAAGACTAAGGGCTCTGGGAAACAGGAACTACCCAGGCATGAAATTCCTGCAGCATGACTCAAGTCCAGGTTGAACACAATAATGTGTATTCACACAGAAGTGGAGAACAGAGAATAGATATTGTCCCTAGAGCTCACAGGACAGCAGAATGCACCATTCATAGATCTCCCCAACATCACACATCATCAAGGTGGCTGCATTACATCATAGGCAGAACAAACTCTGATCTATGTCACATTCACAGAATAAGGTGACATTCTTACCTCCATATTAATCATGCCAAATTGATTATGCATACACACACACAGACACACATATACACACACTCATACACATGCACACAAATCCATGTGTAACTGACAACAGAAGAATTTTGGGTAATGGGAACTAAGTACATCCCATTAGACTTTCCCAAGCCCCTATATAAGCCACAACTGATCAATAACTGAGCACCATGTGAATGTCTGAGCCATAGGTTTAGATAACAAGGTCAGATGATGCATTTCTTGTTGAATAAAGACTAAAAAATGGATGCTCAAAATATATGTAGAAGTATAATTGGTTCTGATCTGAGCCTCATATGAATAGGGAGAAGAGGAAGATTTGAGATATGTTAAGTGTTCTAGGAGACCGACTCTGGCCATATTTCCCTCTTGGTACCCTCTAAATCTTAAAAAATCAGGGCGTCTAATCAGAAAATTACACTTAGGGTATGTCTTGAGTCTCATAATGGAAAAGTCTACCCAGGTTTCAAAAGCTTCTTTAACATATGATGCTTGTGTCCAGAGTGACTTTCTGCATTTTGTTCCTCCTAACTATATCATATTATTAAAAATTTACATTCAAGAGTATTCACTTTCATGGTTGATAAAACAGTTTACTATGACCTTGAATGAGGATATAATCCTTAGGATATCATTAGATGGAGAAGCAGGCAAGAGAGATGTATAAATTATGGCTATTTCTGTTGTTGGGTTGACCTAGAACTCCTCATGATCTGAGGGCCAACTACTCATCTCAGCATCCTTCAGGGAAGTTTATGTCCAAAATCACTATGATGTTTCATTGCACACTCTGCCTGTTCTATAGAAATAGGAGGGTGTGTCCTTAGATCTCAGACTGTTCAGTTTTGGCCATCCCTAGAAATGGTGACTCTCCCTTTCACAGAGGAATCATATTCTGTAGTAAAACCACTAACTTTGTTGTTAATAAAGTCAAACTGATGATCCTTTCCTAAATTCTTCAGGACTCACTTCATATAGTATTCTCAGAAGATGTGTCCAGGGGATGCATATGAGGGTCTCAGGAAGTGTGGTGACTTTACCAAGCCTCTCGCAGACTACAAGGTGCAGCTCAAATGGGACACTTGCAGACCCAGAAAATCCTGATCAGGAAACAATCGAAGGTGTTCACTGTTCCTCCTACTTATGTCAGTGTCAATCACTGAATGGGAAGACTTAGGAATCTAGGGCTGGGACTCTATGTCATACCTGCAGCATCATGTCCTGTCTGGTTTTCATGAGCATCGTGAAGTCCTCTCTGCATGTCCTGCTATTACAAGTAGGCATATAGAAGTCTTGAAGACAGTAATAGTAACTTTCATGAACAGTGATTTTATTTAAGAAAATAAGTAGCCATGATTGGTGGCAAATTCCTACATTTCTACATACTCAAGGAAAATGAGCTAAGAGTCGGGAATCAAATTTAATTTATGAAAGTAGTATGGATACTGCTCAAAAATCCAAAAATTGATTATCACACAACCTAGCTATACTACTTATTGGCATATATACAAAAGAGTTCAGGCTGTACTACAGAGAAGGTTACTTAGACATGTTCATCATCTATCTAGACATAGTAGCTAAGAAATGAAATGAACTACATGTACTTTGATTAAGGAATAGATTACAAAGATATGGTACATATACAGAATAGAATTCTATTCATCTATAAAGAGAACAAAAATAATAACATTTTAGGTAAATGGATGGACTTGAAAAATATTGTACTGATTAAAGTAACCCAGACACAGAAAGGCAAACACCATATGTTCTTATTGGATTCATTCTCCAAATTATTAGATTTCATTATATATCCTGAAGTAACCAAGGAAAGTAGGAATGCAGAAATGGAATGTAATCTTTGTTGCTTTCCAGAACTTGAAGATAAATTCTCATTGTTGATGGTACCACACACTGTGGACAAAGGATTGGAAATATGTGCCTGGCACAGACCTTGAAGCCTTTTCTTTCAAGGATGAGCTCCCCTGGAACTAGACTATGCTGTGCAAACTGCAATTCGTAGACCCATTCAGCTGTGACACCTGTGAAACACAACAGGAACTGGACCTGCAGGATGGATGCAGCTGTGGCACTGTCTTACTGGCCTTAAGGCCTATTCAGTAGGAGGGAATTAACACCTCACAGTAAACCCAACCAAGTACCTGTGACAGAAGAGGTCATAGAACCTACTAGTTCAATTACCCTAGACAAACAGAATTTCTTTTTTTCTATTTTTTATTGAAAACTGATTATTTCATGCAATATATTCTGATTAGCAGAACAGAAGCATTTGCTTCTCCCCTAGACTATCTAGTCTCAGGTTCTTGTGTATATTTACATATACATTACATATAAATGCATATATAAATTACCAAAAGCTCATATATCAAGCAATCATATATGAAAAAAGAAATTATAAAAAACCTTTTAATTTAAATTTTTGGAAATGGGTTCAGTCTTATGGAGTCAGCCTGAAATATAATCACATATTGGTTGGTTTCTCCTACAAATATTCTCTGCATGGTACAAAAGCAGAAATGTAAGCAGGAACCAGGCAACTAACGCTTTGACCTATAGTGAAGTCAAGCCTGTGATACACAAATATACTTTCTGTTCTAAGTAGTTATCTTTATAACCTAAGATAAAATGATCTCCTTCAAAGATTTTTTTAATTACAGATGGAGACAATTTCAGAAATTTACATCAGGTAAACATGCAGAGAACAAGTGATCTTCAGTGTTCGTCCTACATATAAGGCTCAAGGAAAGTCTTGAAGAGGTGGGAGAAACATGGTAGGATCTAGAGGACCAGGACGCCACTATGAGATGGTATCTTCTAGACAGGGATGCTGCACCCATGGCATCTCGACAATATTGATGCCTAAACTAGATGTCCATAGTATAGCAGGAAACCTCACAGGTCAGAACACTACATGACGAGCTACAGGTAATCAATGTCTGCTGAGATTGGGAGAATCAGTTTTCTTCAAGTGTAATCTCCCAGATAGGTTATTCAATCACAAGTGGAATGAATGCTCTAATACATAACTATAACTGGGCTTAATAGATACAATAAACACAGAAACACACACACATGTAAAAATATATATTAAAGATGAAGCAGTCATGACTTTGAAAAGAAGTAAGGGATGGATATGAAAGGAATTTGAGTGGGGATATTGACGGGTACAGTACTTAGGTAAAAACTATCAATAAACCTTTCAATTAAATTCTTAAAAAGCAACAAGGAAATCTCCTCTCACCCAAGTCCATGTTAATTTTTCTGAGTTCAGTGCTGAACACTGAATGGGAAGACCAGGGAATCCAGGGCTGGACTCCACAGCCAGAGCTGCAGAATCAGTATTGGGCTGGTTTTATAAATAAAGGGAGGCCTAATTTGCATTTTCTGCTGCTAAATAATGAGTTCTGTGTTGTAAATATTATACATATGAATGCCTTGAGCAGATAAAAGAGACAAAACCGGATAGCTGGGCTTTGGTGGCACACACCTTTAATCCCAGCACTCCGGAGGCAGAGGCAGGTGGATCTTTGTGAGTTCAAAGCCAGCCTGGTCTCCAAAGCAAGTTCCAGGAAAGGTGCAAAGCTACACAGAGAAACCCTGTCTCAAAAATACAAAAACCTAACCAAACCAAAACAAAACAACAAAAGGGTAATAGGGAAAGAATTAAAGAATACCTATTATTTATTACATATTTGTGATATTTCAAAGTCTTATTGTGGTTTGGACCACACCCTACTGCCTTATTTGCTCCACAAAAGCTATTATAACAAAATTTTGATAATTTTAGGAGGAATAACAAAGTTTGATGAACATTGAAACCAGATATTAAATTGAAGAAATTGGTTTCAAGGAGGTAGCTTAGTGCTGATCCATGCAAACAACTGGTGTGCAATACTCAGTTTTGAAATGTAAAGATACTTAAGTTCTATATATTATTATTTTTCTGTAAAAACTGAAAGATTTGAACTTTTGGTTTGTTTTTATTTTTGTCTGGAGTGGGCTGTGTTTCATGTAGCACTCCTATACATCAGGTTACTATTTTTAAATACCTTCATGTTGATAAAAGGACATGCATGTGAGTACACAGAGAAATCTAGAGCCTCCACTCTGCTCTGATGTCCCTCCATCTCTACAGTCCTGCTCTGTGTCCAGGGCATGACACTTCATACTAATTGTGGGTGAGACTCAGCATGAAGAGCCTTGAAACTGCCTCTTCATGAGAAAAGTTTGTCAGGTCCTAGTTTTCTAGTTGAAAAATTCATTCTACTATAAGATGAATGGTCTTTGTGGTGACTGGGAGGGCCTTTGAACTGTGTCATTTCTGTTTCTGTAGGAGTCCCCAGAGAATGACATAGATTCTAGGAGCTAAATAAACATTTCTGATCTTGGATCTTTCAAGGCAAGGATTAATACTGACATAGGAGATGGTCTACTGAGGCTTGTATGTAGTTAACTGAGAGAAATAAACTCTGGGCAGGGTCAGGAAACACGCCTGCTGGCAATTCTCTGCAGATGCTACTCAGGCTCTGCATAAATGATTTATTTTGGATTTTCCTTTCTTTTTTTTCCTTTTTTAAAATTTATTATACTTCTGTTTTAATTTTACTCATCAGCCATGGATTTCCTGTCCTCCCCCCTCCCGCCCCCAACCCCACCATTACCCTAGCCCCTCCCCTCTATTCCTATCTCCTCCAGGGTCAAGACTCCCCTGGGGATTCATTTAAACCTGGTGGATTCAGTACAGGCAGGTCCAGTCCCCTCCTTCCAGGCTGAGCAAAGTGTCCCTGTGTAAGCCCAAGGTTCCAAACAGCCAGCTCATACATTAAGGATAGGTCTGGGTCCCACTGCCTGGGTGCCTCCCAAACAGTTCAAGCTATTCAATTCGCTCACTTGTCCAGAGGGCCTGATCCAGTTGGGAGCTCCACAGCTTTTAGTTCATTAATTCATGTGTTTCTATTAGTTTGGCTACTTGTCCCTGTACTTTTTTTCCAATCTTGGTCTCAACAATTCACACTCTTACAGTCCCTCCACTTTTTCAATAATTAGACTCCTGGAGCTCCACCTGGAGCTTGGCCAAGGATCTCCGCATCCACTTCCATCAGTTATTGGATGAGAGTTCCAGCATGACAGTTAGGGTGTTGGTCCATCTGATCACCAGACTAGGTCAGTTCAGGCTTTCTCTCGACCATTGCCAGTAGTCTACAGTGGAATTATCATTGTGGATTTCTGGGGACCTCTTAGCACTTTGCTTCTTCCTATTCTCATGTGGTCTTCATTTATCATGGTCTTTTATTCCTTGTTCTCCCTTTCTGTTCTTGATCCAGCTGGGATCTCCTGCTCCCCTAAGCTCTCTTTCCCTCAAATCTTGCCCTTCATTACTCCCACTGTCGTCCAGGTTGTTCATGTAGATCTCATCCATTTTTCTGTCATTGGGTGGTCCCTGTGTCTTTCTTAGGGTCCTGGTTTTTAGGTAGCCTCCCTATAGTTGTGAGTAGCAGTCTAGTCATCTTGTTTTACATCTATTATCTTAATATGAGTGAGTACATACCATGTTTGTCTTTCTGAGTCTGGGTTACCTCACTGAAGATGATTTTTCTAGATCCATCCATTTGCCTGCAAACCTCATGATGTCATAGTTTTTCTCTGCTGAGTAGTACTCCATTGTGTATATGTACCACATTTTCTTTATCCATTCTTCAGTTGAAGGGCATCTAGGTTGTTTCCAGGTTCTGGCTATTACAAACAATGCTGATATGAACATAGCTGATTAAATGCCTTTGTGGTATGATTGACCATTCCTTGGGTATATGCCCAAGAGATGATTGACCATTCCTTGGGTATATGCCCAAGAGTGGTATAGCTGGGTCTTGGGGGAGAGGGATTCCCAATTTTCTAAGGAAGCGCCATATTGATTTCCAAAATGGCTGTACAAGCTTGCATTCCCACCAGCAGTGGAGGAGAGTTCCCCTTGCTCCACATCCTCTCCAGCATAAGCTGTCTTCTGTGTTTTTGATCTTAGCCATTCTGACAGGTGTAAGGTGGTATCTCAGAGTCGTTTTGATTTGCATTTCCCAGATAATTAAGGATGTTGAGCAATTTCTTAAATGTCTTTCAGCCATTTGAGTTTCCTCTGTTCAAAATTCTCTGTTTAGTTCTATAGCCCATTTCTTAATTGGACTGTTGGGCATTTTGATGTCTAATTTCTTGAGTTCTTTATATACTCTGGACATCAGCCTTCTGTCAGATGTCGGTTTGGTGAAGACCTTTTCCCATTCTGTAGGTTGTAGCTTTGTCTTGTTGACTGTGTCCTTTGCTCTACAAACGATTCTCAGTTTCAACAGGTCCCATTGATTTATTGTTTCTCTCAGTGTCTGTGCTACTGGTGTTATATTTAGAAAGTGATCTCTGGTGCCAATGCCTTCAAGACTACTTCCTACTTTCTCTTCTATCAGGTTCAGAGTAACTGGATTTATGTTGAGGTCTTTGATTCACTTGGACTTAAGTTTTGTACGTGGTGAAAGATATGGATCTATTTGCAGGTTTCTACACATTGACATCCAGTTATGCCAGCAAAATTTATTGAAGATGCTTTCTTTTTCCCATGGTACAGTTTAAGCTTCTTAGTCAAAAATTATATGATAATAGGTGTGCAGGTTAATGTCAGGGACTTTAATGAGATTCCATTTTTCCACATGTTGGTTTTTATGCCAGTACCAAGCTCTTTTTATTATGATAGCTATATAATATAGCTTGAGTTCGGGGATCATGATGCCTCCAGAGGTTATTTTATTGTACAGGATTCTTTTGGCTATCCTGGGTTTTTGTTTTTCCATATGAAGTTGAGCATTATTCTTTCCAGGTCTGTGAAGAATGGTGTTCGTAATTTGATGGGTATTGCATTGAATCTGTAGATTGCTTTTGGTAAGATCGCCATTTTTACTATGTTAATCCTGCCTATCCATGAGCATGGGTGATCTTTCCATTTTCTGACATCTTCTTCAATTTCTTTTTTCTGGGACTTAAAGTTCTTGTCATAGGTCCTTCACATGCTTAGAGTAACCCAAAGGTATTTTATATCATTTGTGGCTATTGTAAAGGGTGATGTATCTCTGATTTCCTTTTTAGCCTGTTTGTCTATTGTATAGAGGAGGGCTTCTGATTTTTTTGACTTAATCTTGTATCCTGCAATGTTGCTGAAGGTGTATATAAGCTTTATCATTCCTTGGTTGAAGTTTTGGGGTCACTCATGTATACCATCATGCCATCTGCAAATAGGGAATGCTTGACTTCTTCCTTTCCGATTTGTATCCACTTAATCTCCTTATGTTGTCTTATTGCTCTGGCTTGCACTTAAAGTACTATATTGAATAAGTATGGGGAGAGTGGACAGCCTTGTCTTTTTCCTGATTTTATTGGTGTTACTTTGAGTTTCTCTCCATTTAATTTGATGTTGGCTGTTGGCTTGCTGTAGATTGCCTTTATTATGTTTAGGCATGTTCCTTGTATTCCTGATTTTTTCAAGACCTTTATCATGAAGGGGTGTTGGATTTTGTCAATGCCTTTTCTGCATCTAGTGAGATGATCATGTGGATTTTTTTTGAGTTTTTTTATATGGTGTATTACATTGATGGACTTTCGTATGTTGAACCACCCTTGCATTCCTGGGATGAAGCCTACTTGATCATGTTGGATAATTGTTTTGATGTGTTCTTGGTATCTGTTTGCCAGTAATTTATTGAGTAGTTTTGTATCAATGTTCATGAGGGAGATCGTTCTGTAGTTCTCTTTCTTTGTTGCATCTTTGTTTGGTTTAGGAATCAGGGTAATTGTAGCTTCATAGAAGGTGTTTGGTAATATTCCTTCTGCTTCTATTTTGTGGAGCAATTTAAAGATTATTGGTATTAAGTCTTCTTTGAAGATCTGGTAGAATTCTGGAATGAAACCATCTGGTCCTGGACTTTTCTTTTCTTTTCTTTTTCTTTTTTTTTTTTTTTTTTTTTGGTTGTGAGAGTTTTAATGACTGATTCTATTTCCTTAGGGGTTATTGGACTATTTAAATGGTTTATCTGGTCTTGATTTAACTTAGGTAAGTGGTACCTATCCAGAAAATTATCCATTTCTTTTATATTTTCCAGTTTTGTGGAGTAGGATGACCTGATGATTCTCTGGATTTCCTCATTGTCTGTTGTTATTTCACCCTTTTCATTTTTGATAATTTTCATTCTTTCTGTCTTTTGGTTAGTTTGGATAAGAGCTTGTCTATCTTGTTGATTTTCTCAAAGAACCAACTCTTTGTTTCATTAACTTTTTTAATGTTCACTTTATTTCTGTTTTATTGATTTCAGCTCTCAATTTGATAATTTCCTGGTGTCTGTTCTTCCTGAGAGACCTTGCTTCTTCTTGTTCTAGAGCTTTCTGGTGTGCTGTTAACTCACTAGCATGAGATTTCTCCAGCTTCTTAATGTGGGCATTCAGTGCTATGAATTTCCCTCTTAGCACTGCTTTCATAGTGTCACATAAGTTTGGGTATTTGGTGTATTCATTTTCACTGTTCTCTAGGAAGTCTTTAATTTCTTTCTTTATTTCTTCCTTAACCCATTGGTGATTCAGTTGAGCATTATTCAGTTTCCATGAGATTGTAGTTTTTCTGTTGTTGAAATCTAACTTTAAACTATGGTGGTCTGATAGAACACAGGAGGTTATTCCAATTGTTTTGTACCTGTTGAGATTTTCTTTGTGTCCAAGTATATGGTCAAATTTAGAGAAGGTTCCATGGGGTGCTGAGAAGAAAATATGTTCTTTTTTGTTTGGGTGCAATGTTCTGTAGATATCGATTAAGTCCATTTGAATCATAATATCAGTTAAGTCCATTACTTCTCTGTTAAGATTCAATTTGGCAGATCTGTCCAGAGGTGAAAATGGGGTGCTGAAGTCTCTCACTATTAATGTGTGGGTTTTTATATGTGATTTAAGCTTTAGTAATGTAACTTTCACATATGTGGGTGCCCTTGTGTTTGCGGCATAAATGTTCAGAATTGAAACTTCATCTTGGTGGATCTTTCCTACAATGAGTATGTAATGTCCTTCATCATCTCTTTTGATTGATTTCAGTTTGAAGTCTATTTTCCTGGACATTAAGATGGCTACACCAGCTTGCTTCTTAAGACCATTTGATTGCAAAGTCTTTTCCCAGCCTTTTATTTTTAGGTAGTGTCTATCTAACACCTAAGAATTTGTGGTGTGTTTCTTGTATGCAGCAGAAAAATGGGTCCTGTTTTAATATCCATTCTGTTAGGCTGTTTCTTTTTATAGGTGAATTAAGTCCATTGATATTAAGGGACATTAATGACCAGTGATTGTTCATTTCTGTTATTATTTTTATTTTTTGGTGGTAGTATGTCTGTACTTCTCTTCTTTGGGGTTTATTGCTGTGGTGTTATCTGTTGCTTGTGTTGTTAAGGGTGTACCTGAGTTCCTTTGGTTGGAATTTTCCATATAGTTCCTTCTGTAGGGCTGAGTTTGTGCATAAGTATTGTTTAAATCTGGCTTTGTCTTGCAATGTCTTGTTTACTCCATCTATGATGATTGAAACTTTTGCTTGGTATTTTAGTCTAGGCTGGCATCCATGGTCTCTTAGTGTCTGCATTATATCTGTCCAGGTCCTTCTGGCTTTCAAAGTCTCCATTGAGAAATCAGGTGTTATTCTAATGGGTTTGCCTTTATAAGTCACTTGGCTTTTTCCTTTGCTGCTCTTAATATTCTTTCTTTATTCTGTATGTTTAGTTGTTTAATTATTATGTGCCAAGGGGACTTTTTTTGGGGGTCAAGTCTGTTTGGTGTTCTATAGACTTCTTGTATCTTCATAGGCATTTCCTTTTTTAAGTTGGGAAAGTTTTCTTCTATGATTTTGTTAAATATATTTTCTATGCCTTTGAGTTGGTATTCTTCTCCTTCTTCTATCCCTATTATTCATAGGTTTGGTCTTTTCATGGTGTCCCAAATTTTTTGGATATTTGGGGTGATGATTTTGTTGGCTTTAGTGTTTTCTTTAACTGCTTAAGCTATTTCTTCTACTGTATCTTCAACACCAGAGATCCTCTCTTCCATCTCTTGCATTCTGTTGGTTATACGTGCATCTGAATTTCCTGTTTGTTTATTCAGATTTTGTATTTCCAGCATTCCCTCTGCTAGTGTCTTCTTCATTTTTTCTATTTCCCTTTTCGTGTTTTGGACTATGTCCCTCATCTGTTTCATTGCTTTTTCATGATTTTCTTTTGGGACTTACTGTTTTCTTCTGCTTTATTTGTCCTTTTCTCTAGTTTTTTATATCATTCTTCCCATTTTTTGTTTATCTGTTCCTCCACTTTATTTTTGATTTCTTCTATATAAGGCTCTAGCCTCTTCATGATGTTATTTATAAGGTTGTTTTCTTCTGCTTCTTCCATTCTGTGATGTTCAGGTCTAGCTGTTGGAGAAGGGCTAGGTTCTACTGATGTTGTTCTGCTCTTTATTTTGTTGTATATACTTCTGTGTTGACATTTGCCCATCTCCTTGTGGATTTGTTCTTTGTCTTATTAGTACACATGGTTTAGACAGAGCTGTCAGATTTAGGGAGCCTCTCTCTGGTACAGATGGAAGCTCTGGTCCAGATGGGATCTCTGGTCCAGATGGGTGTGCTGACCAGATGGGAGCTGGGGGCTGGTTTCTGAGTCTCAGGAAGTTGCTGGGGTCTTGGGCATGTGGGTGTGGGGGCAGAGTGTGGAGATTGCAGGGTCTGCCTGCAGTCTTGGAAAATGGGAACCTTCCTGCAGGGCCCGCTGAGTGGCCAGAAGATGGGGCCAATTTGGGCAGGTCCTCCCATGATGGCTGGTGGCCACAGGTGGGCAGATTTTTCTTTTTGCAATTTCATAGCAAAAAGCAACTTAGCAATGCTATCGCCTTGATGAATGTGATGTTGTTTGCTAAGTACTAAATGAAGCATTGGTAATACCTCTTATAAGGCTTAAGGAACATCATGTATGATAAGGTCACATTACAGAGAAGGACACTCTGCCATGATGATTTTTGGGATATGACATGGACACCACAACCATAAGTACTCGGATTCTCTGACTATTTGTACCAAATAAAGGCATAAGTATAGGAAGAGAAACTGTTGACAATGAGAAAGGGGTCAATAGGAGAGGTAGATAGAGAAAAGAGTGTAATAGAGGGTGAATATGTTTACAATTGTTTCTATTCAAACAGAATTGTTGAACATATGTTAATAGATTTTCTTCCACTGTGTTGCTTCTTTATTCTACTGGACATTTCCTTTGTTGCACATGCCTGAACTTCTTGATGTCCTATGTAAGAATATTTTAGCTGTTATCACCACAGAAATTATGAATTCTTATAATATTTGTTTTTTATATAAATGAAACTTGCTTTCTCCTTGCAGGTATTTTAATATAAATGTCTATAACTAACAAAACTGTCATAAGTCTCTGGAGGGGTAAGGCTCTTGTCTGTTATTCACAGATCCTTCATGATCCCACAAGCCACTAAACACAATGTGGCTCCAGCAACTGTGTGACTGAAGCTAAGTTATTTGCAGATCAGAGATTCAAACATGCCTAGTCTTTTTCTACTGTCAATGATGACACTTTTCTCTTTTCACCTGGAGTCACTCAATGATGGATGTGTACAGTTAGTGAATGGTCTTCCTCAAAGTCCACAGACTCATATATGAAAGTATAAAGATGTTAAACATATATTTTGTGAATTAAAGAAGTACTTACACAGATACTATTCAGTGAAAATGTGTTTTCTACTGATAATGAAGTGATGAAGGGAAGGCATGAAACTATTTTCTCCTTTGCTGTGAGTGTCGGGTTAATGTGTATGAGGGACTCTTGACTAGAGGACACTTATGGCATGATGAAGCAAGATTCAGTTATAGGCAGGGAATTATCAGGAAAAGACTCACAGAGACCTGGTACTGAGCCCTAGAGTTCACCATTCAGCAGGAGGCCCAGATGTGATCTGCTCAAAGTGGAATGTGATGGTGGAACAGAACATGGTATGTCCTTCATCTACAAAATATTAATATTTTGATTTAGCAGAGACATTCTTAGATTAACTGTGTCCTTTTAACGTTTTTAAGAATCTATGAAAAGAGACAGAAGAGTTAGGGAAACTGAGACAGACCATTTCCCGACAATGGACTCCAAGAACGCACAGGAATTGCAGCCTGAGCCTCAGCTGAGTTTAATGTAAGCAGCTCCTGTCAATGTACAGAACAAAGATCAGAGGTTGTTCTAGATGAAGAAAATATAGTAGGATATATAAGGATAATGAAGGGTATACACTAAATAATAGAAAATGGGCCAGGTCTGCTACTAATGTACACAGTTATCAGGGAAAGCAGAAATATTTGAGACCTGTTAGGGTGTACATGTCACAGAGTATGTCAGCTTCAACCTCCCCTAATCCCAAACACTGTCCTAATCAGAATACCTTAGGCTTTGCCCTAAATTTCACAAGAAGAAGCCTCACCAACACCTTGGACCCTCATTAACATTTGATCCTGGTGACCTCAGTAATCATTTCTGCAATAAGAGGTGAATTTTTGCATTTAGTTCATTTAGATAGACCATGGTGTGTGTGTGTGTGTGTGTGTGTGTGTGTGTGTGTGTGTGTGTGTGTGTTGTGTTGTGTTTGTGTGTGTATGTTAATTGAGGAAAAACAGAACTCTGCTTTTATAGACATTAAAGACATATACAGACCACAAGTGCAGAGAACATTCTAGGAAACCATTAGATGCACTGCCAACTGAGATGCCAGAAGTAATCCTCAATTATGTCTGCACCTGTTTGTGCATTGTACTTGTTTTCCATGTGTGCTTTGCGCCCTCTGCTGTTTCTGAGCACTCATGCAGGAAGGTTTGTGTCAGGCTTCACACTGAAAGTCTCTCACTGTGCATGTCTAGTACAGTAATAAATGGCTGTGTCTTCGACTCTTAAGCTGTTCATTTGCAGGTAGAGGCTGCTTTTGGAATCGTCGCTTGAGACAGTGAATCTGCCTTTCACAGAATCTGCATAGGATGCTGCATAATTATCTGGTCTGTGTTTAATTGTGCCAACCCACTCCAGCCCCTTCTCTGGAGCCTGGCGAACCCAGTTCATCCAGGCAGCACTGAAAGTGAATCCAGAGGCTTCACAGGAGAGTTTTAGGAAACTCCCTGGCTGCATCAAGTATCCCCCTGACTCCACAAGCAGCACCTCACACTGGACACCTGAAAACACAGAGAATCATAGTCAGTAAAATGTCACAAATGTCCACTCTTCCTCACACTCATGTCCACTCACACACTAAGTAACTTTCTTTATCTAAAAATTACCTTTTAAAAGAACAACAAGGAAAACCCAGCTCAGTCTCAACTCCATGTTAGATGTTCTGGGCTCAAAGATCACAGAATTGGAGCACCTGTGAATGCAGAGCTGGGTGTCTCTATCAGAGCTGTAGGGTCAGGGCTGGTTTTCATGAGCAGAGAGGAACATTATTTGCATGTCTTCTTGTTATATCTTGAGGTGAGGGATATGAGCCTTTGGGGACACAATTAATATTGAAGATGTCTGAGATGAAATAAGGGTCAAGGTGGCATTTAGAGTATCTGATGTCACTGATTGTCCTGGGGACTTAGCTCAAGTGATAGAAAACATTTTTTCAAGGTTGAAGCCCTGTGTTCACCTCTACCACTGCATGGATAAAGAAGATGTGGAAGCAGAAGTGTACATATGAGTTTGCTTGGTCTATATGAAACTGTGTCCACAAAAAGAAAGAAAAGGATAAAAGAAAGAAAAATAGAATCATTACCTAGTATGACTTAGTGTGAATTTTAGTTATAAATGGAAATATAATCTTGCACACTTATACATCCTTTATCCATGTAAACTCCCCTGATCCTTAGCAGAAATTATCACAGTACTTCACAGGAAATAAAGAAAAGATATATCACTGAAATTTTATAATTTTAGGGTACATTTTATGAGGTTCAGTGAATCATGCATATATACATTAAATTGCATAAATAAAATGCAGCTGAGGACATAGCTCAGCAGAATAATAGACCGTGCATAAAGCTCAATGTTTGTTCATTAAAAAAATAAAAGAACTTAATTAAATAAGTGAGATTATTCTTTGATCAATAATAAAAACCCATTGAAAACCTGTGTTTACCCTTTAGCTCCTCCAGGGCTGCCCTCCCCCAACCACCACAGTCCTGATTTTCCCATCCCAAACACACTTTCAGCTCTTCTGTGTTTTCCCCAAGGCCTCAGGTATTCCTATTAAATTTCATGCCATATCCTTCTGTTGCACAGATCCTCAGCCTTTCTCTTCACCAGTGAGGTCTGCTCTTTCTCATAAGGAACAACCACCTGGCCCTTTAAGACCTGGTTTCCCTGAACCACCATGTAGTCTGCCTCCTCTATTCCTCATAGCCTACTCTCTTCCTGTGACCTCCCTCCTCTTCCATCATGATGTCTTTGTTCCTTACTACAACTTAGCCAGTCATCTACATGGTCTTTCTTCTCTGAACTGATGACTAGACATTGTTATTACTTACCCAATAGATTCCACCTCCTCCAAATTCTTTCTTCCAAGACTTACTGGACTCCCTGGCTTTTCCAGAATCTTTCATCCCTATTCTGTTCATGCCTTGATGGGTATGTTGAGTCACAGCATTACGAAAATTAAAAAATACCAAAATGCATGACAATTCTGCTTGCTCCTTCCCATAGTATAAGATGTCTTCTCACCTTTCCCTCATGATCTCATAGACCCTGTGCCTATTGACCCTAAAAGCCTTGTGACTACACAACCAACAGAGCTTACCCAAAGCAGGAAAACTGGACTTGGAGAGATACACAAGAAGGCAAGGCAGGAGGAGACAATCAGTGGGTTGTTCTGACCCCTGCATAGTGTCTATTTATGTAAATAGTAGTCCTGGATATCAGTTGAAAAAAAAGAAAATAATGTCTCAACCCTCTCATGACTTAATCCCCTACTGAACATTGTACATACCTATACTGTAAGAGTAAAGATGATTTGAACAAAAAAGAAGAAAGACTCAATGAATAATTTCAAGTATAGGAGTCTCAGATCAAAAGGAAGTCATTACAGCTGACTCCACTATAATTAGGAACATCATTAGAAATTACTAGAAAAAGTTATACTCTGAAATACTAGATAACCCAGAACAAATATAAATTCTGAATTCATATCATCTGTCAAAATTAAGCCTGGAAGATATAAATAATGTAAACAGACCATTATCAATGAGGTTGATGCTAGCCTGAAAAGCCACATCTTAAAGTAAAGCCCAGGGCCAGAGAAAGCCATCATTGAATCTGTCTGTTAGACTCCTAAGAAAGACTCCACACATGCCCAACATAACTTCTTCTGTAACACAGAAAGCAACTGAACACTTTCAAATTCATTCTACAATGCCAGTATTATCTTGTTACCAAAACAGTTACCAATACACTACAAAAGTAATGATCTATTACTTTGATGAATACAGATATAAAAATTTTAATAAAACACTTATAAATAGAATGATTTAGGGAGTTTGTATATTACAACCAAGTGGGCTACTTCCTCAAAAGCAAGGTTAGTTCAACATACATATATCAATCAATATCATATGCCACATAAATAAATACAAACGTTGAAATGACATAAATATTTCAACATGCTTTCATGTAAAAAGTTCTGTAGTTTCTAGGAATAGATGATATGTGCCTAAAAATAAAGGCTATACAGAAAAAGCTTATAGACAAATTTATATTAAGTGATGACTAACAGAGAGCATTTCCTTTAAACAGAAACAAGACAAAGATATACACTCTTTCCTCCCCTATTTGATATAATGCTTATATGCTTGTGTATCATATTAGGCAAGAAAAAGAAAAAATGGATTGGAATTGAAGGGAATAAGCCAAATTATCACAATTTGCAGGTGACATGATGCTTTTCTTAAAAGACCCTAATGTGTCTAATAGAAAATTCTTTAAACTAATAAATACCATGAAGTTTCAGAATATAAGTCCTAGTGCACAAACCCATGTAACATAAAGTGCCAAGACAACATGTCCTTTCCACTCCCGTGTGACTTATTCCATGGTATTGAATATCAATGATAATGACATGGGTGATTTTTCCAGACAAAGAGTTCAAAAGAATATTATGTCTATGTTTACATAACTCAAAGAAGATTTGAACATTCCTCAAGACAATAACATCATCATCCAAAACAACAACACTGAAAAGAACTGAATGAAATAAGGACAAAATCCAACCTATAAAAAAGGGAAAGAATTGCTAAAGAAAACATTCGATTGATGCTGGAATTGAAAATAATAATAGTTCAAAAAACAAAGAGATACTCAGTGGAATGACTCACCAATATAATGAATCATGCCAAAAGAATGAGAGTCACGACTGGAAAATATTGTAAAGGTAAGGAGTCATTTAGTAAAGGACAATGAGAAAAATTTAAATGTGTATGAAGAGAACATGAGAATGCTTTGGAACACCATGAAGAGACCTAACCAAACTTTTGATAATGGGCAGAAGACATGGATAAGAATACCATAAAAACAGCATAGAGAATAATATCAATAAAAACATAGAAAAATCCCCAAATATAGAAAGAGATGCCCATCTAGGTATCTAGAGGGGACTAGAGAACAACAGGGGCATTGCAGAATAATTAGGAACAGGAAAGAAGTTCCCCTTTATGTACTATAGTTAAATGATAAAAACCCAGAATAAGGAAATGGTATTGAAAGTTACAAGAGTGGTCAAGTACTTATCAAGGCAGGTCCAACAGAATAACACCTGAATGTCCAACAGAAACATTTGAAGTCAGACAAATCTGGAAACACACAATCCACATTCTTAAAGAAACAATTGTCAAGCCAGAAAATTATATATAGGAAAATTATAGGTAAAAATTGAAGGGAAAATAAAACTTTCCACAATAAAATGTTTATAGAAACTTAGTATCAGTAATCCAGCTCCAAAGAATAATGAATAAACATGTACTCACAGTCACAGGGTATGAGTAAACAACTCCATAATAGTTAATTCAGAGTCCCAAGAAGACAATGCAAATAACACACGAGGGGACTTATACTTCTTCTAAAAATAACTCTTAGTATTGATGGTTTTAATATTATAATAAAAAGATTCAGAGTAGAGGATTGGGTTAGAAAATGGAACCATTCTTGTTGCTGCATTAAGAAACAGACCTCACCATCGAAGCACACAACATCTTAGGTTAAAGTTTGGAAAAAGCGACTTGAAGCAAGTGTAACTAAGATATATATAATTAAAGGCACACTGCTAGTAATAAAAGGACCCAATGCAGTGACAGTGAATGAATTCAAACTCTTGGGGACCCACAGTTTATCTGGACAAAGACTAAACAGACAAACTTGGGCATTTAATGTCATGTGGATTACATGAGTCCCACAGATACCTAAAAACATTCCTCTCTAGCACAACACATCTACTCTTTGTAGGTAACACTCAGAATGATGAGCCTTGGAACTCTGTCTCCATGAGAAAAGATTTTAAGGTCCTAGTTTTCTTTTCTTTTTCCTTTTATTCTTCTCTCACCACAGTGAGAATAAATTTAAGGAGGAAAATAATGTACTGGAATGAAAACAGACATCCTAATTAGCTCTCAGCCTGGGGGTTTTCACATGTGAGAGGAGGCAGGTCAGGTGGGAAATACCTTGTTTGATCTGAGTCAAAATTACCTTTTAAATCAGGGAATCCTGTGTGTGTGTGTGTGTGTGTGTGTGTGTGTGTGTGTGTGTGTGTGTGTGTATGTGATATGTGTATGTGTGTTGTGTGTGTATGTGTGATATGTGTGTATGTATATGTGTGATATGTGTGTGTTGTGTGTGTGTGTGTGTAGTGTGTGCATGTGTATGTGTGTATGTGTGTGTATGTGTGTGTATATGCAGTGTGTGTATGTGTGATATGTGTATGTGTGTTGTGTGTGTATGTGTGATATGTGTGTATGTATATGTGTGATATGTGTGTGTTGTGTGTGTATGTGTGTGTTGTGTGTGTATGTGTGTGTTGTGTGTGTATGTGTGTATGTGTATGTGTGTGTTGTGTGTGTATGTGTGTGTATGTGTGATGTGTGTGTATGTATGTATGATATGTGTGTGTTTATATGTGTATGTGTGTATATGTGTATGTGTGTGTCTGTGTCTGTGTGTGTATGTGTATGTGTGTATATGTGTGTGTGTGTGTATAATTGAAATAAACTGTGTAAATACCCCAGTCATGTCTGATTCTGAAAGTGACAGTCTGCCTTTCTAAAGCCTCAGTATGTGTTCTCTTAATTAAAAATAAAGCAAAAGTAAAACTAAAACAAACATAAATAGGGTTACCAGATTTAATTGTAATAGCAAGAACCTGGAAATAACCTAGATGCCCCTCAACTGAGGAATGGATAAAGACAGTTACACAATGGAGAGCCATGACATCAGGATATTAGAAGGCAAATGGATGAAACCAGAAAAAAATCATCCTAAGTTGATGTAACTCAGACCCAGGAAGACAAACATGATATGTAATCACTCACAGTGGATAGTAACTGTAAAGATTAACCATGCTACAATCCACAGACCCAGAGATGTTAGGTAACAAGGAGGGTCCCAGGGGGATGCATGGATTTCCCTGGGAAGGGGAAATAGAGGATCCCTCCTGGTTGGACTGGGGGCAGTTAGACATGGGAACTTGAGGGATCAGGTTGAAGGGGTGAAAGGGGAGAGTACTTTGCTAGTTAAAAAAAAATGTTTCTGGGCTATGCGCTGCTTTGATAGAGCTGCTTCTGATAGTTGATGGTACACATGGCTCCAGACCCAGAGCTGGAGATAAACTGTACCACCGCCATGTTGGGAAGCTGAGGTGGGTGGGGCCAGCAGCCACAGTGGCATTTCAATCTTACAAAGATGGATATTACACAGAGAATCTGGTTTGTGTTGTCTTTGGGATTTTTAACTACAAAAAACGATTTGATCATAAAAGCTGTTGAGTTAAACAAATATGTAAATTTTAAAGGTACCTTGACTTCAAATTTTGGATATAAGGATATGTTGCTTTGGAAAAGAGTCTCTGCTTTTATTTCCACAGAAAGCCAGAGGCTGTGGATTTGTTCCAGATTAAGATACATCAGGTTTGATGAGCCAAGACACTGTGGCCCAGATGACCCAACATCCAGAAAGGTTTCAAGGCAACTGGCTCAGAGGTTTACCCTCACGGACTACTCAATAATCCTAAAATTTTCTTTATGTCCCCATAAGATACAGCACCCCCCTCCAGCAGAAAGTAGTAAAAGAAACTATGTCCACATTCCCAAAATTATCAAGCTAGCTTTGGAGATGGAATTGGCTCACTCCTTCTCTAAACCCAGACATGTTGCTAAAAGAAAAGGCTAAGAGATTTTTATGTCCCAAATCAGAAGAACCCTCTGGTGTGGCTCAGAAAACAAAACAAAACAAAACAAAACAAAACAAAACAAAACAACAACAACAAAAAAAAAAACAGTATTTTTATTTAAAGCAGGTTGATTATAAATGTGATCTCTTTCTAAAGATAAAAAGGGGATATGATATAGATATGATAGGATGAAAGGGTAGATTAATGAACTTACTCTTAAAGAGCAACAACTTGTTTAAAATGTTTTACATTGGTATAGATTTTAGTCTATTGATACAAACAAAGTTAATTTTGTTATACTGTATATATATTTCTACTCTTGTTTAAGGTATTATGTTTGTACAGCTCATTTAAAATTGTAATGGATAATTAAAAATAGATTAATAATTAGTCATCTATGATAATCATACTCATAGCCATGTTAATTAAGTCTTCTAGGTATACACAGAGATATTTCAGATAGATAGGTAATCTTCAAATACTTCAAAGACCTACAGAATATGGCATTCAAAATATTTTTAAAATTTAGACTTTCTGGACAGTGAGACATGTCTGCTCCTGGCAGCATCGGATTTACTTCAGAGAGGAGGATGGGCACTGAAGACACTTCATATGGAGTTTATCTTCACCTTGGCAAAAATAGCCATTTGGGCAAGAAACTGTTCTTGCCTGGACTGCTTGATCAACTGGACATACAGGACCCATAGAAAGGTGACCACTGAACTTTGCTTGACAAAATGGTCCTTCAGGTTCCTGCTTCACAGAGGAAACTGCCAGACATTCTACAGGACACTGAAAAAATGACCAAGAGACTCTAGCCCTGTGGGCTGAAGACAAATGCCCCAACTTTACAAAGGAACATTAGGTGACTGTCCAGCTGTCTCTGTCTACCCTACAAGACTCCCAAAAGTTGCTTGCATCCTTCTCCCGGTTCTCAGGTAATATTATATCCTTCTGAGGTCTTTGATCTGATTGAAGACTAGATAGTTATAATTTCCTCAATTATGATAAAAGATAATTTAGATATAAAACCTTATACTCACAAATATAAGATAGGATTGATAGGAAGTCACAACATGCCCACACGGTTGGGCTTGCCCAGTGGACTGCCTAGTTATTTCCAGTTCAAAATAGCCATTTCCAGGTCAGAACATCTTGCGTGACTAGGACTCCGTGGCTTTGCATGGCTGCATAAAGCGCGTGCACATACTGGGAACTCTGCTCCGTACGTGACAGATCACTGTCCATTTGTCTGGTCACACAAATCTGCATGCAACACCACTCCTCTGATTGGTGAGTTTTCCCCTTGTCGGCTAGCGTAAATGGTTTCCTGAATCTGTGAGAATGACATTGAGCGTCTGGCGCCTCACCGATTATTCTTGGAACTGAGGGAACCCCCGGCCATGGTCTCCACTGGCTATGGTCAGCCCCTATTGCAGGCCTAAATTTCAAGCCACCTCCCACGTCTGCAGCTTGAGATATTTTTGAGATAGGACCACCACCGTTGGATGTGTCCTGGGGCTGTGTGAAGCAGGCACGTTTTTCGTGCTTGACGGGACAGCTGGATGTTAAGGATTCCCGGGGAGTCCTTACTTCACACAGCAGGCCCCTGCTTCTCAGCTGATGAATGGATGAAGCGGCTTGTGCCTGAGATCCATCCTTGGTCTCCAGGAGGTCTTGGCTCTGGATCATGTTTGTTTTTTAATTTTTCTGCCTGTCTGCTGCAGACATGGGAAATAAGGCTTCCAACCCGATCAGTACTTCCTCTCCCTTAGGCTGTCTTCTTGAAGCTTTGCTTAAAGATTCCTAAGCTTATCCATCTCTGTACTGAGAGACCACCCAAGTATGCTTTAGAAAATAACAAAAGATTCCAATCTTTTATGGGAGTTATCTAATTCTGGCCAGTGAAGTGGCAAATGGAAAGCGTTGCTCTTTATCTTAGCTTTATTTTTCACTGTTAAACTGCCTTCTTCTGGATTCCTTCACTCCTGCTCATGTGCTCCTAGCTATGCCTAAACAGGAAGATTCTCTGTCCCTAGCTCGCTCGCTCTCTCTCTCTCTCTCTCTCTCTCTCTCTCTCTCTCAATAAAGCTCTAGAAAGGTAACCATGGCTTGTGATTCTTCCACCAACCAGCACGCACCTCCAGCTGGCCGCCGCGGGTGGTGGCCAGCCATGAGAAGTGACGCTTTCCACTACTGATACCGCCATGATTTTTCACATTGAGTCTGCTGTTCTAATGGCTGAAATCTAGCTATATGTTTGCAATGGACAATCCTGGGGGTTGTCCTCAGGCTGTGCTGGCAACAGCAGGCACATTTTTGCTCCCGACAAGAAGGAGCAAAAATGTCATCTGGGGTCTACCCGGGGGACCAAGGGCAGCACAGTTGCAGCTCTTCCCATCCCTTGATGAAGGGGGGGAACTTGAGCTGATCTTAGATCTTACTTCATTCTCGGGATGCCTGAGTTGAAGTCTGATCCTGGTTTGTTATTTTATTTTTCTCTTGGCTACAGCCATGGGACAAAGGAGCAGATATATTTACCACCTACATTGGTGGATAGGGGTGGGTACTGGTAAACCTGGCCATGTAACAGCATAAACCTGATCTCATAACTGTGTGGCAGGTACTCCAGCCAGCGAATGGGAAAATAAGAGTTGCTTCATCTCCAAGCTTTCTGCTAAAGCTCTAAACCCTTTCTTTCCTTTCCCACTTCTGTGTCAGCCACATGTAACCTTCTCTGTCTGACTTCCATGCCAAGGTGGGCGGGCTCAAATGCGCGGGCTCCGGTGGCTTCTCACCTTAACTCCACCCACTCAGTCTCAAACTGCCTTGAGAAGCACAGACAGATCTAAAAGCAGTTGAGATCTAAACAATTAAGTTTACAATAATCAGGATGGCTCCTAAGCCAAAAAAAAAAAATTAGCTCATAGTCTCAGGCAAGTCTTCCAAAAGGATCAGTTTACTGTCTGCCTACTGGCAGATCTTCCAAAAGCTGTCCCTAAGCCACCAAACGTCAGGAAAATTTCAGGACACAGAGTAAAATCCGTCTCTTGTTCCTGGCTAAAAGTTAAGTATCTGGAGAGCAAGGCTCCTGACCCCACGGGCAAAAGAGTCATCTGTGTCATTTAAGGTGTGCCAGGGAAGAGATAAAAGCCAAAAAACAAAATTGCCAAGTGCTGGCACTCACTGACTCCTGAAAGCTGTTGGGACCATGTTTTAAGTGAAAAAGGCTATGGGCTAGTGAATGCCCTGCCCATCAACAGCCTTGTTAAAAATGCCGCCTAGAAAGACATCCAGTCAGGTGACTGCCTCCAGGCACCAAGACACATGGGCACATCAAGCTAAGACCTCCAGCAAACCTAGGCTTGGCTACAGACACAGCAGGGAACCCAGAACTCAGCAGGGAAGCAATCAGTTTCTTTCCTTCTGGACACCAGAGCCATTGACTCAGTCCTGGGAGTTTTAGGATGTCACTCCTCCTTTCTATTGTCGGGAACAGAGGACAGCCTTACTTACCTCACCAGATTTAATTGTACTTTCACAGTTACTTAATGAGAAAGATTTCCAACTAAGATAAGAGCTCATTATCTCACTTTAAGTTTACCACCTGTGTTTCTCATGTGCATACAGACAGGACCATGATCTTTGCATTGTCCCTAATTCAAAAAATATGTTCTCTTACACTCTCAAGCTCCAGAGGACACCAGGATCCACTGCCTTGTCACCAATTCCAGAGGAATAAGGTATCACTCCTTCCTTTCCCAACTAGGGCCACAGAGGCCCGGAGGCAAAAGGGACCATCAAATATCCAGGTGGTAAGGATATAACAATCTATCACTGTTCAATACTCAGCAACTGATCACCTGTGTTTCCTAAATGCTAAATTAACAAAACAAACAGATGCCTTAAATAAACTACCCTAAATAAGGCTTCTCTCAGATAAAAATTAAGCAGAGTACTAGAACATCACAGCCACCTTTTTAACATGTCTCCATCCAGGCAGGCCAGATCTACCTCAGATAAATGTCAACTCCAAAAATAAAATAATAATGAGTCTTTTCTCTAAGCTTTTATGTCACCAGTGTCTTGTCAGACAGAAGGTTCCCAGCCACACCATGAAGGATGGACAGCTGCAGAACAAGGCATGACAGAACTTCACCCCAGGACCAGCCACACCATGAAGGATGGACATAGCTGCAGGACTTCATCCCAGGATTTCAGGAGCCAGCTTTCCCATTTCCCAAGAACCAGTCAATGCCCACAATTCAGCCTGAAGCAGTCTTTGAGAGAAACAGTGCCCCATACCCACTCATCCACATTTTCTTCTTTTTTCATAGAAAAGCAAGTCAGGAATGATAGGAAGTCACAACATGCCCACATGGTTAGGCTTGCCCGGTGGACTGCCTAGTTATTTCCAGTTCAAAATAGCCATTTCCATGTCAGAACACCTTGTGTGACTATGACTCTCTGGCTCTGCATGGCTGCGTAAAGCACGTGCGGCCATGTAATCTATGCGCATGCGTGAAGTAACCACATGCAGTCCTGTATGCATGCAAGGCCCACTCTTTAAAAAGCCGGCACCATTTTGCACAGGTCTCTCTCTCTTCTCTCTCTCCTCCTCTCTTCTTCTTGTCCCACTTGGCCTGTCATGTCTGTCTCTTCCTATCCTATATTCATAAAGAGCTCTTCTGTGGATTTGTTGTGTTTGGGACGTGTTCCTCACAGGTTAGGAGCGACAAAATAACTAATAAGGATATCTTCTTTAATATTGTAACTGTAATTCTTGCTTGATAGTTGTTTTGTTATATGTAAAAGTTAAAACCTTCCTTTTAAAAAAAAAAAGAAAGAAAAGGGCTAGTGCTGTGGATATCGCTCCATATAAATAAAATGCTGTTTGGCCAGTGGCCAGGCAGGAAGTATAGGCGGGACAAGAGAAAAGAGAATTCTGGGAAATAAAGGCTGGGGCGAAGAGATACTGCCAGCTGCCACCATGACAAGGAAGATGTAAGGTACTGGTAAGCTATGAACCAAGTGACAAAGTACAGACTAATAGAAATGGATTAATTTAAGATAGAAGAACTAGATAACAAGAAGCCTGCCATGGCCATACAGTTTGTAAAGAACATATGTCTCTGTGTGTTTACTTGGTTGGGTCTGAGCATCTATGGGCCTGGTGGATGAGAGAGATTTGTCCTGACTCTGGGCCCTGTAGGAAAACTCTAACTACACATACCCAGGAAGACAAACAAGATATGTAATCACTTACAGTGGATAGTAACTATAAAGTAAAGATTAACTATGCTACAATCCACAGACCAAGAGAGGTTAGGTAACAAGGAGGGCCCCAGGGGGATGCATGGAATTCCCTGGGAAGGGGAAATAGAGGATCCCTCCTGGTTGGACTGGGGGCAGGTAGACATGCGAACTTGAGGCTTCAGGTTGTAGGGGTGAAAGGGGAGAGTACTGAGAACAAAGACTAGAAAGGGAGGCTTTATGAAGTCAAGTAGAAGCCTGATACAAGGAAAACTCCTATGAGCCTACAAGGATGTCCCCAGCTAAGACTCCTGGCAGCAGTGGATGCCTAGCCTGAACTGGCCATCTCCTGTGATTGGATTAGTGACTACTCTGGTTGTCAGTGGAGAGCCTTTACCCAGTAACTGATGGAGGCAGATTCAGAGTTCTAGGACCAAACATTAGGCTGAGCTCCAGAAGTCATCCTGAGGAGAGGAATGAGTAATCATAGGAGTCAGGGAGAGTCAGGGACATTGTAGAAAAACCCATTGAAGTGACTAGTATGACTCATGAGAACTCACAGAGTCTGAACTAACAACCAGAAAAGGCTGCATGGGACTGACTTAAGCCCTCTGCATATATGAAACAGGCGTATAGCTTGGTATATGTGTAGGACTCCTGGCAATGAGAGCAGGACCTGTCCTGGATCTGGTGCTTTGACTGGGAAACTATTCCTCATGCTGGAGTACCCTGCACAGCCTGAATACAGGAGGAGGTGTTTGGTCTTATGGCAGCTTGATATGCCAGGTTTTGCTGATGCCCATGGGCAGCCTCCCCCTTTCTGAGAGAATATGGAGCAGGAGTGGATTGAGGGTGGCAGAAGGAAGGTGAATAGAGGGAATGAGGGGAGAGGAGGGAGGAGAGACAGTCTGGATGTAAAATTAATTAATTAAGAATTAATAAAAATAAAATTAAAATAGGCTTACATAGAAAAAAAAATGATTGGATTCAGAGATGTCAAAGATAAAGCCAAAAGTCATAAAAGGCCCTAAGTGGGCCTGGCTGCCTCTAAGAACAGAGAAAGTGTGTGTGTGTGTGTGTGTGTGTGTGTGTGTGTGTGTGTGTAGGGGGGGTGTCATGTACCATTCACTGACATCTCCTCTAATTGTCTCTCACTGTAATACATATCTGCCACCTGAGCTGCTAGTGATATAAATCACAGGAATAGCTGGACCTGTGGTAGAGATGAGGCTGAACATTGGTGACTTTTGTTCTCTTACTCCACAAAATTTTCACTCTCTAGACATTGCGTTCCATTTTTTGGAGCTTGCAAAATCCAATGTGTATAGGTAAAAGCTCATGATAGAATAGCCAGTGACGGCTCAGGTGACAATTTATTATAGTGTGGCTAGACTCTGAGGGACTTACTACAAGTCCAGATGCATGGTCCCTGACAGTCACCATACTGACAACTTATCCAGGATCCATGGGTGACAGATGGAACCGCTGATCATGGGAAGCTGAAACAGAAAGAAAAATAGACAGTAGTATTATCTTCTAGACAACAGCTCTCCCCCAGGTGCCTCAGTCCTGTGTGAGCAGAAACTTGTGCACTCCCCTCCACTGAGGCTGCATTTTCCCCATGGAGATTAGAGGGATATTTGAGATTTGAGACCTCTGTACTTACAGGCCAAGATGGCCAGAGCTTAGGTTCTCCTGGGTCTTTCAGGAGGTCCGATAGAAATTTCTTCTCAATCACACTGCAAGTCTGTGATGGGATATCATTTGCCCTATAATACATACAGTATCTTGTTTAGTAACAGATAATGCTACTGATAACCAGATAACAAAATGAAAGATACAAAAGGAGATAATTCTGATACTACATAATAAGATTACATTATTAATTAAAAGCACATAAGAAATTTAAATTTATTTTTTCCTTGAATCTGTAGCAAAAACTAGATCACATATACTTTTAGGAAATACTGTGATTTACAAAGCACCTATGGGTGATGACTATGTCCAGTTTGCTCTTAAAGACTTGGTATAAGAGAGGAATGAAATATTATTTTTTTCTTGGCAGGAAGGAAAATACAATCTGTGATTTGAACGAACATATTCTATAGCATATCTTGTCTCAGGGATTCCATTTTCAGTGATTCAGACATTTAGGACCATCTCTAGATATGTTTTTCATATGGATATGAGGTATCTTGACATTTCAAAATGACTTCTCCAGCAGGTATCAGACAAGTCCTTGAACCAAAGTCTTATAGCCACTTGGCAGATACCTTCCTAGTAGTACATTAGAGAGTACAATTCAATTCAGTGAGTGGTTCCACTGTGTTCTAGTCAATCTCTACTTTCCAACTGGAGAGGACAGGAGGGTGCTTTATAAAGTCATTGATATTTTAGACAGTATTTTAAATTCAACATAGATTTGTGTAATCTTTAACATAGAATTGGCCTAGGGGATTCATGCCTGCCACATGATTACATACATATTAAGCATATGACATTCATATTTGTCACAGGGAGGGAATGTCTGCTAGAGGATCATGCAAAATACATATTCTGAGCTAAAGAGATTTCCCACTGACATCAAACCCTTGAGATTATCAAGTACCAGAGCATTTATTCAAAACCAAATTATCTATAGAATAAATGTGATCAAAACTGGAATGTGAGAGATAATGCTTTATCAGTGTAGGGCTATGTTCTGTAAAGGCTGGACACTGTAGGGCAAGATACTGGGACTGGGAAGGAAGCAAATGCTGGGGTCATAAAATAATGTATGATCTCATAATCTACCTCAATTAACATGTACATACACAGAACCACTATATGAGTTCTGTTGAAAATGATTTAATAACATCTTTAACCAACTTACAGGAATTATACCTTTAGGGTGAAAAGGGCCAAGGAAAAACACCCTGTCTCTGACTTGATCCTAAGTTAGGTGCTCTTCCATGCTTTTGGCTATTGAATGTGTGTTTTTATATATGTTCTGATAAACATTTACTTAAAACACAAAATATAGATTTGAATAAATCTTATAAAATGAATATCGAGAATTGCTGAAGAAATCATACAGATATTGCTTGATAAGCAATAATGTTTGTTGTACTCTTTATTATTTGAGTCAGTTGGAATCAGTAACAAGGGCTCATCCTTGTAAAATTGTGTTAAAGTTTTCTTTAAGTATCTGTCAATCTTTTCCCATGGGATGTACCCATACACACACACACACACACACACACACATACACTAGGGGGATGGAAACAATGATTCAGGCTCATACAGATAAAAGATACTAATAAAAGGAGACAGAGGGAGAGTGAAGTGGGGAATTCAAATCTTTCCATGTTCTTGGTTAAAATTACATCAAGGGGAAGTCTTTGATTTCTTTCCATATGTGATGTGAAAGAATTATTGTTGAATCTGAGTTTATTGTTAATGTTTGAATCCACACATTTTAGAATCCTGTGTGAGGAATCAGTGATGAATTAAAACTACTCAATTGGTACACTGAGATGGGAACATTTAATGAGGCATTTTGGAACACTCAGCATTAGGGAATGGTAGACTGAACTTATGAGAGGGAAGATCCCTTGATGAGGATGATCTGTGGATGGTCAGGAAGATGATTCCTTCTTAAGCTGTATAATTTTGATGAATAGAAATAATACTAGGATATTTTTCATAGCTAGGCCTGTTGTTACACTCAAGGCCTGTGAGTTACACCAAAAAGCTGTTTTATATCTTAGTTCAGGCTCTAAGACAGCTGATTTAGGGCTTCAAAGTAACTTTAGAATAAGAACAAATGCCATTCCCTTATAGCTAAATAAAATTCCATCAAGGAAGACCTCCCACTGTCAGAATTGTGTGCTGCATTAATCTAGTTCCATTACATCTTGTTTCTTAAACTGAATTCTATTGTGCCTCAGATATCTCCATCTCATGTCATATTGGATAAGATGCAAAGCTTTTATAGTCATTTATTATACATGGTCTATTCACCATTTCAGGACAAATATAAATTCCATGGATTTCCCCTTTACACACCTGTTATAATAAAAAATTTCATCCTACAGATAAATGATATACAGACAATGTGAAGTCAACTGCCAGGGTTTTGAACACAGGTTGTCATATGCCTCTAGATTCTCAAAAATTGGGTTATGGGTTTATGAGTATGAATGATAACTCTGTTTATTAATGATGTCAAAACTTGAGGGAAAATGATTGGAAATGATAACTCTGTTATGTCATTGTTTACTAATGATGACTAAAAGAAGAGCAAAAGGAAGTGAAACACATGTCCAAAACCAAAAATGTAGATCTCATCCATTTCTCTGTCATTGGGCAATCCCTGTGTCTTTCTTAGGGTCCTGTTTTCTAGGTAGCCTCCCTGGAGTTGTGTAGCAGTCTAGTCATCTTTGTTTTACATCTAGTATCCTACTATGAGTGCATACATAACATGGTCATCCTTCTGAGTCTGGGTTACCTCACTCAGGATGATTTTTCATAGATCCATCCATTTGCCTGCAAATCAGGCTCTCCAGATAAATGAGACAATTGAATAGCTTGAACTATTTGGGAGGCATCCAGGCAGTGGGACCCGGACCTGTCCTTGGTGTATGAGCTGGCTGTTTGGAACCTTGGGCTTACACAGGGACACTTTGCTCATCCTGGAAGGAGAGGACTGGACCTGCCTGTACTGAATCCACCAAGTTGAATTGAATCCCCAGGGGAGTCTTGACACTGGAGGAGATGGGAATGGAGGGGAGGTGTTGGGGAGAAAAGAGGGGGTGGGGTGGGAGGGGTGGACAGGGGAACCCATGGCTGATGTGTAAAATTAAAACACAAATATAATAAATAAAAAAGGAGAAAAAACCCAAAATGATATGATGTATGTTTTGGAACATCATGAATGTATCCCCACTAACTAATTTCTATATAAATAAAGAAACACTCTGGCTGCTAGTCAGTCAGGCTGCAAGATTCTCCTGACTATCATGGCCTGGCTCACTTCTTTCCCCACTGACTCCTTACATCCTCTGCAGGACCCACCTACTGCTGGAGATTGCTCCTGGCCGTGCTTCTTTGATATTTCTCTAGTAATAGAAATGGTGATCCTAAGGAATGGGTTGTAGACAGTATACCCACTGTAGGTTTTGTACCCAGTCACCTCCAGGTTCTTCTTTGGGGACTGCTGGATCCATTGCCAGTAGTAATCACTGGTAATGGAGTTGGAGTGAAAGAACAAGCAAGAGACAGTGACTGAGAGGGCTTCACCAGGCCAGGTCCTGACTCCTGAACCTGCATCTGGGACAGGATGCCTTCAGACAAGAAGAATGAATTCTGTCAATCACATGTTGTCACAACCCCTCATGGACACATTTATGAAATGGCAAGACTCACCAGAAGGGCTGTCACCAGGTACAGAAGAACCAACAGTGTCATCTTCAAGGCTACATCTCCTTTTCCTCAGAGATCAGCCTCTGATGAGAGAGATGTTAGCTCCCACAGTCCAGGAGGTGATTTAACTTAGAGCTAGAAGAATTTGTATGTGGAGAGACAGCCTTGTATTATAAATAAGGAGGGTAGATTCTGACTCTGCCTGGTTATTACAATGTAGTCATTATTCCCTCTGACTTCCTCTAGTGTGAGTCTGGAAAAAAGAGAGCATGGGGACTACAGGGACCACACAAAACACTTCTTGGCATGACATCATCTCCAATTTCTAGCCCAGCCTCCTCACCTACATTCTTCTGCTCCTGTATTTTTAAGGTCTCATATCAGTGGCAACCTTCTTTTCACACTAGATTCCTGAGCTCCTGCTCTCTGATTAGTAAGCCCACACTGCTCCTGTTTTTCTTCCCTTTGCCCACCCATGAGATGGGTTTCCATCTTTCCTAGATAATTGGCACACTGTCCTATTGTTGTTGCTTAGGGTTCACACCTACTTCTTGCTCCATCCAGTCTGTGGAATGTAGAGGAAGCACATGCTGAGAGAAGCAGCAGGGTCCTCTGCACACCAGGAAACTTATTCCAGGATCTCAAGCATTCTTTATCCTGTCCTGGCTCACTGCTCCCCCAGGTTAGAGTGATGTGACAGCATCATGGGAGCAGGTGTGTGATAGACCAATAACCAAGACTCAGACTAAAATACAGAAGATATTCTTCCTCATGTCTCTGTACAGACTGAGGCTTCTCTTGGAGTTTGCAGCATGTCTTAGTGCTTGACTACAGTCTGAGTCCTTCCCAATTTCCTCATTCTCCTAATAGTTTTTACCTAAAGTCAAGTTTTTTTAATTGAATATTTTTTTCTCATATAATATATCCTGATTACAGTTTCTCCTCCCCCTTCAACTCCTAAGTAGAAACACCATCTTGCTGTCTCTCTGTAGAAAACTAACAGGCTTCTAAAGAATAATAACAAAATAAAATAAAATGAGATCAAACAAAAACTATCAAATAGAAACAGGACAAAACACAAAAGAGAAGGAAAAGAGCCCATGAAAAGGCAAGAATAGCCAGGTGCTGGTCCAGAGACCACCCAAGGTACACATTCTGGGAATCCTATAAAAACACACAATTAGAAGCCATACTACATATGCAAAGGAATTATAGGATATAATGAGATAAATAAATGAACAAACAAATAAGATGACAAAAAAGCCATGTGGTATTTTGAGACAATGATCCTCAAAAAATTCATTTGAATTTGATTTCTGATGACCATCTATTGCTGGATATGCAGCCTATGCTTAAGAGTAATAGGTTTTCTCAGTGAGATTCCCTTAGAGAAAACTAAATTTTCATTTGCAACTGGTTATCTATTAGAGATAGCTTCTGGGTTGGGGATGGACCTATGTGTCTACTTCTTATGGCTCTAGGACCCATCTCATGCAGGCCCATGCAGGCCCTGTGCATGCTGCTTCAGTTACTCTGAATTTATGTGTGTAACTATCCTGTTGATTCAGAGGGCCTTATTTCCTTAGTTTATATCCCCTCTGGCTCTTATTCTGTTTTCTCCTCTTCTTTGGTGTTCCATGAGCCCTGAGGGATTTGATAAAGACATCTCATACTTCTAAGAGTCCAAGGTCTCTCACTCTCAGAATATTTTCTGGCTGTGGATCTCTGTGTGTTTCCATCTGCTACAGAAGGAAGCTTCTCTGAGGACAGCTGAGTAAGGCACTGATCTTTGAGTGTAGCAGAATGCCATTGGGAGTCATTTCATTGCAATCTTCTTTTTATAGAACAATAATATTTACTTTTATCCGTGATTCCTGGCCTATCTAGTCTCAGATTCTTGGTCACTCAAGTAGTGTAGAGTATGGGTTCTAATTCTTTGAGTGGACTTTACGTCAAATCAGATATTGTTAATTACTCCCACAAGCTTTGTTTCACCTTGACGTAGCATATCTTACAGGCTGGATACCATTATAAATCAAATGAGTTTTAGCTTATGTTGATGTTACATTTCTCCTTTCGAATCTCTTGCTGTGTTGGATTTCCATAACACCCCTCAAATGACCCTTACTTTCAGCTCTCTTTCCCTTTATTTCCTCCCTCCCTCCCCTTTTCCTCACCCTCCCCTTTTGATCCTCACTTCCACCCACCTGCCCATGCATCCACAATTATCTATACTATTTCCTTTTCCTACAGAAGAGCTATGTGGTGGCATTGTGTTCCCCAAAATATTGTGTACCCTAATAAATTTATCTGGGGTCAGAGAACAGAACAGCAACTAGACAGACATAGAGGCCAGAAAATGGTGGCACACACACCTTTAATCCTAGCATTCCAGAGGCAGAAATCCCTCTGCATCTCTGAGTTCAAGGCCATATTAGAAACAGCCAGACATGGTAACACAGAACTTTAATCACAAGAAGTGAACCTTTAATCCCAGGGAGTGATGGTAAAATCAGAAAGATAGATAAGGCGTGAAGATCAGAAACTAAAAGCATTTGGCTGTTTAAGCTTTTAGGCTTTGGAGCAGCCGTTCAGCTGAGACTCATTTGGATGAGGACTCAGAAGCTTCCAGTGTGAGGAAACAAGACCAGCTGAGGAACTGGAGAGGTGAAGAAGCTGTGGTTTGCTCTGCTTCTCTGGTCCTCCAGCATTCACCCCAATAACTGGCCTCAGGTCTGATTTATTAATAAGACTCTTTAAGATTCCTGCTACAGAGCTATCCTCTCCCCACCATGCCCTTAAGATTTAAAGTTCTTTCATGTGAATCCAGGTTTTCAGTTCTGGCCCTGGATAATTCATTCTTGACAGAAGGCTCAAGAATAAGAGGAGGAAGTTGATGTAGACTGTATCACATAAAGGGTTACAACATTTCTGTTCACAGTCTAGGATTATCACTTTCATACTCAACTAGAAATATTAAAACAACTGTTTTTTTTATTAGAAATGCATTTGGCTATCCTGTGTGTTTGTTGAATATGCCATGAGAGATCTAACAAGTTTAACAAAAGGAGCATTTACCAGAATGCTTTTCCAGATAAAACAAAAGACATGCTTCAAACACATCTTTATTTTCCATTCAACAGCTGATGATACTTTAGGTTCATTCTAGCTCTTAGCTGCTGGGAAGAGGTCAACACTGAATACAAGTGATCTGGTTTCTTTGTATAGAGAGTCCTTAGGCATCTTCCAAGGAGTAATGTAGCTAGGTGACAAGACATTGCAATTTTTTAGGGCTTGGGGGATACTCCAGAGAAATTTCATAGGGACAGCAACAGTTCACACTCTCACCAATCATGTATTATGATTCCCTCTTCTCCAATTAATCATCAACATTTGGTGTCATTTGTTTCCTTAATAAATGTTATTTTCATTGGAATAAGATGAAATCTCAAACAATTTTTTCTAATTTGCATTTCCCAGATTGATCAAGGTATTGAAAACCATGCAAAGTGTTTTTTTTTAGCCATTTGTGTAATAGTTGTATTACCATCACATGAAAAAAACTAAGGTTTTCAAAGTACCACTGCTGTCTGTTGGCAGAATGAGTTCATTTTTGTCCTTTCAAAGGCTTAGGAGAGAAATTGGTAGGTTGTGCCAATGAATAAGGAAAGATCTCCCTTTCCATGTTTTTTGTTGTTATTTATTTATTTGTTTATTTATTTATATTTAAGAACATTTTTATTCATTTTACATACCAACTAGAGATCCCCCTCTTCTCATTCCTCCCAATCCCCACCCTCTCCCCTCAACACACTCTCCATTTTCTCCTCTGACAGGTAAGGCCTCCCATGGGGAGTCATAAGAGACTGGTATATTTAACTGAGGCAGGTCCAAGCCCCTCCTGCTGTAGCAAGGCTGTACATGGTGTCCAACCATAGGTAGTGGACCCAAAAAGCCATATCATGTGCCAGGAGTAGATTATGATCATACTGCCAAGGGACCCCTTAAGCAGATCAAGGTATGCAATTGTCTCACTTAAGCAGAGGGCCTAGTTGGGTCCCATTGAGACTCCAGAGACTTTAGTCTAAAGTTCATGAGTTCCCACTAGCTTGGTTTGGTTGTTTCTGTAGATTTCCCCAACATGATCTTGATGTCCCTTGCTCATAGAATCCCTCTTCTCTTTCTTTGACTGGAATTCTGGAGCTCGACCTGGTGCTTAGCCATGATTCTCTGCATCTGCTTCTATCAGTTACTAGATGACTCTACGACAACAGTTAGGGCATTCACCAATTTGATTACTGGGGTAAGCCAGTACATACAACTTCTCTACATTGCTAGTAGTCTAAGCTAGGGTCATCCTTGTAGATTTTTGGCAACTTCCCTAGTACCCAGTTTCTCCCTATCTCCATGGTGTCTCCCTCTATCATGATATCTCTTTCATTGCTCTCCCACTTTGTTCTTGTTCCAGCTAGACCATCCTGTTCCCTCATGTTCTCATCCCCCATCCCCTGATATTGTGCCCCCTCAACCACAGTTTACTCATAGAGATCTCATCTATTTCTCCTTCAGAGCAATCTATGCATCTCTCTTAGGACCTACTTGTTAGCTTTCTTCCCCTTTCCAATGTTTGTATTGATTTTCACCCTGTACCATATTTGAGATGCCCCTTTTATATTTTGTGTCCAAGATCTGTTAACAAAACTGTCAGGTTATGATTGTGTGCTGGAGAATTGTGCACTGCTGCATGGATCAGAGCAGCAAGGAAGCAGAGTTAAGGATGTCACAGTGACTGAGGTTGGGATTGGAACTGGTCTGATTATAGTCTGATCCTTGAAAATGCCAGATCAGTAAAATAAATACAGGGTGTGAAACTGAGGAATAGATCATTTCCCACTCAGCTCCTCTGATTTCTGTCAATGGGCTGACTCCCCCACTGCCAGAGCATTACAAGGATAAGCTCTGGGAAATGTGTCTAGTTATAAAAAAAAAAAGTCTGCTACATTTAATAACCCTCCTGCCTGCATTTCCATCATTTACCATGGTGCTTATGAGCTGAGAGGAAATACCCCATCTTCACACTGCTCTGGCTCCCTAAGATAAGCTTTCCTATATTTGTCCATATGGGAGCTGTGTACAGTCACAGAAAAATGAGATCACTTACTGATGTGTCTTTAAAATTCCATGAAACAGTTTAAAGGACTTTTGTACACACCTTTTACCGATGTATGCATGAGGCTGTAGAGGAAATGTAGAAAATCAAAGGCACTAACAAATCTGTGAAAAAGTGACAGTCTTATTTATGCATATTTGGAGGAATTTTCCTTCATTTAGTGATTTACTTAATTCTAACAGCAAAGATGAGATTTTAACTATTGGTATTCTCACATTTCTAGACACTCAAGTGAATTTCTAACAACTCCTGAGATTCGTATTGCCCATATTTTTTTCTCCTATTTTGTATTCCTTCAATTTTTCCTTGTTTGTACTGGGAGGATTGAATGGTCACACTTGTAATTCATTAACTAAATGAGGGACTTCTGGGGATGCTGTGAATGTGTTGCTCTGATTGATTGATAAATAAAATGCTGATTGGCCAGTAGCCAGGCAGGAAGTATAGCATAGATGGGACAAGAGAGAAGAGAAGCCTGGGAGTTCGAAGGCTGAGGAAGGAGACGCTGCCAGCCGCCATGAGGAGAAGCATGATGTAAGATGCTGCTAAGCCACAAGTCTTGTGGCAAGGTATAGATATATAGAAATGGGTTAATTTAAGATATAAGAACATATAGCAAGAAGCCTGCCATGGCCATACAGTTTGTAAGTAATATAAGTCTCTGTGTGTTTACTTGAGGGACACAAGTGGGAGAGCCAATGAGGGGCAATGTTTCAATGTCACCAGATCAAACAGGTGCTGTCAGAGGTCCTGATTGTGCATTGCCAATGAGGAGTGACCACGCAGTGTCACCAGATCAGGCATACCCTCTCCAATGGGACAGCAGGGGTGGTGGTGGTGGTTGCCATTGGAGAGAGATGGGTCTTTTCATCTTACTAGGGACAGAGATGTGCCTTGGGGCAAGAATGACCAATGTTTATATGCTGGACTGAGTCCCACCTCATCAAAGCTGAGAACATTTATATGGAAAAGGACTTCAGTTAGGGCCAAATGGGGATCCCTTTTTGCCTCTGGCAAGAGGGTCTTGGCCAACAGTTCTTTAAGAGTTCTGTTAGCTCTCTCCATGAAGGCTTATCCCTGAAAACTACAGAGGCTGCCAGTGGTATGAGAGATCTTCCTGGATCCCAGGAAGTAATTAAACTGTTGAGAGCCATTGTTAGTCTTTATAGCACAAGGCACCCCATGACCAACATGGCCAATTTAAGGGCCTTAATAGCATTAACAGTCTTTTCTCTAGAAAGGGCAAGAGTATACACAAAGGAGGAGCATGTATCCACTGTCACATGAACATATCTAAGATTACCAAAAGGAATTTAATGTTTAAGGTCTATTTGCCAAATTACATTGGGCAATAAGCCATGGATAAGAACACCATATCTGTTTTTATTGTAATCTGGAAAGGCCAAGATGGTATGAGGGATGAGAGTGGAGGAGGGGACTGCCTGGGGCTGTATCTATATTAGAGTGTGGGGAGCTCTGTTAAGATCTTGTTTTTTGGCAAATGATTGTCAGTAGTTCCTATGAATCCTGCAACCATTTCCTGGAATGAGATAGAATCTTCCCAGAGGAACTGGGTATTCTTTAGAGAAAAGACGAAGTCAAGATAATCTGGCTCTCATCCATATGTTCTTCATGCCAGCATTCGTGCCTTAAGGTGAAGTTGGAAGGACTGGTCAGACTTAGAAGTGGCCTTATGCAGGTCAGAATGTGCTTTGTCTATCCATAGAAGGGACCCAAATTGCCATAATACTATCCCAAATCCCCTGGGTGTCTAGAGGATCATTGTCAATTAGGGCCATTGGCGACCATGGCATTGCAGACTGGAGGTGGTTAGAATGGCCAAAATATTTTGTAGCAAATCTTTAGCTTCTTGGGTAAGTCTACCAATAGTAGTTGAGGTACAGGTGGGGCCCTCCAACAATGAAAAGAGGTGTCTCATCTCTTGGTCAGGTATAAGCAGAAATGGTTTAAGGCAATTAACTGTACCACATAATTGTAATTCTGAGAGTGAGTACAATTCCTTCATTTCCAATGCAAAGGAAAGTGGGTGGATCTGCTTAGCAATGGAAATGCCTAAAAAGGCATAGGGGGTTACCATTTGAACCTTATCTGGCACCACCATCTGATGTAATGTAGCATGAATTTTAAAAGGTCTTACTACTATAAACAAACCCGGAGCCAGATATTGGGGTGAACGCTGAAAGATCAGAGAAACAGAACAGGCCACAGCTAACCTCACCTCGCCAATTCCTCAGCTGATCCTGTTTCTTCAAATTGGAAGCCTCTGAATCCTTATCTGAATAGATCCTAGCTGAACTGCTGCTAAAAACCTAAAAACTTAACCAGGCTGTAGGTTCTGGTCCTCACTCCTTATATACCTTTCTGCTTCCTGCCATCACTTCCTGGGATTAAAGGTGTATGTCACCAGGCCTGGCTGTTTCCAGTGTAGCTTTGAACTCACAGATCTGATGGATCTCTGCCACCAGAATGCTAGGAATAAAGGTGTGTGTGTGTGTGTGTGTGTGTGTGTGTGTGTGTGTGTGTGTGTGTGTATGTGTGTGTGTGTGTGTGTGTGTGTGTGTGCCACCATTTTCCGGCCTCTATATCTAGTGGCTGTTCTATTCTCTGACCCCAGATAAGTTTATTAGATTAAATAGTACACAATATATTGGGGAACACAATATCACCATAGATTTAATAATGTGAGACCTTTTTAACACCCTTTCAGCAGTCCTTTGCAGATAGACTGCATCTGGGTGTTGCAGAAGGAGATCATCCATGTAATGGATTAAGAGGAAACCTTTGGGAATATTTACCAAGGCTGAGAAACATAACTGGGAGATTGTGTGGCTATTCTTCATTCTCTGGGGAAGATAGTCCATTGATATCTCTTGGCTGGCTTATGCATATTACACTCCCATACTATAAAGCAAAGAGGTTTCAATCCTATGGTGGCAGAGGAATTCAGAAAAAAAATCCTTAATATCTAAAATTAAAATAGTGCTAGAGTTGGGGAGGCCTGGTTGTTTGGACCCCATTGATTCCATTTGATCATTAATTGCACAAAGATCCTGCAGGAGGTGGTAGCATCCCAACAACTCAGGAACAACAAATATGGGGTTATTATGTTTACTTATGGTTGGTTCTATGTGCCCCATCTTTAGCTATTCTGTAATTAACTCCTTTAGGATTGACAGCTTGGGTTCAATTATAGACCACTGTTTCACCCAGACATCTTGAATCAAGAGCCATGTCAATATAATGGGGCTAGGAGGCTCTATTATGGTGGATTTCTAAGGGACAGTGGCCCTTACAATTGGGAGTGTGACTCATGAGTAGGACCATGATTTTCCAAACCTGTCTTTTCATGGATCTAAAGGTCACCAAAGAAAGATCTCTCATCAGTAGTTAGAACAGCACCCATATCCTCCAGGATGTCTCTGCCCCAGAGGTTTCTCAGTACTTTAGAAACAATAGGGTGAATGGATTCCTTGTTGCCATCAAAGTCTTTCCAATAGACTGGATGGGTCGTAATTTTTTAATCATCCTGGCCTACTCTTTTACTGATGGGAGGGCCAGGTCTAAATTTCCAGTGGGGGAAGTGGAGTGCCTCCATTTCTGTTAATATGGTAATGTTTGCACCTGTGTACACCAAGCCTTTAATAGCTTGTCCATAAAGGTAGACAGTCAGCATTGGGAACTGTAAAAAAAAATGGGAAGTGTCTAATAGATTTTTGGAACATTAATTAAGAGGTTTTTTCTTGCTTGAGCTTCTGCTTGATCATTGTAAGCCAATTTCCAGCTAAGAAAAGCAGCTGGCTCCAGCACAGATTTGAGCAGAGTACACCAATCAAAATAAGTCTGTAGTTGCATTGCCCATTGAGTGAGGAACTTTTGAAGATGAATCTAGGTCCTACTCATTAGCCTGGATAAGGGAGAGTTCAGCTGTGGTGGTGGGAATCCAGGGCTGGCTAGCAGCATTTTGTCTCAGATTAACTGGAAAGGCTTCCACTGCCCTTTAAGGCCTGAGATGGGGAGAGGGGTGCTGCAGAAGCTGGGAGGTATACCCCAGCATGAGTGAATTTCTGCCTTCAGGGGCAGGTGGACATTGAAGCACTTTACTCCAAGGGTACCACTGCTGAGGTGTAGCCTCCCACACTGAGAGTGGGGCAGAAGGGGAAGGGGCACATAGGGTCTTAACTGTGGCTGTGCTCTCCTCTGCAGGTTTTACTGGGCCTCAACTGTCTGCCTCCTCCTCATCACATGCAATAGAAAGATCAGACATGGAAAGGATAGAGGTGATGGAGAGGTTACCCTTTTGTAGAGGGAGCTAGCAGGCGAGCAACAGTCAGAGAGAAGATGGCAGTCAGCAGGGCTAGAAAATAGTGTTGAACTTTTGTGTTTTATGCTTAGTGGGGAGACTTCTATGGTTTTATTAGGCCCAGGCCATATGCCCACACAGTGTTTCTGGATAAGGGACAGTATTCAGGAGCTGAACCAAAACAGAAAAAAAGTGCCTTCCTAAACATACAGGTGGACAAACATGAAAAATAACACAAAAGAAGGAAAGAAAGGGGGAATCCCAATAGTTACCTGCTGGAGGGAACTAAAACATACAGCAATGAGAGGCCTTCTCTCCGAAACACACCATTTTGGGGGTGCTGTCCAGTGCTACAAGTAAGGGGAGGGAGCCAACCAAGCCCTGTTCAGGTACCAGAAGTTGCTGGGTCCTATTGGTTCCCTTGAGGGAGGGAATGAGAAAGGTGCAGCGTCAATGGCACAGACACTGGAAGTCAGATAAAAGGCAAACAGTAGACTTGTTTATTCAGCAATAGGGAGAAACTTATATGCCCTCCTCCCAGTACCCAGGCCACATCCTGATCTGGTGACATTGCATGGCCATGCCTCATTGGTTACGCATGATTAAGACTTCTGACAGTAGCTTTTGCTAGGCCCTCAGGCTGACTCCAGGTTGAATCATCTCTTGGTCTCATAGGTTTTATCTTCCTTCATATGTCCTCTTATGCAAACAGAATCTCTTCCCTGTAAATTACCTTGTGTTAGAGCAAGAGTGAAAAACCATCTAAGCTCCAATTCCATAGTGATTGCTCTGTGTTTAGTGCTGATCACAGAAAGGAAGACCTGACTTTAATCTAGAGTTCAGCTCCAATGTTGCAGGTGACTCACAGCTTGGAGCAGATGCAAGAAATTTTGTGATCATTGACAGCAGTCACAAAATTCATAATGTTGTGATATTGTACTATATAATATTCTTTCTGATTAAAGATTCACCACACTTTCTTTTATTTCATGTTTGTTGTGTGAACAAGACCTGCATTATATCTAGTGATGTAGTCTCCTTTTTAAAAGCATGCAATTTAAAAGGCACCACACACTGTCACACTTCTGGATGAAGCTCAGGTCCTGAGTGTCCTCCCAGTGCCTTGTTTTGTGCTTCTTGGTGTTGGACACAGCTTCTCCCTGAGATAGCTTTTGGTCAGAGACAGACATGTCTGGTGAAGTTTCAAGGTCCTCCTCACAGTGATAGGAACTCTTTAGATTTTATTTCATTTCAGTAATTCATGAAATTATCAATACATATTTTATTGGCAGTAAATGTACTTGATAGGAGATGACAGCACATTTATAGTCTCATATGCTAATCATCCATACACATGGAATGTTGTTTAACCATCAGCACATTCAAAGAAGTGAACACACGCCTCACCCTGAACACATCCACAGGTGAGAGATGACATCTCCTTGTGACTTTAGTTTTCACTGCTCTGGTGATTGAGACCTTGATGCTGTTCTGTGACTCTGTTGATTCGGAGTCTGGTCTCCATTAAAATACCTTCTATTCTTTCAATTGATTTGAATCAGTATTCTTATCTAGTTGTTTTAGTCATTTATATAATGTAGAACTTATTCCCTGTACTAGGAAGGGTGCTCTCAGGGAAAGAATCAATAGAATGTATAAACACCAACATACATATGTAATTTTACTTTCTATCCCATGGCTATCTGCCCATTGACTGCCCAGTAGAGATTCAGAGTACCTGGTAACTGCTCACTTCATGACACTGGATGCTTTAAAGATCCCAAATTAGTGCTGGGGGCCTAGAAGCTCCCTGAAGATATAAACTCAGAAGCTCCTCTAATATTAAGTCAAATTTGGGAGGCTGAAAGAGATGGAGACCAGATGGACTTGTAGCAGCAGCAGCAGCAGCAATCAGCTATTTCTAGCAGTTGACATGGTAACATTAGTAGTTTCAAGCATTGGATATTTTTATAAAATTTAGTGAATCCAAGAAACTAAAGCTCCTCCCTCTATGAAAGCATCGACTCAAATATGTCCTCATGATAGGAAATCATGTCCTGAGGTACCAAGTGTCTGTATCACAGATGTATTCTGAAAAAAAAAATGGCAAGGCTTAGTTTCTCCAGACTATAGCCCTTGGATAGCATCAAAGTATCACTTACTGTTCTGGGGACATAGCTCAGTTGGTAGAATTTTTTTGCATGTCTGAAGCCCTGTGTTTGTTCCTACCATCATATGATGAGGAAGAGGTTGGAGCAGGAGTATCATTGGTTTGAATTGTGCTTGGTCTGTATGTAACTGTGTGTCAAAAAGAATAGAGAAAAGAAAAACATTAAAATTTACTTAGTATGAATTTCTAGTCTTACATAGAAATACAGGATTCTAGCAATATGTTACTATACTCTTCATTTGCTAAATCTCCACCTGTCTTTGCATAAATTATTTATATTTTCATAGGAAATTAAGAATTAATAAAATATAATAATTTAAGAAATCTAGTATAAGGTTTAGTGTATAATGAATGACCACATTGAATTGAAATAACAAAATGTGGCTGAGGCCATAGCTCAGTGGTGCAGGATATCAGCCCTAAAGATCTAAGATTGATCCTCAGAAAATAAAGAACTATTACATAAGTATTAAAACTGAGATTATAGTTTGAACTATAATAAAAATAAAATTTGAAAACCTGCATTAACTATTTATTTCCTCCAGGGATGACCTTTCCCACTGACCATAGAGACGTGACCCTCCCCATTACAAATGTATTCCCAGCTTTTCTGTGACCTCCCTAAAACACCCAGCTTAAATTGCACATGAAACCCCATACACTAGTAGTGGGAGACTTCAACAACCCACTCTCACCAATGGACAGGTCTGCCAGACAGAAACTTAACAGAGAAATAAGGGAACTAACAGACATTATGACTCAAATAGATTTAATAGATAAGTATATAATATTCTACCCTAACACAAAAGAATATACCTTCTTTTCAGCACCCCATGAAACCTTATCCAAAATCCACCACATGCTTGGTCACAAAGCAAATCTCAACAAATACAAAAAAAATTGAAATAACCTCCTGTGTCTTATTGACCACCATACCATGGCTTAAAGTTAGACTTCAACAACAACAGAAATTACAGAAAGCCTATAATGTCATCGAAACTGAATAATGATCAATTGAATCACCAAGGAAGAAATAAAGGAAGAAATTAAAGATTTCCTAGAATTCAATGAAAATGAATGTACAGCATACCCAAACTTATGAGACAGCATTGTAGCAGGAATCTTAAAAAATCTTATTAATAAAGTCAAATCTGAGGTCAGTTATTGGGGTGAATGCTGGAAGATCAGAGAAGCAGAACAAGCCACAGCTACCTCACCTCGCCAGTACCTCAGCTGGTCTTCTTTCCTCAGACTGGATACCTCTGAGTCCTCATCCAGAATGGATCTCAGCTGAATTGTGCTGCTCCAAAGCCTAAGTGCTTCTACTTTCTGTTTTTCACATCTTACATATCTTTCTCTTTCTGCTGTCACTCCCTGATTAAAGGCTGGATTTCTGGCATTAAAGGCCTGCATCACCATGCCTAGCTTTTTCTTATGTGGTCTTGAACTCAGAGATCTAGAGGTATTTCTGTCTCTGAAATGCTAGGATTATAGGTGTGTGCTACCACTGCCTATCCTCATGTTTAATATTGTAGCTGTCCAGTTATCTGACCGCAGATAAGTTTATTTTAGGGAACACACAATATTTTGGGTAAACACAATACCACATTTACTTTTTTTTTGTCTAAACTTTAAAAAAGGTTATAACTAATACAAGAAAAAACTTTCCAATAAGTATATACAATATATACAGTCAAGAGTTACGTTAATGATGTCTAGTCCATTAACATTTGACAGATTCAGATGAAAAACTCCATTATATATATTAACAATGTAGAGTCCAGTAACATTTGATAAACTCAGACAAAAAATTTTCCTTACTTATCCTATTTAAAACAGTTAGTTCCTTTTTTTTGTGTAAAATATTTTCCTTTAATTGCATTTTATATCTTGATTAATGAAACACAAATACTGATTTTTGCTTTGATCACTTACACTTTTAGAAAATCCCATTTTTGAACCATAAAATATTACATGAACAGCAACTTTTTGGTAATAAAATTCATCTGTTCTTTACTTCCAAGGAGATAGATGCAATTGTTTTCTCTTGACTAGATGGATTTAAAAAGTAAAAGGCAAAAAAAGTATGAAAAGGACTTCTTTAGTTTAGTTTTCTTATGCAAGTCACTGTGAGTTACCAGCAAACACTCAAGCCTTGAGGATATTCCCAATTAAGAAAAGTATTATAGGTACCTTAAGTGTATGTATGATTTTATAGGCACTCTTAATTTTATGTATTTTATTATATCATTTAAAAATATTCCTATATGTGTATCAACGTTATATACTACAGCCATAGCCTTGGAGGTATATTTATGAATGTCAAACAAACGTTTCACCATGTTTTTAGAAACAAAAGAGCAAACACCTATCTTGCCCAGATCCAAGTATCAGATACCAATGGGTTCAAATCTCTTAGGAAATATATTCTTTTCTTGTCAGTAAGTTGAAAACAGAACAGTATTACCCTTTTTATGAGACTGGGAATTCAACACTTTCATAGGTAGAATTTGACATCTAAAAGGTGCATGGATGAGAGTACTTTTGGTTAACAAGTGGTTAACAAGTATCATGTTAATTATGAGTGTTATTACTTTTGCTTGGTCTTACCTGCCCCCAGGAATTACTGATGATGTTACTTATGTTTAGTAAAGTTAATTAAAATCCTAATAAAATGTTTACATTGATGGCAAAGAAGGCTGTAGTCTCTGGAAAAAAGAAAATTAAAGTCTGGTTTATATATACCTGACATTTTTTTCCAGCATTCAATGCTAGGAAGTATAGATGGAATTATTTATCAAAATTCCATCAATAATACCAGTGCAGTGCTCAGAAAAATCTGAGATACCATTCAAAGATGTTAGGATAACTTAACCTGCTATGGTATAGAAGCAGATTTTAAATTTCAGTATATATATATATACTGTATGTATATGTGTGTGTGTGTGTGTGTGTGTGTGTGTGTGTGTGTGTGTGTGTCATTTTTTAAAAAATTCATTTTTGTGTTTGGTTAATTTGACTTCCATAAAACCACATATAGACCATGTGGCAAATGACTCTAAGCAAATAATTGCAATCTGGGGCTCATGCAGAGAGTGGAAACCGTAGTTTAATGTTATGGTAAACCAGTATAGTTCAAGCCTGTGAATATTCTGAGAATTCCAACTTTATTGTTGAAACTTGCTGTGCAGTGACATCACTAGCCTGTGCTTTGCTCTTCTGCTGACTTAGTTCAAGTCTCAGTGTGTCCTCTCTGGTCATGAGTAGAAGTCCTCATTCCTAGTAAAGGAGGGATCAGGTACAAAAGGAGACTAGTGCTCCCTGGTTTGCCCAGATTATCTATCAGTTTATTACTAGCAGCCCCAAAGGAGTTATGTGCCCAATGTACAACATTTTATACTTGATTTATTAACATTAACCCAAAGATACATCAAGTACAGTTCAAAAGCCCAAGAGGAAAAGAGGTAATAAGAAATCAGAATACTGGCAAAAGATGAGAGCATTTTTTAAATACTAAAAACATTAAGTGCAAACCAAAACTACTCATAAGATTTATAGGCACTGTATGTATAATGTGCAAAAGTTTGCAAAAGTTTTCTGGATTTTTGGGGTTTTTTTGGTGTTTTAAGAAACTATGAAATATATTTCTTACAAATATAAAGCTTCCTCTACCACTTAAAGGCAATTTAAAATCTTTGAAGTTTATCCATATTCAATACAGTAACACATGTAAACCAGGCAAATTCATTTTCTTTTAGGAAAAGAATAACAAACCAATGTTTGACAAAAAGACGTAACAAAAACCACTGTGTAGAAGCCACCCAGAAAAATTGTCACCAAAGCCTTTGTTCTTCAAAAGTCACCATCCACCAGCTGAAGAATTTCTATTCAGATACCCCAATGTGTAACTTTATCTTTCCTTTTCGTCAGCCTTTGGATTGGACACTTCTGTCTTCTTGGAGGAATCCTTTGTTTTTACACCATTCTTGGGTGCTTTGGAACTTGAACCAATCTTCTCGCTCTTCTCCTTTGCTATATTCTGTGAGGTCTCTGTAGTTGAGGGGCAGCTATCCAAATCTTCTGAGAGGGCATCAGTGGGGTCCTGGTCATGACAAGGCTTCTTTGATTTCTTTGTAGGTGGCCTCTCTGGTGTGCCCTGCCCATCATTGTCCAGGAGATGCCTATGCTCAGGTGGAATAGTGTCATCTCTTTCTCCAAGTTTCTCACGATGTTCGGCTTTAATTTTTCCCTCCACTTTATCATCTACTGGTTTGTTCTCATCTGGGTCAGGCTGTCTTTCCCCAAGATGGTCAGAGAGTTCATCCAAGGCATCACTGAATTCTTTGTCTCTGTGTTCAGTATCAGTTGGAGGGGCTGCTGCATGGGTGCTAGGTACAGGTGTCTGGGAAACTACTTCAGAGTTGGCAGCAGAAAGTTTGGCATCTTCAAATTCAAGAGACGATATGTTTGTGGTACTGCAGAAGTCCTGATCCAAGGCATCAAGAAGGAAGTCATCACTCAAGGGTGGAAGTTGTTCCTTGGGCTCATTTGGCAGGAGTGGTTTTCTATCCTTATCTTTGACCTCTTCTAGTTTATAATCAGGGGGAATTGTTTCTTCTGTTTCACCAAGTTTTTCATAGTCTTTTTCTTTAGCCTTTTCTTTGACTTTATCCACTACAGGTTTTTCATCTTCTGGATTTGTTTTTTCGCCCAGGCTTCCAGCCAAGGTTTCAACAGCATCATCTGGCACCATGCTCTTCGAAGATGGTGGTTTGGGTGGTGCTGACTGTACATTTCACATGGAGGCCCAAGACACAGCCTCAGCCACAGGAGTTGGGGATGTGTCCTTAGATTTTTCTATTTTCTCAGCTGGCATAAATGGTTTGTCTTGACTTGTAGATTGGCCAAAATCTTCTGAAAGTTGCCCAATCAGCTCTGCTTCACTCAGGCACTTAGACTTTTCTTCAGGCTCTGGCAATAGTGGTTTTCCATCTTTATCCACAGCCAGCTTTTAACCTGTGCTCAGCTGGGACTGTGTCATCATCTTCACCACACGTCTCCTCCTCTCTTCTTTTGCTTTTGCCTCTTTGACTTGTTCAGCATGGCTAAGATGGCTCTCAGGGTCTGGCTGCCAGGGGCCCAGTGAATCTGACAGAGCCTGCAGGGCTTAATCACTCATGACATCCTCTTCCACCTTCCTTTTTTTCTCCTGGGAGGAACAGGACTTGTGGTCACTCCAGCAGACTGAGCTTTGAAAATGTCTCCTGTAGATTTCTCTTTCTTAGTTTGCTTTCCAGGCAGAGAACTACAGGTGAAGTCAGATGACAGGACATCTATAGCAGGTCCCATGGGTTTAGAATCTGAAGGAGGTCCTGTGATCCCTTCCTTTTTAGCCAGAAGTTCCCTGTACTCTGGAGGAATAGTCCCTTCTTTTATGTCCAGTGCCTCAATGTAGGTAGAATCCATTGGCTCCAAAACAATTGGTCCAGTGTATCATAGATCATCTTTCATCTTTGTTAGTTTCTTCAGGTTTCCCTAAAGTGTCTGTCATGTCATCTAAAGTAACATCTATACCTGACTTGCCAAATGGCTTGCTTAGTTTGGACTCCATGGTGAAGCTCGAGTTAATGACTTCTTTTCTTTTTTCTTGTCCTCTGCCTTGTCGTCTGCTACAACCATGCCCCTTCCAGCAGCAGGAACATCTTGTGATTTTTGTCTTTGGTTCTGCTGATTTTTCTGACACCATCTTCTCATTTGATCTGGAAACTGCTTTTTCTTTATGAGCATGCTTACTTCCTGTATCTGGGAAGGATTTGGAACTCTGAGCCATCCTTTGGCTTTCTTTCTTAGGACTTTTTCTCATGAGCCACAGATGGCTTACTTGATTGTGACTTTTCAGACTCTGTTTTCACAGCCTTAGTTTCTGTGATACTCATACTGGGAAATTTGCTGGCTGCAGCAGACGAAGCTGGCACCATGAGAGTGACATCAGGCCAGGAGACCTCAGCTTGGTTTGGAGGATGATGGCATTTGGTTTGAAACTCAGCCAAGTAGTTGCTTTTAAAAAGTAGATTTAAAAATAGATCATTTTTTATCATATTCATATTCAATCTTTTTTCTTTTCATAAACGTTTCAATAATCTACCTTTTGTCATTTTTATATCTTTCCCTTTTTCTTTTTAGTGTAGATTCAATGATCTACCTACTTATCCTATTATTTCTTTATATTTTTTCTCAGGGTAGGTTCAGTGATCTACATCATATCTATACTTTAAACAGTATAAGAGGAAAGTTCATAGCTCTAAATGCCCACATAAAGAAGTTGGAGAAATCTCACACTAGTGACTTAACAGCACAACTGAAAGCTCTAGAACAAGAAGAAGCAAACTCACCCAGGAGAAACAGATGCCAGGAAATAATCAAGTTGAGAGCTGAAATCAATACAATAGAAACAAAGAGAACAATAGAAAGAATCAATAAAACAAAGAGTTGGTTCTTTGAGAAAATCAACAAGATAGATAAGCCCTGATCCAAGTTAACCAAAAAGCAGAGAGAGAGCATACAAATTAACAAAATCAGAAATGAAAAGGGGGGCATAACAACAGACAATGAGGAAATCCAGAGAATTATCAGGTCATACTTCAAAAACCTCCACAAAATTGGAAAATCTGAAAGAAATGGATGATTTTCTGGATAGATAACCCATGCTAAGTTAAATCAAGACCAGATAAACTATTTAAATAGACCAATAACCCTAAGGAAATAAAAACAGTCATTAAAAGTCTCCAAAAGAAAGCCCAGGACCAGATGGTTTCAGCGCAGAATTCTACAAGATTTTCAAAGACCAGCCATTTCCAATACTCTTCAAATTGTTCCACACCATATAAACAGAAGGAACATTACCAAATTCTTTTTATGAAGCTACAGTTACCCTGATATCCAAACCACACAAAGATGAAACAAAGAAAGAGAATTACAGACCAATCTCCCTCATGAACATTGATGCAGAAATACTCAATAAAATACTAGCTAACCAAATCCAGGAACACATCAGAAAAATTATTCATCATGAACAAGTAGGCTTCATCTCAGGGATAGAAGGATGGTTCAACATACAAAAATCTGTCAATGTAATACACCATATAAACAAACTGAAAGAAAAAAATCACATGATCATCTCATTGGATGCTCAAAAAGCTTTGATACAATCCAACACCCCTTCATGATAAAGATTCTAGAGAGATCAGGAATACAAAGAACATACCTAAACATAATAAAGGCATTTTACAGCAAGCCAACAGCCAGCATCAAATTAAATGGAGAGAAACTCAAAGCAACTCCACTAAAATCAGGAAAAAGACAAGGCTGTCCTCTTTCCCCATACTTATTCAATATAGTACTTGAAGTTCTAGCTAGTGCAATAAGACTACAAAGGAGATCAAGGGGATACAAATTGGAAAGTAAGAAATCAAACTTTCATTATTTGCAGATGATATGATAGTATATTTAAGTGACCCCAAAATGTATACCAGGTAACTCCTACAGCTGATAAACTCCTTAAGTAAGGTGGCAGGACATAAGATTAACTAAAAAAAAAAATCAATAGCCCTCCTATATACAAGTGAAAAAGAGCCTGAGAAAGTCATCAGAGAATCATCACCCTTTACAATAGCCACAAATTATTATTATACCTTGGGGTAATTCTAACTAAGCAAGTGAAAGTCCTGTATGATGAGAACTTTAAGTCTCTGAAGAAATAAATTGAAGAAGATATCAGAAAATGGAAAGATCTCCCATGCTCATGGATAGGTAGAATCAACATAGTAAAAATGGCAATCTTACCAAAAGCAATCTACAGATTCAATGCAATACCCATCAAAATCCCAACACAATTCTTCACAGACTTGGAAAGAACACTACTAAACTTTATATGGAAAAACAAAAAACCTAGGATAGCTAAAAGAATTCTGTATAATAAAGCAACCTCTGGAGACATAATGATCCCTGACCTCAATCTCTACTATAGAGCTACATGAATAAAACAACTTGGTAGTGGCATAAAAACCAACCTGTGGACCAATGGAATCGAATTGAAGACCCTGACATTAATCCACACACCTATGAACATATGATTTTTGACAAAGAAGCCAAAATTCTACCATGGGGAAAAGAAAGCATCTTCAACAAATGGTGCTGGCATAACTAGATGTCAACATGCAGAAGGTTGCAAATAGATCCATATCTCTCCCCATGCACAAAACTCAAGTCCAAGTGGATCAAAGACCTCAACATAATTCCAGTTACACTGAACTTGATAGATGATAAAATAGGAAGTAGTCTGGAATGAATTGGCACAGGAGACCACTTCCTAAATACAACACCAGTAACACAGACACTGAGAGCAACAATTAATAAATGGGACCTCCTGAAACTGAGAATCTTTTGTAGAGCAAGGGACATGGTTAATAAAACAAAATGGCAGCATACAGAATGGGAAAAGATTTTCACCAACCCTACATCTGACAGAGGGCTGATCTAGAAAATATATGAAGAACTCAAAAAGCTAGACATCAAAATACTGAACAATCCAGCCATAAATGGGCTACAGAGCTTAACAGAGAATTCTCAACAGAAGAATCTCAAATGGCTGAAAGGCATTTAAGGAATTGCTCAACATCCTTAGTCATCAGGGAAATGAAAATCAAAACAACTCTGATATACCATCTTATACCTATCAGGATGGGTAAGATCAAAAACAATGAAGACAGCTTTTGTTGGAGAGGATGTGGAGCAAGGGGAACACTTCTCCACTGCTGGTGGGAATGCAAACTTGTACAGCCACTCTGGAAATCAGTATGGCGGTTTCTTAGAAAATTAGGAATATGTCTTCCTCAAGACCCAGTTACACAACTCTTCGGCATATATCCAAGGAATATTCAATCTTACCACAAGGACACATGCTCAGCTATGTTCATATCAGCATTATTCATAATAGCAAGAACCTGGAAACAACCTAGATGTCCCTCAACTGAAGAATGGAAAAAGAAGATATGGCACATATACACAATGGATTATACTACCCAGCAGTAAAAAACAATGATATCATGAAATTTGCAGGCAAATGGATGGTACCAGAAAATATCATCTTGAGTGAGGTAACCCAGACTCAGAAGGACAAACATAGTATGTACTCACTCATAAGTGGATACTAAATGTGAGGGAAGGCATGGCTATACTGCAACCCACAAATCCAGAGAGGCTAGCTAACAGGGAAAGACCCTGGGAAGGACACCTGGATGACTCTGTGAAGGAGAAGTGGATGAGATCTACATGAGTGGACTGGGTATTGGGGATGGCAGAGGGCAAGGAGTGGGGGATGAGAACATAGGGAAATGGGAGGGTCAAACTGGAACAGGGACAGAGTGGGAGGGCAGGGAGGAAGATACCATGATAGATGAGGACATCATGGGAATAGGAAGAGGCAGGGTGCTGGGGAGGCTCTCAGGAATCCACAAGGTTGACCCAACCTTGTTCTTCTGGCAGTTGTCTAGAGAGTGCCTGGACCAGTCTATGCTGGTGAGGTGACCAGCCTAGAAAATAACCTAGCTGTCATCATAGAGCCTTTGTACAGTGACAGATGGAGGCAGATACAGATATCCACGGGAAAGCACCAGGCTGAGCTCCAGGAATCCAATTAATGAGAGAGAGAAGAGATACTGCAGGTGAGGGACATCACGATCATGATTGGAGGACATGCAGAGATGACCGGCCACACTAGTGGAAGCCCACAAACTGTGGACTGGTGGCTGTGGAGCCCACATGGGACTGGACTAGGCGCTCTAGATATGGAAGATGGTTGTTTGACTCACACCATTTGAGGAGCACCCTGGCAGTGGGATAAGGATCTGTCCCTGGTCTATAGGCAGGCTTCTGGAATCTGGTGCCTGTGGTGTGACACCTCATACAACCTTGGTGTAGTGGGAAGGGGCTTGGACCTCCCTAGGCTCAGTGTGCTGGGCTCTGCTGACTCCCCATGGGAGATCTCGATTTTGGGGGTGTGGGGATGCAGGGTGGCTTGGAAAAGAGTGTTGGGGGATGGGAGGAGGGGGGAATCTATGGATAGTATGTGGTGTGAGTAGAAAATTCCTTAATAAAGAAAAATGAAAAAAAAGAAATTCTTAGAAGATTTTCTAATTAAAAATATTTAAAATGAATAATGAAATCTCTCACACACATCTTCTTGGTTAGTGTTCTTCATTCAGTATCACTGAATTATCACAGTGAATCCAGGGCTGGGCTTCTCAGACAGAGCTGCCAGGACAGGATTGGGTTGATTCTCATGAGGAGAGGGAGGCCTTTTTTTTTTTTTTGCATTGTCTGCTGCAGTATAATGAGTGTTGTCATGGAAGTATTATACACATGAATGCATAGAGCAAAGGAAGGAGACAAAACTGGGTAGTAGAGAAAGACCTAAGAATTAGTCATTATTTATTACTCATTTGTGATATAATTCAAAGCCTTATTTTATTGTGTTTTTGACCAGAGACCCCACTCTGCCTTCTTTCTTCCACTGAGGCCATTGTAGTACAAGGTCGATAATTATAGAAGAATGAGCAAAGTTTTATGAATGTTGAATCCAGATATGATATTGAAGAAATAGTTTTCAAGTTTGTAGCTTAGTGTTGATTCATACAAAGTGACTGGTTGTGATACCCAGTATTGAAAACAATGATATGTAAATTCTGTTCACTATTTTTTAAAATAACTTCTAAAAATTTGAACATTTCTTTTTCTATTTATTAGTAGTCTAGTGTAGACTATGCTGGGTGTAGCACTCATGTAATCATGTCACTATTTTTAAACATTTTCAAAGCAGTAAAGAAACAATGTCTGTGAGTTCCAAAAGGTGAAGAGAAATCTAGAGCCTCCACTCCAGGGTCCTGCTCTGATGTCTGTCCATCTCTCCAGTCTTGTCCGCTCCCTAGGACATGACTCTCTATGATGATAGAGAGTGAGTCTCAGTATGAAGAGGCTTGAAATTGCCATTACATTAGACAAGATTGAAAGGCACTAATTTTCCAATACAGGAAGTAGAGCACCTTTGAAATGGGTCATTTCTGTTATTGTAGCATTCCTAGGACAGTGATATAGATTCTAGGAACTAACTGAACTTTTCCAAGTCAGATCTTGTATCCTTCTAGGGGAAGCTTCTAACTGCCATAGGAGATGGTCTCCTGGGCCTTATATGTGGTTAAATGAGAGGAATAAACTCTGAGTAAGTTAAGGAAACACCCTTGCTGGCCTCTGTGCACCTGATTCTCAGGTTCTGCAAAACTAATTTATATTTTGGTTTTACTACTTACTGTATTAGGGCAAAAATATTTTGTAGATGTAACCTCTTGTTAAATAAGAAACACAGTGCTAATGCAGAGGTGAAAGCCCAAGAGGTCAGAGCAATGGTTAAGAGCTAAAAACCTTACCCTTCACTGCCGCTCCTGTCCTTCCCTCAGCAAGAGACCTACTTCCTGTGTGTTTGTCTTTTTATTGACTTTCTGTTCTGCCTTCTCATTGGTTGTAAACCCAACCACTTGACCTTCTCATCACTGCCTGCCTGTACAGACCTCAAGGTCTTCTATGGTTGGTATTGAGATTAAAGGTGTGTGTCTCCATGCTGGCTATATGCCTGAATGCACAGAGATATGCCTGTTATGTGATCTGGATTAAAGGTGTATGCCACCACTGTCCAGCTTCTTATATGGCTTGCTATTAGCTCTGACCCCCAGGCAACTTTATTTATTTACATACAAATAAAATCACATTTCAGTACAAATAAAATATCACCATAATATTTAGCAAAGTTATTGATAATATGATTTGATATAATTTGAAAATCATAATATATAATATCAAACTGTGTCCCTCTGTATTTATTTTGACAGGACATGATCTACAACTGATCAATCTCATTACCATGTAGGGATTTCTCTGAAATGTTTGTAGACAGTTTTATAATCTCTCAGCAATCCTATATAGGTCAGGAAGGTTGTCCTAGGAATTTTGTGTTACTGTGGTGCATCAGAGCAGGCATAAGATAGAGTTCTGTGGAGGGTGGAAGCTTTGTCTATTCTTGAGAAATCCAACCTGTCCCCACAGAAGTCAGTCCTGTGAACCTTGCCTGTGTCCATCCAGTTTAAATCTGAGAACAATCCAACATTTATACTACTCTTGATCTTTCTGTTGATGATTCTCCAGAACACACAGACAAGGGAACCCCTCTCTCTTTTCCACAGTGAATCTGTGGTTTATATTTAAACAAGTGAGTTGATGAAGGTGTTGACACTTAGTGTTGCAAAGGCAAGAGCTGGAGGGCATGGGGCCTTAGAGGAGAAGGAATTCCTGTCCACCTACACTTGGAGCAGGAGACACTTCCTGAGTATCATGTGATCTGCTGAAAAAGGCCCAGAAGAGAAGAAAAATAATGATGAACTCTGAGAATGAATTCTAGGAGGAAAATGAATGTACTGTCAAGGAAACAAACATTCCATTCAAGACTGCACCTGACAGTGCTCATGAATGTGAGAAGAGCCAGGGAAGATGGAAACAAATTGGGATTTCTAGGCACAGGTTCTTGTTTATACAACTTGTTGGCCTAATCTGAGACAACAAACAAACAAACTATTTATACCACAGAACCCCACTGTCCATGGTGTTGTTTTCTTTTTGTTAGTATTGTTTTAATCAAAATAGTCACATTGTATCCATGCTATCTATAGCAGTATTGTTTCTGTTCCTGGCATTCAGCATTTGTATAGTCAAAGTGTATGTGCATTCTTCTAATTAGAAGAAAACAAAACAAAACAAAAACAAAAAAAGCATACATAGACAGAAATTATTGGATTCAGACATGTCAAAGTTATAAGACAATCAATAATCTGAAGAAGTCCTAATTGGGCCTTGCTGCCTCGAACAACAGAAGGTGTATGAGTGTGTTTATCTTTTTGTGTGTGAGGGGGATCATTGTGAACCATACAATGAAGTCCATTCAATGCCAGCCAATGTCAATCTAGAAATTGAGAGAAAGACTATCCAGTTTTAGGAAACAGCATAATGAGCATACAGGGTGAGAGAGTAAGACAGACTCTATTTTAAAGAAAAACTTAATTTCTAACAGCAATAGAGCAGAAGCTTATCTAAGTTCCAGTAAAACTTTAAAATAGCCTTCATAATAGCCCCAAGGGAAATAAACAACCAGCTAGGACTCCAGTCAAAGTGTCTTCACCAGGGTGGGTAGGCTGCTGGCCAAGAAATAGTTTTGATAAACATCAACTGGACCCAAATATCCTTGAATAATGTCTGCAGGATCCAAAGTCCTTTCATAACTGTTGTTGATGGAAATTCCCCTGGACCACAACCAGTAATCCAATCTTGTAACACCAAGGCTTGTACCTCCTAGCTTGCAGTTTCTCCCTTTAAAATCCCTTCACTCTGAAAGCTCAGGGCCATCCTCCTCCACTTGCTTATTCAAAGTGTTGGACACAGACCAAGCCTGGGCTTGCTTTCTATTAATAAACCCCTGTGTGTTTGCTTTGCATATTGGCTCTGTGGTGGTCTTGATTGGGGATCTTGAGAAGTGGGCATTGCAAGGGCTTCTGATAACATGAACTAGTCTCTTACATTCCCAGTTTGGAATTCCACTGCTCTGTCCCAAAGTTAACTGAGCAGGAGTGTAGCAGGAATCTTAACAGGTCTTATTAATAAAATCAAACCTGAGGCCAGTTATTGGGGTGAATGCTGGAAGATCAGAGACACAGAACAGACCACAGCTACCTCACCTCACCAGTTCCTCAGCTAATCTGTTTCCTCAGACTGGAAGCTTCTGAGTTCTCATCCAGAATGGATCTCAGCTGAACTGCTACTCCAAAGCCTGAATGCTTAACAAGCCCAATGCTGCTAGTTTCTGGTCTTCAAACCTTATATATCTGCTGTCACTCCCTGGGATTAAAGGCATGTGTCTCTATGCTGGCTGTATCCTTGAACACACAGAGATCCACCTAGCTCTGCCTCCCAAGTGCTAGGATTAAAGGCATACACCACCACTGCCCAGCTTCTGCTATGGCTTGCTCTGACCCATTTTCTAGCCACCATTTTTGGTTCTGTATCTAGTGGCTGTCTGTTCTCTGACCCCAGATAAATTTATTAGGGTACACAATATTTTGGGGAACACAATACCACCACATTAACCCTTTTTTGTCTACTATTTAAAAAAGGGTTATAACTAATACAAGAAAAATTATATCCAATAGGTATATACAATATACATAGTCAAGATTACATTAATGATGTCCAGTCCATTAACATTTGAAAGATTCAGGTGAAAAACTCCATTATATATAACAATGTCCAGTCCAGTAACATTTGATAAACTCAGGCAAAAGTTTTTGTTACTTCTCCTATGTAAAACAAGTAGTTCCATTTTAAAAGTATTTTTTCTTTTCATAATAGTCTCATTAATCAACCATTTGTCATTTTTATATGTTCTCCTTTTCCTTTTTACAGTAGATTCAGTGATCTACCCATTTATCCTATTATTTCTTCATCTTTTTTCTCAGAGTAGATTCATTGATCTACCTCATATCTATATTCTCTTTTTTCTTTTTTTTTGTAAATAAAACCTCTGAATCTAATCTCCATGTTCAGCTCTTTTCCTGATCATTAACAATTAACAACTTGTAACTAACTATCATAAACAATGACAATATCCAAAACTCATTAAATGACCAAAAAATTCCCATCCCACCTCTTGGCGCGAAATGTTGCCAAAGTTTGCATACTCTACACCCTGAGGACTCCACAGCATGACATGCAGCTATACTTCTAACTCTAAAATAATAACAAATTTGATTACTACTATCAAAAGCAATTTAGGATGTGACTTACTTATAAATAAATGTATAAAATTATTTTTATGAGGAAATGTAAAGTGACTTCCCACAAATCTATGGGGACTACTTCTAATGAAGTATTCATTGTGGTGTTAGGTCCACCAAACTGAACTTTGAAAGGGGTTTTAGTTTGCCCTGATATTGATTGCATTTTACTGGCCAAATTCATAGTACAGTGAATTCCCAGCTAATTCACCAGCATCATATTTAATGGAGATGTATATATATCCTAATATGTTACCAGAGTTTGTTATCTTCTGTTTCATTAAAGAAATTAAAGAAGAGCGTGCAAATGGAGGTGGTCTCTGTTGCAGATCTCATCCAGGAACTGTGTAGAGTAGGGGCATCATGAAGCAGCACCATATCATTCACTAATGTGCTCTTGAAAAGTTGATAAAGATATTAAAGGACTGTGAAGTAACAAAGGAAGACTCAGGATGATGATATTTGAGCAAGTCTCCAGGCTAATCTTCTCTGTCATCTCAGTTTCAGCCATGCTTCCTGTTCCTCTAGGGTTTCTGACATAATCAGGATGTGGGTTGCAACACTGTGTTTTTTGCACAGTAATAGACGGCAGAGTCCATAGTTGTCAGGCTGCTGAGCTCCATGTAGGCTGTGCTGGAGGATTTATCTATAGTCAGTGTGGCCTTGCCCTGGGACTTCTGATTGTACTTAGGATTACCATTTCCAGGATACATCCATCCAATCCACTCCAGGTCCTGTCCAAGCCTCTGCTTCACCCACTGCATGTATTCATTAGTGAAGGTGTAGCCAGAAGCCTTGCAGGACAACTTCCCTGAGGCTCCAGGTCTCCTAAGCTCAGCCCCAGACTGCTGCAGCTGGACCTGGGAGTGGACACCTGTGAGGAGAAAGGCAGAATGGATGTCATTGTCACCTGAGTATATGACTCCTCTTCAAGTCAGGAATTTGGGAGCCCCTTACTTGTAGCTGCTGCCACCAGTAAGAGAATTATCCAGCTCCATCCCATGGTGAGGACCTTGTGTGCTCATTGACTGTGGAGAGGACACTGATCATATGCTGATTTTTTAGTGTAGACATCCCCATTTTACCACCATAGACTCACATGATTTGCATATTCATGAGTCAGGGTACCTCTTAGATAAGAACTCAGTGCAGCTGGAGAAGAAGGAGGGAGAGGAAACCTAGGGCAGGCTGCAGGATGCTGAGGACCAAATCCTCCTAATCCTGTTTGAGGTAGTAGCCATTCCTGAGACCTGTGCAGACCCTGTGGATTTAATATCGAGGCCTAATCACTCAGCTGAAAAACAGAATCCTAATCTGAGACATTTAGTCCCTTTCCCTGACCAAAAAAAAAAAAAAAAAAAAAAAAAAAAAAAAGATTTACAGTTAGTGGTAACAATGAGGATAATTGTGAACGGAAATTTAAAAAACTCCCAAATTTGCTTTTCCAGCAGATTGCAGGTGTGTGTGTTCCTGTTGTTGTTTTTTTTAAATACTTCTCTTTTTTTTCTCTATTTGTTTGCTTTCTCTAGAGAGAAAGAAAGGTTGTGGAGTTCAGTGGTAGGACTGTGGGAATGATCTTAGAGGAATTGTGCAAGAGCACTGTGATCAGAATACAATGCATAAAAATATATTTTTCAAAAATCCAAAATAAGTCTAAAATAAATGAAAAAAAATTCTGTTCAATATTTATCAAGGAATTTACTGTGTTTGAGCATGGAGACTTCCCATATCAACTGCAGCGGGTGTTGTTCAGCTAACAGACTATAGGAAGGGAGTCCACAAAGGCTATGCAGTCCCCTCCACTGCACACCTCATTTCTACTCTGTTGATTATTGGCTCCACTGTGCCCCTTGGTGGTTCTGAGCTCCCCTGCAGGTTGGTATGTCATGACTTACACTTACACTTTTTATAGTCTTATCATCCTGATAAGAGTATATAAAGTCAGATTGCTCACAGTAAACTCCTCACAGTTTCAGTCTTTCTGTGGCTCCTCCATCCTGACCTGGTTAAAATTCAGTTCTCACTGACCATAGTCAGGAAACCCTGCCTTTGTAAGTAACTGCTGGTGCTTACAAGGTCTGCATCACTTGGATTCATATTATTGTTAAAAAATCATTTGCTCAAATCCTAGCATAAATATTCATTAAATATTTCTCATATATTTAATCTCTTTTCTTCACTATACCTGGGAGATATTGAGAAGTTAATCCACAGACTTCTGTTGTCCTGAGTGTGCCTGACCTGCAGATTCTCCTTGGTCATCATATATCACACGTAGTGATATAAATGGGGAGGGTGGATCTGGATACTTACTGCTTGGTTTTTACAATATGGTTGCCTGGGCCATCTGAGTTTGAGGATGGAATCAGAGAGCATGAAGACTATAGGGGGACCACAGGAAACACATCAAGGCATGACACCACCTGCACTTCCAGCCAAACCTCCCCACCTACATTTTTCTGCCTCTGTATTTTTGAAGTCTCAGGTCAGTGCCAACCTTCTTTTCACATTGGTTCCTGAGCTCCTGCTTTCTGATTAGTAAGCCCACACTGCTCCTGCTTTTCTTCCCTTTCCCCACCCATGAGATGGGTTTCCATCTTTCTTAGAAAGTTGGTATACTTTTTATTTTTTTTGAAATCTCAGAAGAGTTTTTATATGAATTTTCTTTTTTCTTATTAAAAAATTTCTAATTCATTTTCCATACCAACCACAGATCCCCCTCTCCTCCCTTCTCCTACCCCCAGGTTTTTCCCCCAACTTACTCCCCATTCCTAGCTCCTCCAAGGCAAGGTCTCCCATGGGGAGTCTGCAGAGCTTGGTACATTCACTTGAGGCAGGTCCAAGAACCTCTCCTCCCTGCACCAAGGTTGTGCAAGCTGTCCCATAGACACTGGGCTCCAAAAACCAGGCTCATGCACAAGGGACAGATCCCAATCCCACTGCCTGGTGGCTCCCTAAACAGTTCAATCTAACAACTGTCTCACCTATTGAGAGGGCCTAGTCCATTACCATGGGGCAGCCACAGCTATTGGTCCACAGTTCATAAGTATCCACTAGTTTGGCTGGCCATCTCTGGACATTTTCCCATCATGGTCTCAATGTTCCTTGCTCATAGAATCCTTTCTCTCTCTGGACGATTGGACTCCTGGGGTTTGGTCTGTCACCTGGCCATGAATCTCATTTCTTCATCTGCCTCCATCAGTTACTAGATGAAGGCACTATGATGGCAATTAGAGCATTCACCCATCTGATCACTGGAATAGACCAGTTCAGGTACCCTCTTGACTACTGCTAGTAGTCTAAGGTGCGGTCATCCTTGGGGATTCCTGGGAACTTCCCTAGCACCCTGTTTCTCCCTATTCCCATGATGTCTTCATTTATCATGGTATCTCTTTCCTTGCTCTCCTACTCTGTCTCTGTTCCAACTAGAGCTTCCCATTCCCCTATGTTGTCATCCCCAATCCCTTGCCCTCCATTACCCCCCCTCCCCACTCCCAGTTTGCTCACGTAGATTTCATCTATTTCTCCTTTACTAGGTGATCCATGTGTCCTTCCTAGGGTCCTCCCTGCTAGCTAGCATCACTGGAGTTGTGGGTTGCAGTCTGGTTATCCCTTGCTTTACATCGTGTATCCACTATGAGTGAGTACATACCATGTTTGTCCTTCTGAGCCTGGGTTACTTCACTCAGGATGATATTTTCTAGTTCCATCCATTTGCCTGCAAGTTTCATGATGTCATTGCTTTTCTCTGCTGAGTAGTACTCCATTGTGTATATGTGCCACATTTTCTTTATCCATTCTTTGATTGAAGGGCGTCTATGTTGTTTCCATGTCCTGGCTATTATGAAAAATGCTTCTATGAACATAGTTGAGCATGTGACCTTGTGGTAAGATTGCGCATTCCTTGGGTATATGCCCAAAAGTGGTATAGCTGGGTCTTGAGGAAGATTGATTCCCAGTTTTCTGAGAAACTGCCATACTGATTTCCAAAGTGACTGTACAAGTTTGCACTCCCACCAACAGTGGAGGAATGTTCACTGTCATATTATTGTTACACGGTCCACACCTACTTCTTGTTCCATCCAGTCTGTGGCTTCCAGAGAAAACACATGCTGAAAGAAGCTGCTACATACCATACTTCCTCCTCCTTCTTCAACTCCCAAGTCCTTGCCTCCTCCTTCCCTGTCCATATACACCACTTTGCTGTCCTTTGAAAACAAATAGGCTTCTAATGAATAATAATGAAATAAAGGATAAATGAGATGAAGCAAAAACTAACACATCAAAATAGGAAAACACCAAAAAAAAAAACCAAAAAAAAAAAAAAACAAAAAGCAAAAAACAAAACAAAACAAAACAAAAATCACTGCAGGAAAAGAGCCCAAGAAAATGCACAAGAAACAGCTGTGGATGCAGTGACCACCTAATTTACACCATCAGGATTCCCATAGAAGCACAAAATTAGAAGCCATAAAATATAGGCAAAGGAACTGTAGGATAAAATAAGAGATAAATAAAGAAACAAATAAATAAGATGACAAAAAAACATGTGATATTTTGAGAACTTCCAAAATGTATATAAATTGGATTTCTATGCCATATTCTGCTGGACATGCAGCCTATGCTTAAGAATAGTTGATTTCCTCAGTGAGACTCCCTTATAGAAAACTAATATTTCATTTGCTGGTTGTAATAAACTGGGGATGGCTTCTGGGTTAGGTGTGGGCCCATATGTCCACTTCTCACTTCATCTCTAGGACCCCATCTGGCATAGACCCATGTGGTCCCTGTGCATGCTGCCTTAGTCTCTCTGAATTTTTTGTGCAACTATCATGATGCTATATATCTGGCTCTTACAGTGTTTTCTCTACTTCTTCAGTGTCACATGGGCACTGAGAGGAGGGATTTGATGACTTCTCATGGAGTGTTCCAAGGTCTCTTCACTCTCATCATATTGTCAGGCTGTGGGTCTGTGTATGTTCCCGTATGCTGCAGGAGGAAGCTTGTCTGAGGACAGCTGAATAAGACAGTGATCTTTGACAGTAGCAGAATGCCACTGGGAGTCATTTTTCTTATTCTAGATTCCTGGCCTATATAGTCTCAGATTCTTGGTCACTCAAGTAGTGTAAAGTATGCATTCTAATTCTTTGAGTGGGCCTTAAGTCAATCATATATTGTTGGTTATTCCCACAAGCTTTGTTACACCATTGACCTAGCATATCTTGAGTATGGATACCATTATAAATCAAAGTAGTTGTAGTTTATGTTGGTATTATATTCCTCCTTTAGAATCCTCTGCTGTATTAGGTTTCCATAACACCCCTCAAATGGCCCTTACTTTTAGCTCTTTCCCCACATTCCCTCCCCCACTACCTCCCTCCCTTTTCCTCACCCTCCCATTTTGATCCATCCTTCCTCCCACCCATCCCCCAATGATTCCACATCTATCTATACTATTTTCTTTTCCTATAGGAGAGCTATCCTATCCACCTCAAGCCCCGAAGACTTATATCTCTTTCATGCGAATCCATGTTTTCAGTTTCTACCATGGATAATTCAGTTTTCACAGGAGGCTGAAGAATGAGAACAGAAAGTTGTTGGAGACTGTATCATGCAAAAGGGCACAACATTTTGGGTCACAAGTTCCTAAATAAATACATGGAGCCTTTCTTTACTTTTGAATGTGTGGGCTTAGTTTGGCTTGTTTCTAGCTATCTTTCTAACTTAAATTATCCCAATTCTCTTTAACTACATTTTTTTGGCCTCTGGGTTTTTAACTTTCTTTCTTCCACATATATTTCTTTCTTCCTTACTCCATGATTAGATGTGTGGCTGTGTGGCTGGCCCCTTGATGTCATCCTCTCCTTCTCTTTTTTGCACTCCTCACTCTCTTTCCTAAATCTCTCTTCCTATTTATTCTCTTTGCCTACTGGCCATGCCTATTTCTCTCATGCCTAGCTATTGACTATTCAGATCTTTAGTAAACTATTAAGGTATTTAAGGCACAGCTTACAGAGTTAAACAGAAGAATGCAGCACATCTTTGCACAATTAAACAAGTATTGTACAGCATAACTAAATGTACCACATCTTAAACTAATACTCAACAACAAGGGATCATCAAATGTCTCTGCAATTAGAAGTATTAAAACAATTATGTGGTAGAAATATGCCTTGCCTGTATACTTGTTGGAATTACCATAAAGATCTAAGAAGTTTAATGAAAAGATGTGTGGTCCTGCATGCTTCTTCAGATAGAGTAGATGATTGGCCTTACACACAACTTCATTGAGCATTCCTCAGGTGATAGGCTTCTGGGATGATTCCAGGTGTAAGTTGCTGTGAAGAGGGCAACATAGACTACAAACTACCTGGCATCTTGCAGTAGAGAGACTTTAGGTGTCTGCCCAAGAGTGGTGTAACTAGGTCACATTTCGTTTCTATTTTTAGCAGTTAGAGGAAACTACAGAAAATACCCACAGGGACTGCAACAGTCCAAGCTCTACAACACCATATATTATTGTTTCCTTTTACCCAATTGATAAATCAGCATTTTTTTGTGATTTATTTCTTTAATAAATGTCATTCTTATTGTAATAAGAAGATATTTCAAACTTTTTCTAATTTGTATGTCCCTGATAGATAAAGATGTTGAAAGCTGTAAAAAGTGTTTATTAGCCATTTGTTCAATGGGAAAACTATGAAGTTTCTCAAAGCACCACTGCTGTCTGCCTGGAGAATGAAGTCACTCTGAGAATTACAAAGGATTAGGACAGAACAAAGTAGGTTGTGTCCATAAATCAAGGGAGATCCTCCTCTCTGTGTTTGTATTGAGTTTCACCCTATACCGTGCAGGGGATGCTCTCTCTGTCTTTTCAGTTCATCATCCATTAACAAAACTGTCAGCTCAGCATTGTTTTCTGGAGTTTTGTGCAGTGCTGGGTGGTTTCTCTGAGGGACAGAGGAGTCCTAAGCAGAGTCAGGAAGGTCAGTGACTAATGTTGTGATTGGAACCTGCCTGATCACTGTAAGGTACCAGTAAGCCACGAGCCACGTGGCAACTTATAGACTAATAGAGATGAGTTAATTTAAGATATAAGAACTAGATAACAAGAAGCCTGCCATGGCCATACAGTTTGTAAGCAATGTAAGTCTCTGTGTGTTTATTTTGTTGGGTCTGAGCAGCTATGGGGCTGGTGGGTGAGAAAGATTTGTCCTGACCATGGGTCAGGCAGAAAAAACTCTAGCTACAAATGTCACCCAACAAGTTGGCAAGAGTTTCCACCTAAAACCTGAGAAAAAAGATTCTAAAATGTAGCTAAAAGCAGCTTCCTAGTTGTCTTTCTCAAGTTAGCAGCAGCCTGTGTGTTTGAGCTACTCTGTGGCAGGTTCCTGGTGTGCTTATGGGCTTGACCTACGCTGTTACACAGAGGTGTCTCCAAGCTGAGCACTATGCTGTGTGTTGGATATAGTTTTTGTTAGTTTTTTTAAAGAGTTTTCTGGACTACACACTACCTTGATGAAAGCATAGACCCAGTGCTACTGCTTCTGATAGTTGATGGTACACATGGCTCCAAATCCAGAGCTGGTAGTAAACTGTACCACTGCCATATTGGGAAGCTGAGGTGGGTGGAGCCAGCAGCCACAGTGGCTGTTTCAGTCTTAGAATGATGCAGCTTAAAGCAATGGATTCACAATAAGACAGATTCAAATGTAATAGTTTACAATGTGTGTAAAATATATATAGGCTTGAAAGAGACAAAAAAGGTAATATATACATTTATATAAAAAATAAATAGTTCTTAAAAGTAAAGTCTTTAAAGAGACAATAAAGGTAGTATAAAAAATAAGCCACAGGGGTTGGGGATTTAGCTCAGTGGTAGAGTGCTTGCCTAGCAAGTGCAAGGCCCTGGGTTTGATCCTCAGCTCTGGCAAAAAAAAAAAAGCCACTTAATGATGAATATCACACAGAGAATCTGGATTGTGTTGGACTTGATATTTTTAACTGCAGAAAAACATTTGATTGTAAAAGCTGTTGAGTTAAGCCAATTTGTATATTTTAAAGACACCTTGATTTCAAAATTTGGATCTAAGGATATGTTGCTTTGGAAAGAAGGCTCTGCTTTTATTTCCACAGAAAGCCAGAGGCTATGGATTTGTTCCAGATTAAGATACATGAGGTTTGACCAGCCAAGACCCCCTGAAAGGTCTCTGATGACACCATGGCCCAGATGATCCAACATCCAGAACGGTTTCAAGGCAACTGGCTCAGATGATACACGCTCATAGACTACTCCATCATCCTAAAATTTTCTTTGTGTTCCCATAAGATACAGTGCCCCTCTCCAGCAGGAAGTAGTAAGAGAAGCTATGCCCAAATTCCCAAATATACAAAGCTGGCTTTGGAGATGGAACTGGCTCACTACTTCTCTAAACCCAGGCATATTGCTAAAAAAAAAAAAAAAAAAAAAAAAAAAAAGGTTAAAAAGGTTAAGAGATTCTTATGTCCCAAATCAGAAGAGCCCTCTGGTGAGGGACAGAAAAAAACCAGTATTTTTATTTAAAGCAGGATGATTATAAATACAATCTCTTTCTAAAGAACAGAAGGGGATAGTTCAGATATGACACAATGAAAGGATAGATTAATGAACCTACTTTTAAAGAGTAACAACTTTTTAAAAAATATTTTACATTACTATGGATTTTAGTTTATTGATACAAGTGTAAACTTAATTGCGTTATACTGTATATATATTTCTATTCTTGTTTGAGGTATTATGTTTATATAATTCATTTAGATTGTAATGGATAATTAAAAATACAGATTAATAATTAGTCTTCTATAATAGTCAAACTTGTAGTCATGTTGTTTTCTAGGTGTTCATAGATATAATTCAATTAGGTAGGTAATCTTCAAACACTTCAAAGACCTACAGAATATGGCATTTAAAATGTTTTAAAAATGTATACTTTCTAGACAGGGAGATACGTCTGCTCCTGGCAGCACTGATTTACTTCAGAGAGGAGGATGGGCATCAAAGACACTCCATATAGAGTTTATCTTCACCTTGGCAAAAATAGCCATTTGGGCAAGAAATTGTTCTTGCCTGGACTGCTTGATCAACTGGACATGCAGGACCCATAGGAAGATGACCACTGAACTTTGCTTGACAAAATGGTCCTTCAGGTTCCTGCTTCACAGAGAAAACTGCCAGACATTCTATGGGACACAGAGAGAAATGACTGAGAGACTCTAGCCCTGTGGGCTGAAGACAAATGCCCCAACTTTACACAGGAACATTAGGTGACTTTCCAGGCTGCCAGCTGTCTCTGTCTACCTTGCAAGGCTCCTGAAAGTTTCTTGCATCCTTCTCCCATTTCTCAGTATATCCTTCTGGGGTCTTTGATGTAGTTGAAGACTAGTTATAATTTTCCTTAGTTATGATAAAAGATATGTTAGATATGAAACCTTAGATTTACAAATATAACATAGATAAGGTATCTTCTTTAATTTTGCCAAATACAAATAGACTAGATATTATAAATAGACTGCGTATTGTATCTGTAATTCTTGCTTGATAATTGTTTTGTTATCTGTAATTTTACTATGTGAAAGTTAAAACCTTCCTTTTTGCAAAAAAAAAAAAAAAGGAAGTGGTGTGGGATGTTCTGTATGTTAAATGTGTTGCTCTAATTAGTTAATAAGTAAAACACTGATTGGACAGTAGCCAGGCAGGAAGTATAGGCAGGACAAGCAGAGAGACTGATTCTGGGAGGTAGAAGGCTGCAGTGGAGAGACACTTCCATGGTTTGTACTGCTATGACAAGCTAGATGTAAGGTACTGGTAAGTCACAAGCTACGTGGCTACTTATAGTCTAATAGAAATGGGTTAATTTAAGATATAAGAACTATATAACAAGAAGCCTGCTGCAGCTATACAGCCTGTAAGCAATGTAAGTCTCTGTATGTTTACTTGGTTGGGTCTGAGCAGTTGTGGGACTGGCAGGTGAGAAAGATTTGTCCTGACCGTGGGCCAGGCAGGAAAACTCCAGCTACAGATCATAGTCTGCTCTTTTTAAATGTTGGATCACATTGTTGAACTTTGTAATAGATCACTTCCCAGTCAACTCCTCTGATTTCTGTCAATGCACTGCCTCTACCATGACCTTAATGCCACAAGGATAAGCTCAGGATAATATAAAACAGCATGCTGTGATTGTTTTGTAACCCTCCTGCCTGCACTTCCATTATTTACCATGATGATTATGACCTGCTCCCTCCACAAGAGAAAGGAATGAATGTTAAAATGAGCAAAGAGAAGAGGGTTCTATGCAGGAGGGAGACATCAACATTCACAGATAATCTCCTGTCTTCACAGTGTTCTACCTCCATAAGGATGAGAGTTTCTATCCTTGTCCACAATGGGAGCTGTATCCAGTTCATGGGGGGAAAATCCGACTATTTACTGATGTGTCATTAAAATACCATGAATCTGTTTTATCCAAAGAACTTCTGTATGCACCATTTATTTATATATGTATGAAGATTTAGGGAAAATGTAGAAAATCCAAGACACTAACAAATCTATGAGAAAAGTGACAGTTTGATTTATCTTTTTTGGAGGAACTTTCCTGTGTTTAGTGATTTCCTTCATTGAATCAGCAAAAATGGCATTTTAACTATTGGTGTTCACACACTTTTAGACATTCCACTGAAATTTCTACCAACTCTTGTGGCCCATATTGCCAATATCTGTTTTTCTTCTATTTTGTATTCCTTCAGTTCTTCCATGGTTGTACTGGAAGGATTAAATGGTCACACTCATCATAATCAATTAACTAGAGGAGGGACAAAACCATATGAGTCAGGAGTGAATGATGCATCCCATGCAATCTGAGGAAATGAGCTGAACCCAGAGTTAGACCTGAGCATCATTCACTACAGAGGGAAAGTGCACATTTTACACAAGGACATTATCTTATCACTATAGGAGGTTCTGCCCTTGTGATGCATATGGGATGAGCATCTGCCTCCTGTACCAGTCATTGCTCCTCCATGGGCAACAGTGGCAGAGTTCTGAGTTTGGAAATTATGTCTTCTAGGTCTCAGCACAGGGGAAGAAACTCAGTCAATTCATAAAGGAAATCACACTCAGTGCCTAACCATTCTTTATGAAAATGAGCATTCAGTACTTGGAGCAAGGCATAAAGGCAAGGCATGATACAATTATGCTAATGGTGGAATTTGGCATTGTTAATAGTATAAATAATAATACTGATTTTAAACAAGTATCCTTAGCATATCATTTCTTGGGATGCCCTTCTCAAGTTGTTACTCCAGGTGTCACAACACCTAGGCTTGGATTCACCAAGCTGTTTCTGGAATTAATGGCATGGCTTTTAATCATCAGTAATCCAATAAACACTCCAATTTCATTCACTTCTAAAACTTCTTCTTGGCTGCATGGTTCCTTAGCATGCACTGAGGTACTCACATCTGCTCCATTTAATTCCCTGCATTTTGTGCAGGTCAGACTATTTTGTTTTTAAGTGTATATATACACCATATTTGAAGACAGAATTGTTTAGATATTTAGTTATTTCAATGATTATTAGAAGCTATGCCTCTAGTGAGGTTTCCTGGGAAATGTGATTATCTTAGTTAGGGTTTCTATTGCTGTGAAGAGACACCATGACCATAGCAACTCTTATAAAGGAAAAAACATTTAATTGGGGTGGCATACATTTTCAGAGTTTCAGTCCATTATCATCATAGTGGAACATGGCAGCATGGAGTAGTGGCTGAGTGTCCTACATTTTTCATTTTACAGAATGTCAACCTGAACTACTGGGTGTGGCTCACACATGTGTGGGACCTCAAAGCCCTCCCCATCACAACATACTTTCTCCAAAAAGGCTATACCTACCCCAGTCAATAATGCTGCCATTCCTTAAGAGTTTATGGGGGCAATTACATTCAAACTATCATATTCCACTTCCTCCATAAGCTTGTAACAATATCATAATGCAAAATTTATTTAGTCCAACTTTAAAGGTCTCCATAGCCTATTACATTCTCAATAATGTTCTAAAGTCTGAAGTTCAAAGTCTCTTCTGTGATTCATGCAATCTTTTAATTGGAATCTGTGGTGGTATTGTGTTCCCCAAAATATTGTGCACCCTAATAAATTTATCTGGGGTCAGAGAACAGAAAGTCACTAGATACAGAGCCAAAAATGGTGGCTAGAAAATGGGTCAGAGCAGTCAGAGCAGAAGCAGGGTGGTGGTGGTGCATGCCTTTAATACCAGCACTTGGGAGGCAGAGCTAGGCAGATCTCTGTGTGCTCAAGGATACAGCTAGCATGGAGACACATGCCTTTAATCCCAGAAATCGAGCCTTTAATCTCAGGGAGTGATGGCAGAAAGAGAAAGATATATAAGGCGTGAAGACCAGAAACTACCAGCATTTGGCTGCTTAAGCTTTTAGGCTTTGGAGCAGCATAGTTCTTCTGAGAATCATTTGGATGAGGACTCAGAAGCTTGCAGTCTGAGGAAACAAGACCAGCTGAGAAACTGGTGAGGTGAGGAAGCTTTGGCTTGTTCTGTGTCTCTGATCTTCCAGCATTCATCCCAATACCAGGCTCAGGTTTGATTTTATTAATAAGACTCTTTAAGATTCATGCTATAGGAATCCCTATAAAATCAAAATAAAAAACTGATCACTTGGTTTGAACATGGAAGGGCACAGGATATATATTACCATTTTGAAATGTACAGAGAGAGTATAGTGAAGAAATATTGGACTAAAGCAAGACTAAAATCCACCTGGGCAAACTCCAAACTCTGCATCTCCGTGTCTGATGTCAAAGTGCTCTTCATATCTCTGACTCAGTTCAGCTTTGTTGATGGCAACACACTTCTTTCACTTGCACTGGTCCCACTCCTTGTTAGTAGGTATGCCATTACTCTGACATCTCTAACATCCTGGGATATCCAAGTAGATCCAGACTTCAACATCACAGCTTCACGCAATGGCCACTCCAGCCTCCATGCGGGACAACCTGACACATGCCTGGTATCAGAGGCTTTCCTTAGGTACAGAGGCAAATTCTATAACCTGTTTCTTCCATCCTTAACTCTAAAGTCAGAACCACATGTCTGAAGCTACCTAATTCTGCTGCCTGCTGGGGCTGGGACATGGGTCCTTCATTCAATTACATCTTCACTAGTTTTCTGTTTTTGATTGTTATTTTCACTCCCTAAGCTTGGCTGTCCTTGAACTTGCATTGTCCAACAGGCTGGTCTCAAACTCAGAGACCCACCAGCCTCTGCCTTCCCAATGCTGGGATTAAGGGCGTGCACCACCACACTTGGCTCTAATCTTTTCTTTAACTCCTTTTCACAAGCTGGGAATTTAGCTGGGTGGTATCTTGCTCTGAGTTCACCACTCCCTTTATTCTATTTGTTAATTGGTTTATCTCCCTGAACACAGGATTTAGCTCTATTACACTTCCTGGTGCCCCCTTTATCAATCTGTACATTATGTGTTTTTATTTGCTCAGCTTGCTCCTTTTCCTTATAATTCTTTATTAGAGTTACCATTAATAACCACACAACAGAGCCCATACTAGCATGTTTTGAAATTTCCTCTGCCAATGGAATTAATCCAAAAGTTTTCAGTTTAGCCACACACAGACTCTTTGGATAAAGGAAAAAAGGTAGTGACATTATTTATCAAAATATCACAAGAATGATTTCTAGGCAACACATTAAAATTCATCTCTGAAACATCTTGAGACAGCACCCCACAGTTCAAATAACTCTTAGCATCACTGTCTTCCATGACCCTGCTAGTATGACCCATTATGCAGTACTTAAATCATTCTGCTGTGTTCTTTATCCAAAGTACCCAAGTTCAAACTACTCTAAAAAAACATGGTTAGGCATTTCACAACAATATCTCAGTCCCTCATACCATCTTCTCTCTTAGTTAGAGTGTCTACTGCTGGGATAAGACACCATAACCATGGAAACTCTTATAAAGGAAAAGCATTTAATTGGGATGGCATACATTTTCAGAGGTTCAGCCCACTATTGTCACAGTGGAACATGGCAGTGTGTAGGCAGACATTGTACTGGAGATGAGGCTGAGAGTCCATTATCTTGCAGGCAACAGGGAGTGGATTGAGGCATTGGATGGGCTTGGGCACATATGAGACCTCAAAGTACACCTCCCTATTGGCATACTTCCTCCAAAAAGGCCACAATCCAACTTACCCACACCTCTTCATACTGCCATTCCCTATGAGCATATGGGGATTCAAATTACCACACTGATCTATGATTTGAGACATCTAGACATAGAATAGTTTAACCCTTCATATCCCTCCTCTGCTTCTGTTGTTCCAGTGCCCCTGCTGGACCTGAACACAATGCAGGGAGATTTGTGTCTGAATTCTCAATTCATTTTCCTCACTGTGTCTCTTGCACAGTAATACATGGTAGTGTCTTCAGTTATTAAAATGTACATTTGGCAATACAATGAGTTCTAAGAATTGTCTCTGGAGATTGTTAATTGGCCCTTCACAGACTCATTTGTTTTTTTCCACTTGCATCATATTTCATAATTGCTACCCACTCCAGCCTCCTTTCTGGGGCTTGGTGAAAACAGTGCATCCCTAATCACTGAGTGTGAATCCAGAGGCTGCACAGAAGAGTTTAATGGACCCTCCAGACTGTAACAAGCCACCCCCAGACTCTATTGGCTGTACCTTCCACAGCACTTCTGAAAACACAGAATCATAATCAGAAACTTGTCACATATACCCATTGTAACTATTCCTGATGTCCTCTTACACAAACAGAATCTCTTCCGTGTAATTATCATTTGTAAGAGCAAGAGTGAAAACCCATCTAAGCCTCAATTCCATAGTGAGTGATCTGTGTTCACTTCTATTTACTGAACAGGAAGCCTGGTAGTATCCAGGGCTCATCTCCACTATCCCATTTTCATGAGTAGAGGAAGGCATTATTTGCATCTTCTTCTGCTATGTACCAAGCTCTGAGGTTGGAACTCAGAGTGAAGACAGTGCTCAGAGCAGATGCAAGAGACTTCATGATCATTGTCGAGAGTTACTGAATTCACGATGTTGTGATATTGTACTATATACTTTTCTGGCTAAAGGTTCACTACACTTCATTTAGTATCATGTTTGGTGTTTACACAAGACATGCATTATATCTAGTAATGTGGTCTCCTATTTAAAAATATGAAATTTAAAAAACATCACAGACTGTTACATTTCTTGAGGAAGCTTAGGTCTGATGTGTCATCCCAGTTTCTGGGTTTGTGCTTCTTAATGATGTAGACAGCTCCTCCCTGGAACAACTGTTGATCAGAGTCAGACACATCTGGGGAAGCTCAAAGTCCCCTTTTTTTAACATCTGAGGAGCTTCTGATATTATATCTCCAAAGAGTTTCCAGAGCCCCAGCTCTGATTTGGGACCTTTGAGGACTCCAGTGTCATCACAGAGCAGCTATCAGCACTATGCACTTCCAGTGCGTAGCCAATGGGCAGACAGCTGGTAACACTTTGGATTTTTTTCCATTTTAATAGTTCCTGGAAGTATGGATGCATACTTTATTTGCTGCAAATGTACTTGATATCAGATGATTGCACATTAAGTTTTCACATGCTAAGCATCCATACACATGGAACCTTGTTTAACCATCAGCACAGTCATGGGAGTGAACACACATCTCATCCTGAACACATCCACAGGCAAGAAGTGACATCTTGTGAATTTAGTTTTCAGTGCACATTGGTGTGCCATGACTTTGTTGATTCACAGTCTGGTCTCTATAAAAATATCTTCTATTCTTTCACCTGATTTGGGCCAGTATTTGTATTATCTAGTTTTTTTAGTCATTTATACAGTAGAGAACTTATTCCCTGTCCTAGGCCAGCTACCCTCAGGGAAATAAACAATAGAATGTATAAACATCAATGCACATGCAATTTTACCCCATATTTCATGGCTATCAGATCATTAGCTGCACACTAGAGATTAAAACAAAAATATAATTTTAAAAAAGAAATTTTAAAAAATATTGCAGTTGAAAAACTTTAAAATCAACAATGAAATCTTTTCTAACACAAAACTTGTAGCATGAATCTTAAAGGTACTTATTAATAAAATCAAATCTGAGGTCAGTTATTGGGGTGAGTGGTGGAAGATCAGAGAAAGAACAACAAGCTACAGCGAACTCACCTTGCCAGTTCCTCAGCTGATCCTGTTTCCTCAGACTGGAATCCTCTCAGTCCTCATCCAGAATGAATGAATGAATCTCAGCTAAGCTATGCTGCTCAAAGCCTAAAAGCTTAACCAGCCAAATGCTTCTAGTTTCTGGTCTTCACACCTTATGTATCTTTCTCTTTCTGTCATAACTCCCTGGGACTAAAGGCTCACTTCCTGGGATTAAAGGCATGTGTCACCAAGCCTGGCTGTTTCCAATGTGGCCTTGAACTCACAGAGATCCAGAGGGATTTCTATTTCTGAAATGCTAGGATTAAAGGCATGAGTAGGCCAGGTGGTGGTGGCACACACCTTTAATCCCAGCACTCAAGAGGCAGAGGTGGGCAGATCTCTGTGAGTTCAAGGCCAGCCTGGTCTCCAAAGTGAGTTCCATGAAAGGCGCAAAGATACACAGAGAAACCGTGTCTCAAAACAAACAAACAAACAAACAAAAAACAGAAAAGAAAAAAGGCATGAGTGCCACCATTTTCTAGCCTCTGATAAATTTATTACGGTGCACAATATTTTGGGGAACACAATACCACCACATTTCCCTTTTTTGTCTAAAATTAAAAAAAGCTTATAACTAATGCAAGAGAAACTATCCAATAAGAATATATAATATATACAGTCAAGAATTACATTAACAATGACTAGTCCATTATCATTAGACAAATTCAGATACAAATTCCATTATATATTCTGGGATTAAAGGCATGAGTTCCACCATTTTCTAGCCTATGTATCTAGTGGCTATTCTGTTCTCTGACACCAGATAAATTTATTAGGGTGCACAATATTTTGGGGAACACAATACCACCACAAAACTCCTTGGTCAGTGTTTTTTGTTCAGTGCAATCACTTAATGGGAGGACCTAGGAATCCCACCCAGCCTGTGCTCTGCTAGGGCTGCAAGATAGGGCTGGGATGTTTTACAGGAACACAGGAGGCGTTTTATGCATTTATTGCTGCTGTATAATAAGCTCTGCATTAGAAGTATTTGACATGTGAATGCCTAGAGCAAAGGAAAGAGACAGAACTGAATAATACAGAAAGGTTTTAAGAATTATTCATTATTTATTACATATGTGTGTTATAATTCAAAGTCTTATTTTATTGTGTTTTGAACTAAGACACCACTTTGCCTTATTTGTTCCAGAGAGCCATTATGATACAATTTTGATAATTTTAGAAGGATTAGCAAAGTTTTATGGATGTTGAATCCATTTATAAAATTGAAGAAATAGTTTTCAAGGGTGTAGCTTAGTGTTGATTCATGCAAATTGACTGGTATGTGATACCCAGAATTGAAAACAATTGTTATGCACATTCTACATACTATTATTTTCTATAAATAACTTCTAAAATTTGAATCTTTCTGTTTATATTTTTTGTAAATCTGATATAGGCTGTGCTGGATGCAGCACTCATGTATATCAGGTCACTGTTTTTGAACATTTTCAGAGGAATAAAGGAACCATGTCTGTGAGCTCCTAAAGGTGGAAAATAATCTACAGCTTCCATTCTAGGGCCCTGCTCTGATGTCCTTCCATTTCTCCAGTTCAGCCCCCTCCCTAGGACATGACACTATAATGATTGGGGGTGAATGTCAGTGTGAACAGCCTTGAAATTGCCTCTCTGTGAGACAGGATTGAAAAGTTCTAGGTTTCAAACAGAGGAATTCATCCTATGATGAGATAAACTGTGTACATGGTGATTGAGAGAGACTTTAAACTTGGTAATTTCTGTTACTGGAGAATCCACAAGAGTGACATATTCTAGAAACCAACTGAACTTCTCCACGTTAGATCTCTTATCTTTCTAGGTGATGGTCTCTTGGGCCTTGTATGTGGTTAAATGAGAGAATCAACTGTGAAGTAGAGTCAGGAAACACTTTGCTGGTCTCTTTGCACCTGCTCCTCAGGCTCTGCATAACTAATTTATTTTGGTTTTAGTTTTTGTTGTCTTATGGCAAAAATATTTAGTAATGTTATTGATCATACAAACTTGATGTAATTTAAAAATCATAATATTAAATATCAGACTATGTCCTTTTGTATTTACTTTGACAGAAACTCACTCCCATGTAGAAATTGCTCTGAAATGTTTTTGGACAGTTTTATAATCTCTCAGAAATCCTGTACAAGTCAGAAAGTTTGTCCTAGGAATTTTCTGTGACTGTGAGTTATCAGCCGAGTCATAAAGTGGAATTCTGTGGGAGATGGAAGCTTGTCTCTCCTTGAGAAATTCAGCCTGTCCCCACAGAAGTCAGCCCTATGAAACTTGCATGGGTCCATCCAATTCAAATCTAACAACAATCCAACATTCATACAACTCTTTGTCTTTCTGTTGATGGTCTCCCAGAATTTATAGATAAGGGAACCCCTCTTTTATTTCAATCCTCTGTAGATTATTTTTGAACTAGAGATTTCATGATGTTGTAGAGTTTACATTGTATAGTCAAGAGCAGGCTGGCATTAGGTCTTGGATGACAAGGAATTTCTGTCCCATTTACCGAGTGTAGGAGATACTTCCTGAGTATCATGTGACCTGATAGAAAATGCCCAGAGGTTAAGGAAGGATAGTGATGAAATGTGAGAATGATTTCCAGAAGGAAAATAAATGTACTGGCAGGAAAACAGACATTCCAATCAACTTTCAACCTGAAGATGCTTATGTATGTGAGATGAGCCAGGCCAGGTGGGAAACAAATTGGGTTTTCTAGTCACAGGGTCTTGTTTCTTCAACTTATTGGCTTTTTCTGAATCTGTAAATAAATAAAAAAAACTGTTTACATAAGAGAATCCCACTGTCTACTGTGTTGTTTTCTGTATCTTCATCATTATCATCATCATCATCTTATTATTATTATTATTGTTATTATTATCATCATCATTATTATTGTTATTATCAGTATGTTGCCATGCTATCCATGGCAATATTATTACTGTTCCTGACATTCAGCCTTTGTACAACCTAAGTGTATATGAATTCTCCTAATGAGAAACAAAACAAAAAATATAAAACCATGCATAAACAGGAATGATTGGATTCAGACCTGTCAAAGTTATAACAGAGCCAAGAATCAAGAGAAGGTATAATTATGCATTATGCATATAACAACAAAAAAGTGTATGTGTGTGTATATGTGTGTTGATGGGACAATTGTGCACCATATGCTGATGTCCATTCAATGTCAATCAGTGTCAATCAAGAACTTGTGATAAAGACAATCCAATTTCAGTGAACAGGATATTGAGCATACAAGGCTCCTGATAACAAGAACTAGTAGTCTCTTATATTCCCAGTTTGGAATCCCACTGTTCTGGCCACAATGTTATCTGAACAGGAGCCCAAAATGTTGTCAAGGTAGTAGACTCCATACCCTGTGGACTCCAGAGCATGACATGCAATGACATCTCTAACTCTAAAACAATATGAAATTTGAATACTACTACAAAAAGCAATTCAGGGTGAGATTTACATATAAATAAATATATACAACTAGATTTATGAGAAAAGATAAAGTGATCCCCACAAATCTATGGGGACAAATGCCAATGAAATATTTGGTATGGTGTTAAGTACATCAAACTGAAGTTTCAAAGTGGATTTACTTTGCCCTGATATTTTTAATTTGTATTTTCCTGCACAAATTCATATTACAGATATTCCCAGTTACTCCTCCAACAGCTCTAGTCTCACATGTTTAATGGCTGACAAATGGACACTCAGCATGATATTTTCTGAGCAAGTCTCCAGGCTAATCCCTCAGACACTTAGTTCTAGTGCAGATTCCTGCTCCTCCAGGGTTTCTGACACACTCTGGGTGTGGGTTACAACACTGTGTCTTGCACAGTAATAGACTGCAGAGTCCTCAGATGTCAGGCTGCTGAGCACCACGAAGGCTGTGCTGGAAGATTTGTTTAAAGTAAGTGTGGCCTTGCCCTGGAACTTCTGTGCATAGATACTACTATTACCACTTGTAGTACCAATCCATTCAATCCACTCCAGGGCCTGTCCAGGCCTCTGCTTCACCATATTGATAGGGTAGCTAGTGATGGTGTAGCCAGAAGCCTTGCAGGACAACTTCACTGAGGCCTCAGGCCTCCCCAACTCAGCCCCAGACTGTGCAGCTGGACTGGGAGTGGACAGCTGTGGGGGAAAGGCAGAGTGGATGTCATTGTCACCTGAGTGTAGGGACCCTCCTCAAGTCAGGAACTTGGGAGGCCCTTTTCTGTAGCTGCTGCCACCAGCAAGAGGATGATCCAGCTCCATTTCATGGTGAGGACTTGTGTGCTCAGTGACTGTGGGTGGACACTGATGATATGCTGTTGTTTGGTGTGGACATCCATGTTTAACACTGTAGAACACATGATTTGCATATTCATGAAACAGGGTACTTCTTTTTTCCCCCTTTTTTTCTCCTTTTTAAAAATTTATTATATTTGTGTTTTAATTTTACACATCAGCCATGGGTTCCCCTGTCCTCCCCCCTCCCGCCCCTGCTCCCAGCTTCCCCCCAGCCCCTCCCCTCCATTTCCATGTCCTCCAGGACCAAGACTCCCCTGGGGATTCATTTAAACTTGGTGTATTCAGTACAGGCAGCTCCAGTCCCCTCCTTCCAGGCTGAGCAAAGTGTCCCTATGTAAGCCCAAGGTTCCAAACATCCAGCTCATGCACTAAGGACAAGTCCTGGTCCCACTGCCTGGGTGCCTCCCAAACAGATCAAGCTATTCAGTTGTCTCACTTATCCAGAGGGCCTGCTGCAGCTGGGGACTCCACAGCTTTTGGTTCATAATTCACGTGTTTCCATTAGTTTGGCTATTTGTCTCTGTGCTTTTCCAATAGTTAAGGACCTAGTACAGCTTGAGAAGAAGGAGTTAGAGGAATCCTAGATCAGGAAGCAGAATACTGATGTCCAAATTTTAATCCTGTCTGAAGAAGTAGCCGTTCTGAGACCTGTGCAGACACTGTTGATATAACATCAATACCTAATCTCACAATAGAATTTCAACCTGAGATATTGGGTCTTTTTCCTTTTTACAAAAGTCTTTTTTGTCTTTTACAAAACTGATTTACAGATGATGGTAATGATTAGGATATTTATGCATGAAAATTTCAAAAATTTATATATTATAATTTCTAATCTTTCATAATGTACAAGCAATTAGTATTTGATTTTCCAGAAGGTTGCAGGTGAGTGTTTCTCCTGCTTTTTTTCTTTTCTAAATTCTCTTCCTTTTTCTGTGTTTGCTTTCATTAGAGAGATTGAAAGGTTGTGGAGCTGGATGGTAGGAACATGGAAAAGACCAGAGAGGAGTTTGGTATGGAAGCTGATCAGAATAATTTGTATGAAAAAATATTTTTTTTCAAAAATCAAAAATAGGTCTTAGAGGCAGGACTCTCTGGTTGGGTCACACACTTCTTGGTCCATCATAGCGATAGGGAGAAACTTGGTGCTAGGGAAGTTACCAGGAATCCACAAGAATAACCCCAGCTTAGACTACTAGCAGTCATGGAGAGGGTGCCTGAGCTGGCTTACCCCAGTAATCAGAACGGTGAATAACCTAACTGTCATCACAGAGCCTTCATCCAGCAACTGATGGAAGCAGATGTGGAGATCCACAGCCAAGCTCCAGGCTGAGATCCAGGAGTCCAGTAGAAGAGAGAGAGAGAAGAGGGATTCTATAAGCAAGGGCATCAAAATCATGACAGAGAAACCTACAAAAGCTGGGCATTGGTGGCGCTCGCCTTTAATCCCAGCACTCGGGAGGCAGAGGCAGGCAGATCTCTGTGAGGGAAAAACACAAAGCTACACAGACAAACCCTGTCTTGAAACCGCCCCCCCCCCCCCCCCCCCCCCCCCGCCAAAAAAAGAAAGAAACCTACAAAGGCAACCAAACCAAGCTATTGGGGACTCACGAAATTTAGACCAACAGCTGTGAAGATGCCATGAAACTGAATTAGGCCCTCTGCACAAGCAAGATGATTGTGTAGCTTGATCTGCTTAAGAGATCCCTGGCAGTAGGATTAGGATCCATCCTTGGTGCATGAGCTGGCTTTTTGGAGCCCATTATCTATGGTGGGACATCTTACACAGCCTTGATGTAGGAGGAGGGGCTTGGACCTGTCTCAACTGAATGTACCAGGCTATGGTGATTCCCCATTGGAGGTTTTACCTTGACAGAGGTGGGAATAGGGAATGCGTTGAGGGGGCGGGAGGCTGAGGGGGAGAAGAGAGCGGGAGTTGTGATTGGTAAGTAAAATGAATAAAAATCTGTTAATTAAAAATAATAAATCTTAATAAAATAATAAGGAAATAAAAAAATCTCTGCAATATTCAACATTTTTATTGTGTTTGAAAATTGGAGACTTTATATATCAACTGTAGCAGGTGTTATTTAGCCATGAGACATATGTGCCAGAGACTGATTTTAAGTGACTCTATAGTTATTAATATTCTTCTTAATACCATGGTCTTCCCTGCTGACAGTTGGATCTAAATGCACACCATCCACTGATACAGTCAGTGATAGAGTCACTACAGAGAATTACAACATGCCAAATCACTGTGCCAAGGAAAAATAAGCATCTTGTTTTCCTAGGGTCATCACATTTGGCAGGGAATCATGTAGTTAGTCTAGTCTTGCTGCCATAAGAGGCACCTGTCATAGGTTTTCAGGTTAGAATCCATGGCTCCTGGGGCACTGCGTGCCTCCCAGTTCCTGATAAACCAAGCCACTCCTCAGACAGGGAAACTCAGGCTCATCTGTTTCACTATGTTTCCTAGAAGTCTAAGAAGCATAGAGAAGCTTAGACATTAATATTTTATATCCATATAACTTTCAAACATTACAGTATATTGTTAAGTGCCATTGTGATGATCATAGCAACTGTCCTTATATTACTTTTGATTGGAGTATTAAAACTCTGATTGGTGGCAATAAACTTGTCACAGCTTCAGTCTTGCTATAGCCCCTCCACCAGGGCCTGGTTAAAATTCAGTTCTCACTGACCATAATCAGGAAATAATCTGGCTCAGTAAGTAACTGCTGGTGCTTACAAGGTAAATATCAACTGGAATCATGCTCTTATTGAAGAATCATTTGCCCAAATCCTAGGAGAAAAAGCTCATTTTACATTCATTAAATATTGCTCATATATTTATCTTTTTTTCTCCAGTATACCTCATAGACATTGAGAAGTTAATCCACAGACTCCTGGTGTCAAGTGTGTCCCAGACCAGCAAGCTCACCATGGTCATCATAGGTCAAAGGTAGTCATGTGTGCTGACACTCACCCTGGCATTAGGTAACACACTTGGATCCCTTGGTTTTCACCTTCATCCTGTGCTGTTCAATGGTTGTGTTTGTCTTGATTTAGGTAATCCCATATTCTATAGTCCGTTTGTTCCCCAAAGTATCTTTACACATAGTTTGGTCAGTACAAAAGTATCCAGAGAAGGCTCAATTCTGCACAAGTATAGTGTTTTTTTTCTTTTACAGATACCTGAAACCTGTAATCCTACTGAACCAGCACCAAACATTGCTTCCCCTAATAATTCTCTAACTCACAGGTAAAACATTCTACCTTTCCAAGCTTCTGCTACAGCAAAGTGTTCCATTATATTAAGCATGAAGCCAATGTTAATAAGAAAACACCAGCAAGAAGCAGAAAATTGTGATTAGGAACTCTGTGTCCAATGGAAGGGAGTTAGAACAGAGACAGTAGATAATATCACATGGCATTTGCACAATGTTCATTCAGACATTTCCACAAGTGAGGGTATAAGAACCATCTTGAAAGGAGTCATTACATGGAACATTAAGTTGAAAATTAACCTTTACTATGTTGCAAATTTCCAGTATGCATTGTTGGAAAATTTTTAATTACTTCTATTGTATTAGAGCATTTACACATTGGAAGCAGGAAACAGTAGACATCTTCTTTTCCCATCTGTTTGTAGTAATAATATTCATTCATGGAAGATCTTCATTCTATTCCCTGTGAGAGGAAATAAATTGAAAGTTTTAGATAATTTATATTTCCCTGTGATTTCCAACTGAACTTATCACTGCCAAGTGTTAAAATTACAGACCTTTGTAGAAAGACATGGCTTATTTTTATATTTATTCCATTTGATTGCAGGTGACAAATGGATATCTTAGATGCACCATGGGGAAATAATGATATGCTTATTAGAAATCAGACAAATAGAAATTCCCATAGTCTGTGACATAGTAAAGGGTCCCTAGAAGATTTTTTGAACAGGAAGGGGAAACCACATATTCTAAAATGTAAACAGGCATATGTGTGTTTGTGAGGAAGCACATGGTGGCAATTCAGAAGTGTCTATGATGTGAGGGGCAATAAGTAGTTCTGAGTAGGCTACTCAGTTCTTAAATTCCTCTGTTGTTACCCAGATCCTCTGTAGAGAGGTTTGCAGTTTGCATCTCAGTTCACACTGAAGTCTCCTCCCATGTCTCTGGCACAGTAAGACATGGTAGATGGTGCATATTTAATGCAACTTGGCTATTGGAGGTATTCCTACTTATACTGATGCTGGAGCTAAAGTCACAATCACAAACTGTGTCTTCAATAGTACACAGTGTGGTACCAGCATATACTAATCATTTCTTGGATGCTGTTAGAGCCAGTGAACATGATGGTTGGTTACATAGAAGCTAGACAGTACAGATAAGTGACAGGGTCTGCAAGGATTTTATGAGTCCAGGCCTGATTTCTTCAGCTTCACCTGAGACACTGGACCTGAGAATAGTGAACGTGATCACCAATCATAAACACAAACTATAGGCCACATGCCCAATTTCCTTAAATGCTGTGACACTCACTGTAGAGAACAGTCACAAGGCAGAAAAGCAGTTCCAGGACATCCATACTTTGATAGAGACTCCTTTGAGAAGGAGATGAGAGTACATCCGTCAGGGCTCCTTTCAATATGAGACTGGGTGTTATTTTTCTTGGGGGAAGTTGCTAGAGGACAAAAAGGTGAGCAAAGTGCAGGTCAATTGTCTCTCCCAGACAGGATGATTGACCTTGTGTTGCCTAGAAAATCTAGAGGCACAGACCTCAAAAATATTTTCTTGATCCCTACCTTGTTAACCCACTCCTAGACAAATCAGAAATCATGTGGATCATATCATCCAGAAATTGCTCTGAGAACATGAAGATGGCCTCCCTGCCTTGTTCATCCTCCAGGCTGTGACTTCCTCCCATCACTTTGCACTGTTTAGTTGGAGGCATGGCCATGATTAGAGAATCCTAACAATGGAGGATAGTCTGTGAGTCCTGGTTGGCCTGACTGGATGTGCATCTACTTCTTCATCTCTGAAAATCTCATCTTTGAGTCCCTGGTTGTGTGTGCCTGATCTTTGGGCTGTGGGCAACCTTAGGGAAACCAGATCTGCACACTGGAGAGAAAGCTGTGCAGTGCAGGATTTTAGGGACTCTCATCACTGTGCATACTGTGCCACCTTCTTTGGGATTCTGAGAGTTTCTGGAATATTTTCAAATATTATCTCTCATCTAAAGTTTCTCTAGAATTTCCCTAATGCTCATTCAAAATTAGGCAACAACATCACAGAATTGAATGTCAATCTTGTTAATGGAATAGGGGACACATGCTTTAATGCCACTTACTCTGGTAATTTCATTTTACCACTTGGATAAGGCACCATTTTTTAGTGTCTGCACTTAGGTTAGGTTTCCAATATCATGAAACTCTGTAGGAGGAGATCACAAATCACAGATCAAACACTAATAGTGCAGACCCAGGTATATCTACACACATAACTTATACTTCTTTCCTATATCACAGATAGATTATTCACCGACACATTTAAAAATATTATCAATGTAAACTCATGAGTATTTTTAGAATTATATTTTTAATCTCAATGCAAATTTATGTGCTTTTTGTACAAAATATCCCAACTTTGGGAGTAGCACCCTTAAAACAGAGCCCTCAGACATTAGCCATGTACAATTGATCTCAGGAAATCCCTACCCTGTACTATAGGGTGGGTAATACAGCTGCAGTGATGTGTGGAGCCACATTTCAGTCTATGACACATTTCTCAGGCATAACAGCAACTGCTTTGTGTCAATACTCTAGGAAGTGCTCTGATATCCAGATGTATCTCAAGGTGGAGGGAATGGAGAATAGAAAGTACAATTCATTTTTTTATTGTCACAACTAGTATAATGTCAAAGTCAGCTGAGTTTCAAAAAGCTGTTTTCCTTAAAAAAAATCCTTCTAAGACCAGAGATGGCACAGCTAGGTTCACAACCAAAAAGACAAGAAATATTACCACTTAAACCATCTTAATAGTAACAGTAAGAAATAAGCAAATGTGACTGTACAAAAACACAGTTTTAATGATCACAGAAAGAAGTGACCCCAAAGCCTCTCTTCCCTTAGGGAGGAAGAAGCAAAGTCAGAGAAAACCAGTAGTTTTTCCTTCCAGTTCTGGTCATAGAGTTTCTGGGCTTGTTTAGGGTTGATCGCCCACTGCTGGTTGAGACCTCTGCAGGGAGGTTTGTGTCTGGGCTCATGCTGAAGTCATCTCACTGTGTCTCTTGCACAGTAATATGTTGCTGTGTCCTCAGTGGTCACAGAATTCAGCTGCAGGAAGAACTGGTTCTTGGATGTTTCTCTAGTGATGGAGATGCTGCTCTTGAGGGATGGGTTGTAGTTGGTGCTACCATCATAACTTATGTACCCCATCCACTCCAGCTTCTTCCCTGCAGACTGCCTGATCCAGTGCCAGTAGTAATTACTGGTGATGGAAAAACCAGTGACAGAGCATGTGAGGGACAGTGATTGAGAGGGCTTCACCAGGCCAGGTCCTGACTCCTGAAGCTGTACCTGGGACAGGATACCTTCAGATAAGAAGACACAGTTCTGTCAATTACAGGTTGTCAAAACCCCTCATGGATACATGTATGAAATGATAACACTCACCAGGAAGGGCAGTCACCAGATACAGAAGACCCAACAGTGTCATCTTCTAGGCTACACCTCCTTGTCCTCAGATGTCAGCCTCCTGTGAGAGAGATGTGAGCTCCACAGTCCAGGAGGAGATTTAACTTAGAGCTAGAAGAAGCATTTGCATGTGGGGAGTCAGCCTCTTCTTTAGAAATGGGGAGGGTGGACACTGACTCTGCTTGGTTATGACAATGTAGTCATCACTTCCTTTGCCCTCCTGTACTGTGAGTCTGGAATAACAGAGCATGGGGCTCAGGAGACCAGAGGAACCAAATCTTGGCAAGACCCCACCTCTACTTGCAAGTGCAACCTCTCAACCTCATTCTTCTGACGTTGTATTTTTAAGGTCTCAAGTCAATGCCAACCTCCTTTTTCACATTTGGGTTCCCGAGCTCCTGCTTTCTGATTAGAAAGTCCACACTGGTTCTGCCTTACTTCCCATTGTCACCCATGAGATGGGTTTCCATATTTCCCAGAAAACTGGTAGACTGTCATATTGTTGTTGCACAGGGTCCACACCTACTTCTTGCACCATCCTGCTGTGGTTTGTGGATGAAGCACATGCTCAGAGAAGCTGCTGCACACCACACTTTCTCCTCCGTCCTCGACTCCCAAGTCCTCATCATCCATGTACACCATGTTGCTGTCTTTTGAAAACAAACAGGCTTCTAATGAATAATAATAAAATAAAGTAGAATGAGATCAGAGAAAAGCAAACACATAGGAACAGGACAAAACCAACAAAAACAACAAAAAATAAAATGAAGGAAAAGTGCCCAAGAAAAGACACAAGAAACATGTGTAGATGCAGACACCACCTGATTCACACACTAAGGAATCCCATAAAAACACAAAATTAGAAGCCAGAATATATAGGCAAAGGAACAGTAGGATACAATAAGAGATAAATAAATAAACAAATAAATAAAATGGAAAAAACATCATGTGATATTATGAGTCATGGAGCCTCCCAATGCATTTGAATTTGATTTCTGATGACCATCTACTGCTGGACAAGCAGCCTGTGCTTAAGAGTACTTGGTTTCCTCAAAGACACTCCCTTAGAGGAAACTAATTTCTCATTTTCAGGTTGTTATCAATTGGAGATAGCTTCTGGATTAGGAATGGGCACACATGTCCACTTTCTTTCTAGTCTACAACTCCATCTGGTGAAGACTCATGCAGGCCCTGTGCATGCTCCATTAGTTGCTCTGATTTTTTATGAAATTATCCTGTTTATTTAGAGGCCTTATTTCCTTAGTATGTCTATGACCTCTGGGTCTTCTGTTTTCTCCTCTTCTTCAGTGTTCCATGGGCCCTTAGGGGAGGGATATGATAAAGATTTCTCATATAGTTCTGAGTGTTCCAAAATCTCCAACTCTCAGAAGTCTGTCTGTCTGTCTGTCGGTCTCGACATGTGTTTCCATGTGTTGCAGGAGGAGTATCTCTGAGGATGGCTGAGTAAGACACTCATATTTGAAAGTAGCAGAATGTCATTTTATTGCAATCTATTTCTATAGAGCAATAATATTTATCTTTATCCTAGACTCCTGGACTATAAAGTCTCAGATTCTTGGTGACTCAAGTAGTATACAGTATGCATTCTAATTCTTGGATGGGCTTAAGTCAAATCAGATGTTTTTAGTTATTCCAACAAGCTTTGTTCTGCCATTGACCTAGCATATCTTGCAGGCTGGATACTGTTATGAATCAAAGGAGTTTTAGCTTATGTTGGTCTCACATTTCTCCTTTGGAATCTTCTACTGTATTAAGTTTACATAGTACCCCTCAAATGGGCTTACTTTAATATCTCTTTTCACTTATTCTGTCCTTCACTCTCCTTTTCCTCACCCTCCTCTTTTGATGCACCATTCCAGTCATCCCCCCATGCATCCAAAACTATCTGTACTATTTCCTCTTCCTGTAGGAGATCTATCTTCTCCACCCCAAGCCCTGAAGACTTAAATCTCTTTCATGTGAATCTAGGTTTTCAAACCTGGTCCTGGATAATTAAGTCTTCACAGCAGGCTAAAGAATGAGAAAAGGAAGTTGATGGTTACTGTATCTCCTAAAGAGATACACAACATTTATGTTCACAGATTAGGGAATGGATTTCTTTTTTTTATTCTCTTTAGGGTGTGCCAACCAGTTCCCGAATAAATACATGGAGACTAATACTTTTTCTCATGAATGCCTGGCCTTAGTTTGGCTTGTTTCTAGCCAACTTTCTAACCTAAAATATCCCATTTCCCTTTAATTACATTTTCCTTGTGGGGATTTTAACTTTCTTTACACCATATATCTTTTTTCCTCTTACTTGGTTTATGGGTGTGTGATTGGGTGGCTAGCCTCTCATGTCCTCCTTTCCTTCTTTTCTCACTCCTTATTCTCTTTCCTAACTTTCTCCTCAAATTTATTTTCTTTCCACATCAGTGCTGTGGAATGTCTTTCTGTATCCTGTGAATTTATGTTGTTCCCATTGGTTAATAAACAAAGCTATTTTGGCCTATGGCAAGAAATCTTACAGCCAGATGGGAAATCCAAGGAGAGATACAGAGAGAAGGGAGGAGTGGGGGAAATGAGCTGCCCAAGGAGCAACATGTAATGGGACACAGGTAAAGCTACAGAACACATTGTGATATATAGATTAATAGTTAAGGATTGAGTTAAGTTATAAAAGCTAGTTTGTAAAAAGACTGAGCCATAGGCTATATAATTCACAATTAATATCAAGCCTCTGAGTTTATAAACTATAAATGACTGCAGGATGGAGGGGCCAGGCAGGACCAGAAAAACTTCCTCTACATTTAGCCTTTGCTAATTAAAAAAAAATGGTTTCTGGGATACACGCTGCTTAATGGAGACATAGACCCACTGCCCAGGGCTGGCAGTAAAGGTACCTCCACTATGTTGGGAAGCTGAGATGGGTGGAGTCAGCCGCCAAAGCCACTGCTTCAGTCCTGGCCAGGCTGCAGTTTAAGGCAATGATCAGAAAAAGATTATTGATACACAAAAGACAGATTCAGATGGAATAATCTTCTACATAGTTTACAACATGTGTAAAAAGTATGTATGCTTAAGAGAGAGAAGATAAATGATATAGATAGTTATAAAAATAAAATAAAGTAAAAAAACAAAATAATATGTAAAAAATAAGCCACATAAAGATGAATATTACACAGAGAGTCTGAGTTATGTTGTCTTGGGGCTTTTTAACTGCAAAAAGACATTTGATTATAAAGGCTGCTAAATTAAACACACACACACACACACACACACACACACACATATATATATATATATATATATATATATATATATATATAAAATCTTGACTTCAAAATTTGGATCTAAGGATATGTTGCTTTGGAAAGGAGGATCTGCTTTTATTTCCACAGGAAGCAAGAGGCTATGGATTCACTTCAGGTTAAGATGAATTAGATTTGATCAAGTGAGACCTCCTGAACCTGAACAGATGGCACCTATCAACAAATGTTATAGCCAGTCTTCCCAGAACTTGACCATTATTTTGAATTTTCTCAGGATCCCCATAAGATTGCCAATATCCCCAATCATCAGGAATTAATATGAAAAGCTATGCCCAAATTCCCAAAATATTGTTTATAAATGTTTATTTTTATTTCAAGGGGGGTGATTATAAATACAATCTCTTTCTGAAGAAAAAAGTGAGATATTGATATGATAGTATAAAAAGATATATTATTAAATCTTCTTTTAAAGAACAACAACTTATTTGAAATGTTTTACATTGCTATGGATTTTAGTTTACTGATACAAATTTAAAGTTAATTTTGTTATATTGCATGTTTATTTCAACTCTTATTTAAAGTATTATGTTTATGAAATTCATTTAAAATTATAATGCATAATTAAGAAATATAGATTAATATTTAGCCATATATGGGATAATCAAATTTATAGTCATGTTAATTAAGTTTTCTAGATATATGTAGATATATTTCAATTAGGTAGGTAATCTTCAAATACTTCTAAGACTTACAGAATATGGCATTTAAAATGTTTTAAGAACTTTGACTTTCTGAACATTCAGACATATCTGCTCCTGGCAGCACCAATCTACTTCAGAGAAGATGATGGGCCATCAAAGAACCTACATATGGAGTTTGCTTTCTTTATGAAAAAAAAAGGGGCAAGAAACTGCTGTTTGCCTGACCTGTTTGACAGGGTGTTGTATAAACTAGATACACAGGATCCATAGTAAAATGACTACTGAATTTTGCCAAAAACAAGGTGAGATGGTCCTTCAGGTTCCTGTTTCACAGAGGAGACTGCCAGATATTCAACAGGACACAGGGAGAAGTGACTAAAAACTCTAGACCTATTGGCTAAAGATGATGCTCCAACATTACAGAAGAACTTTGGGTGACTGTCCAGGCAGCCAGTTGTCTCTGTCATCTCCAGAATTTTAAAAGTTGCTTACAATGCATGTACTGTTTATTTAGATATCATTATATCCTTCTGGCATCTTTGATGGTGTTGAAGACTAGATAGTTATAAGTATAGCTTTCCTTAGTCATGATAAAAGATAAATTAGATATAAAACTTTAAATTCAAAAAAATAGGATAGATGGTAGAATATTTTCCAATTTTGCCAAATATAAAGACTAAATAGTAAAACTACAATTCTTGCTTGATAATTGCTTTGTTATATGCAATTTTACTATGTTAAAGTTAAAACTTTCCTTTTTGATTATTCAGACAAGGGGAAGTGCTGTGGGATATCTTTCTGTATGCTGTAAATATGTACTGTTGCCATTGATTAATAAATAAAGCTGTTTTGGCCTATGGCAAGAAATCTTACATCCAGAAGGGAAATCCAAGTAGAAACACAAAGAGGAGAAGGCAGGAGTTGGGGAGATGCAAGCCAGCCACCCAAGGAGCAACTTGTAATGGGACACAGGTAAAGGTATAGAATATGTGGTGATATATACATTAATATTTAAGGATTGAGTTGTTATAAGAGCTAGTTTGTAAGAATCCTGAGCCATAGGCCATATAATTCACAATTAATATCAAGCCTCTGAGTGATTATTTTATAAGTGGCCTGATGGGACAGGAGAAACACAGAACCATGGGACCAAATGGGACTGGAGAAACTTCCTCTACACACCAGTCCCACCTATTTCTCTTCCATCTAGCTATCGGCTATTTAGCTCTTTATTAGACCACTCAGGTGTTTTAGGTAGGCAAAATAATAGCTTTACAGAGTTAAACAAATGCAACATAAAAGAATATAGTATATCTTTGCATAATTAAACAAAAATTCCAAAGCATAGCCAGTTGGTAGTGGCGAACACATCTAATCCCAGCACTTGTGAGGCAGAGGTGAGCAGGTCTCTGTGAGTTCAAGGCCAGCCTGGGCTACAGAGTGAGTTCCAGGAAAGGCACCAAAGTTACACATAGAAACCCTGCCTCAAAAAAAAATTCCATAGGATAAAAGAATGTAACAAAACTTAAACTAACATCAGGAACAAGGGTGTCAAATTCATCTGTAATTACAAATATTAGAACAACTGTTTTGGTAAAGAAAATATAATTGGCTATCTTGTATCCTTGTTGATACTGCCATGAAAGATTTAAGGAAATTTAAGGAAAGGAGCTAGGTCCTGCATGCTTCTACAGATAGAGTAGATGACAGGCCTCACACACAATTTGTTGTCCATTCATCAGCTGTTGGGCCTCTAGGCTGATTCTAGCTCTCACCTGCTCTGAAGAGGGCCACACTAAACACAAATGATCTGCAGTAGGGAGTCCTTAGGTGTCTGCCCAGGAGTGATGTGGCTAGGTCTCATCACATTTCTATTTTCAGTGCTTGGGGGAAACTCCAGCAAATGTCCATAGGGACAGCAACAGTTGAAACAATGACCAAACATGTATTATGGTTCCATTTTCTCCAATTAGTCATCAACACTACTGTCATTTGTTTCCTTAGTAAATGCCATCCTTACTGGAATAAGAGGAAATCTCAAACTATTTTTCTAATTTACATTTCCCTGATGGATCAAGATGTTGAAAACTGTTAAAAGCATTTATTCGCCATTTGTTATGGTTGTGTTTACATTACATGAAAAAAAAACTATGAATTTTCCAAAGCACCACTGCTGTCTGTCTGTAGAATGAATTTATTCTTGGCCTTTCAAAGGATTAGGAGATAACTCTGTAAGTTGTGCTAACAAACAGGGGAGAACCCCTTTCCCTGTTTCTATTGAGTTTCACCCTGTACCATGCCCTGGATGCTCTCTCTGTCTTTTGCGTATGTGATTCATTAACAAAACTGTCTGCTCAAGATTGTCTGGTGGAGCATTTTGAACTGCTGCTTGGTTTCACTGAGGGTCAGAACAGCAGGAAAGCAGAGTGAGGAAGGTCACAGCGATTGAGGTTGGGATTGGAACCTGCCTGATCATAGTCTGCTCCTCTAAATTGTCAGATCAGTGAAATCCTGATAAGGTACAGAACTTGGGAATGGATCCTTTCCCAGTCAGCTCCTCTGAGTTCTGTCAATGGGCTGCCTCTGCCTCAATGCCACAAGGATAAGCTCTGGGTGATGTAAGAAGCCTGCTGTGACAGATTTTATGACCTTCCTGCCTGCACTTCCATCACTTAGCATGATGCTTATGAGCTGCTCCCTCCCACAAGAGAAATGAGTGGATGTTAAAATCAGCAAAGAGAAAAGGGGTTCTCTGCAGGAGGGAGACACCAACACTCACAGGAAATTCCCTATTTTCACACTGCTATGCCTCACTAAGGATGAGAGTTACAAACCTTATCCATAAGAGAGCTGGGTACAGTTCAAGGAAAAAATGAAACTACTTAATTATGTGTCATCAAAATACCATGAAATGGTTTTATGCAAAGAACTTTACTGATGTATGCACACGGCTTTAAGGAAAATGAAGAAAATCAAAGGCACTAACGAATCTGTGAGAAAATTGACTTATTTATGTATGTTTGAAGGAACTTTCCTGTGTTTAGTGATTTCTTTAATTTTAGCAGCAAAGATGGCATTTTAACTATTGGTGTTCACACACTTTTAGACATTCAGCTGAAATTTCTATCAACTCTTGAGGCCCATATTGCCAATATCTATTTTTCTCCTACTTTGTATTCCTTCAGTTCTTCCATGGTTGTGCTGGAAGGATTAAATGGTCACACTCAACATAATCAATTAACTAGAGGAGGGACAAAGCCATGTGAGTCAGTAGTGAATGACGCATCCCCTGCAGAACAAGGAGGTGAGTTGTTGCATGTAGCACAGGTGTGGCAGACAAACAGGCCTCTCCATCTCAGTTAGACCTGATGAGAATCATTCATTGCAGAGGTAAAGTGCACATTGACCAGAAGGACATCATCCTATCACTATAGGAGGCTCTGCACCTTTGAGGCAGATAAGATGAACAATTGACTCTTCCACCACTGGCCAATCACTGCTCCTCGGTGGGACACAGTGTCAGAGTTCTGAGACCAGAGAGAAACTCAGTCAACTCATGAATGAAAATCTACTCATTGTTTATCCATTCCTTATGAAAAAGGACAGTCAGTATTGGGAGCAAGGCACAGAGGTGATGTAAGCACCATTGTGCTGATGGTGAAATTTGGCAGTATTTATAGTTTATCCAATAATTCTGTTTTTACACAAATGTTCTAAACATATCTTACCCTGGGATAGAGTTCTCACCTTGTTTCTCAAGGTGTGTAACAATACACCAATGCCTGAATTCTCCCAGCTCTTTCTGAAATATATGGCATGCCTTTCAATCATTATGGAAATCCAATACTGCCCGCCCCCAACTTCATTTGATTTGAAAACTATTTTTTGTCCTATGCTTCCTCAGCATGTGATCCTGGTGCTCACAGTAGAGTATCACCTTCCCTGTGTAATGCTCTGCATTTCAGTGATGTCAGACTGTGTTCTGTATTTAAATGTGTACATTAGAACTGAAGACAAATCTGTTTATATATTTAGTTATTTCAAAGATAAGTAATAGCTATGTCTGTAGAGCAGGTCTCTGGGGAATATGTTCTATGATTTGAAATCATCCAGACATAAAGTATTTTAACCTTCCATGTCCCTTCCCTGCTTCTACTTTTGACCTTGAGTTTTCTGTGTGCTCAGTGCCCCCTGCTGGACTTGAAAACATTGCAAGCAGGTTTGTGTCTTAGCTCACAATTCCCTTTCCTCACTGTGTAAAACAGTAGTACATGGCAGTATCTTCATTTCTTAGACTGCTCATTTGCAGGTACAATGAGTTCTTATAATTGTCTCTGGAGATAGTAAATCGACCATTCACAGACTCTGCATAGTATCTTGCACTTCCATCATATTTTATAGTTGCTACCCACTCCGGCCCCTTCCCTGGGGCTTGACGAAACCAGTGCATCCAGTGATCACTGAAGGTGAATCCTGAGGCTGCACAGGAGAGGGTAATGGACCCTCCAGACTGTACCAAACCGCCCTGAGATACTATCAGCTGCACCTGACATTGGATTCCTGAAAACACAGAGAACCATAATCAGAAATCTGTTGCCTATATCCATTATCCCTCTTACTCATGTTCTCTTACACAAAGAAAATCTCTTCCTTGTAAATTACCTTTTATAAGAGCAAAAATAAAAACCCATCTAAGTCCTAATTCCATGGTAAGCAGTCTATGTTCAGTGCTGGTCACTGAATGGGAAGACTGGCTGGAATCCAGGGCTCAGTTCCACTGTCACAGGTGAGGCTCAGCACTGGGCTGGTTTTCATGAGCAGAGGAAGACATTATTTGCATCTCTTCCTGCTGTATAGTAAGCTCTGAGGTTGAAACCAAGGGAGAAGACAGTGTTCACAGCAGATGCAAGAGTCTTCATGGTCATTGACAACAGTGACAGAGTTTATGATGTTATGATATTGTACTACATACTTTTTTCTGGTTAAACTTTCACCACACTTCATTCATGTTTGTTTTGTACACAAGATTTGCATTATATGTATTAATTAATTTTATGTATTAAAAACGTACAATTGAAAAGGCATCACACACTGTCACATTTCTAGATGATGTTCAGGTCTGGTGTGTCCTCCCAGTGCCTGGGTTTGTGCTTCTTGGTGCTGGACACAACTTCGTTCTGACATAGCTCTTGGTCAGAGTCAAACTTGTCTGGTGATGTTTCAATGTCCCCCTCACTGTGATGGGAACACTTTTGATTTTGCTTCATTTTAGAGTTTCCTGAAAGTGTGAATACATATTTTATTTGTGGAAGATATACTTGATAATAGATGACTACACATTTATAGTCTTACATGCTAAGCATCCATACACATGGAACCATGTTTTTACTATCAGCACAGTCACAGAAGTGAACACACATCTCACCCTGAACACATCCACAGGTGAGAGGTGACATTTCCTTGTGACTTTATTTTTCACTGCTCTGGTGATTAGAGAAATTGTGGTGATTAGAGAAATTGACACTCTGCTATGACTTTGTTGAGTCATAGCCTAGTCTCCATAAAAATATCTCCCATTCTTTCACTTGATTTCAATCAGTATTCTTATTATCTACTTTTTTTAGTCATTTATATAATACAGAACTAATTCCCTATACTAGGCAGGGTGCTCTTAGAGAAAGAACCAATAGAATGTATAAACATCAAAACACAAATGCAATTTTACTTTATATCATGGCTATCTGCCCACTGGCTGCACAGTAGAGATTCAGTGAACATGGCAATTCATGACAATGGATGCCTTAAAGATCACAAATCATTGCTAGGGGCCTGGAACCTCCCTACCAATATAATATCAGATGTTCCTCTGATATCAAGTCCAGTTTGGAAAGCCGAAAAAGGAGAGTGCCAGTCACAGGGAATTACAGTAGCAGCAGGGATCTACTGTGTCTAGCAGGGGGCATGGAGACATTAGTCCTCTCAAGCAATGGATATTTGAGACTTCAAATATTTTTTGAAGTTTAATCAATCGATGATTGCATGACTCCTCCATTTGTGAAAACACTGGCTCAGGCTCAAATATGTCCTCACGATAGGAAATTGTGTCCTGAGATGCCAAATGTCTGTATCACAGATGTATCTTGAAAATATATGGCAAGGCTTAGTTCCTCCAGTCTGTAGCCTTTGGACAGCTCAAGGTGTTACCTACTGTTCTGGGGCCATAGTTTATTGGGTAGAGTGTTTTACGCATGCCTGGAGCCCTGAGTTCATTTCCACATTTGCATGAAGAGGGAAAGGTTGGAGCACGAGAAACTAAGGGTTGCATTGTACTTGGTCCACATGGAACTGTGGAAGAAAGAACAGAGAAGGCAGAAGGAATGAAAAACATGAAAATTTACTTATTGTGTATTTCTACTTTTACGTAGAAAAACAAGACTTCAGCCTTGCATTACTATACTCTACATTTGTAAAATCTTTTCCTGTTTTTGAATAATTATTAATATTTTCATAGAAAGTAATATAAGAAATACTAAAATATAATAAATTAAGAAATGTTGTATAAAATTCATTGACTAATGAATACTTACATTATATTGAATTAACAAAATGTGTCTCAGGCCATATCTCATAGTACAGTATATCAGCAATAAAGCTCTAAAACTTATCTTCAAAAAACAAAAGAACTGTCATATAAATATAAGTACTATCTGATATTATTCCCTGAACAATGATGAACACATATTCTGAAGACCTGTGGTAAGCATTTATTTCCTCCATGTCTGACTTTGCCCACCTATCATAGAGACCTGCTGCTCCCTATCACAAAGGTACTTCCAGCTCTTCTGTGATATCCTTAAAACACCCTGTGGGCCTATTTCCTTCCATGCCATATTCTTCTGCTCTCTGACTCCTCAGTGATGTGCCGGCTTCTCACCAGTGGCTATATGTTCTTCTTTAAGTCAAATATCCACCTGGCCCCTTAGAGACTTGGCTGCACTGCACCACCAGGTCATCCAGCTCCTTCCTCTCCCACAGTATGTTCTCTTCCTGTGACTTTCCTCCACATGCCATCATGTTGTCTTTGCTCTTTCCCACATCTTAGGCATTCTTCACTGTTGTCTTGCATCTCTGAACCACTAGGTAGCCATTGTTCTTAGCATGTTGGCCTTCTTTTCCTCAAAGTTCTTGCTTTTAAGTTCTTCCAGACTTGTTGGCTTTTTCAGAATCTTTCATCCCCATGACTTCTTTAGGATAAGAGTTGTACTTTGTTTTCTCCTAGGTTTTGGTGCTATCTAGTATTAGGTTCTGGGTCACCTGAACAATGTCAGGCAGGAATAGGCATAATCTCATGGAGTAGTCCTGAAATATAGCCATATATTGGTTGGTTATGCCAAAAATCAGTATTCTGCCTGCATGTTAAAAGAAGAAAGGAGAACAGCAACTCAGCTACAAACCCTTTTGACCTCTAATGGTGACCTATGTATAAGACACAAATATATTTTCTGTGTTCCAAAAACTTACCCATATACCCTCAGATACAAGTTCTAACTCCCTCATTAATGACCCTCTTAATTTTTAATTGCTAATGGAGACTATTGCTGAGAGACACATCGGGTAAACATGCAGAGAACAAGTGATCCTGGGATGCCCAACTGCAGTTGATACATCCTCAATGTTAGCCCTATACTGAAGGCTCAGGGAAAGTCCTGAAGAGGGGGAAGAAAGATTATAAGATCTAAAGGACCAGCATGTCTCTGTGAAATGGTATCTTCTAGACAGGACAGTGATGCTGCACCCATGAATTCTTGTCAATATTGATGTCTAAACTAGGCCTCCATAGTATAGAAGGAAAGCACTTAGGCCCCCACCCCTAAATAAAGAAACATAGGTAATCAATGAGAGAAGAAGAATCAGTTTTCTTCAAGAACAAGCTCCCTGATGTGTTATTCAGTTCCCTGGAAACTGCTGTAAGCACATGTGCTGTGGAATGTCATTTTGTATGCTGTGAGTGTGTGTTGATAAATAAAATGCTGATTGGCCAGTAGCCAGGCAGGAAGTATAGGTGAGACAGACAAGGAGAATTCTGGGAAGATGAAGCCTGAGTCAGGAGTCGCCAGCCAGACACAGAGGAAGCAAGATGTCAAGGCAGAACTGAAAAAATGTACCAAGTCACATGGCTAACCATAAACAAGAATTATGGATTAATTTAAATATAAGAGCTAGTCAATAATAAGCTTGAGCTAATGGCCATATAATTTGTAAATATTATAAGCTTCTGTGTGTTTACTTGGGTCGTAGAGGCTGTGTGACCGACAGGTGAGAGAGATTTGTTCTGACTGTGGGCCAGGCAGGACACAGGAAAACTTCAGCTATGCACACGTATATATGCATACATATAACTGACCTCAATATTACACACAAACACAATAAGACACACACAGAGACATGTACACACAAAGAAAGAGACACACAGAGAGACTGGTAAATGTTAAATAAAGATGAAGTAGTCATGAATTTTAGATGGAGTGAGAGTTGGATATGGAAAGAATCTGAGTGGAGATATTGATGGGCACAGTATTCAGTTTTAGAAATTCTCAAAAATATTCTGGGGTGGGGGATTTAGCTCAGTGGTAGATAGAGTGCTTGCATAGCAAGTGCAAGGCCCTGGGTTTGATCCTAAGCTCCCAAAAAAAAGAAATTCTCAAAAATATTCTAATTGTAAAAATTATGAAATCTCTCACATACAACTACTTGTTTAGTGGTTTTCATTCAATGCCCTGACGGAATTAAAAGAACTGGGAATCCAGGGCTGGGCTTCTCAGAGCTATAGGGACAGAGCTGGGCTAGTTTTTATGAGCAGAGAGAGGCCTTGAATGCATTTCCTGCTGCAGTATATTGAGTTTTGTGATGAAAGTATTAGACATATGAATGCCTAGAACAAAGGAAGGACACTGGGCAATAGATAACGCAGTTAAGAATTATCCATTATTTATTATGTGTAATATAATTCAAAGTCTTATTTTATTGTGTTTTTCCCCAGAGATTCCACTCTGCATTATTTGTTCAACTGAGACCATTATAGTACAAGGTCGATAATTATAGAAGAATTAGCAAAGTTTTATGAATGTTGAATCCAGATATGATATGGAAGAAATAGTTTTCAAGCAGGTAGCTTAATGTTGATTCATGTAAAACAACTGGTTGTGATGCCCAGTATTGAAAAACAATGCTATGTAAAGTCTATATATTATTATTTTCTGTAAATAACTTCTAAATGTTTGAACCTTTTGGTGTGTATTACTTACTAGTATGGTGTGGCCTATGTTGGACGTAGCACTCTTGTACATTAGATTACTGTTTTTAAACATTATCAAAGTAACAAAAGAACCATGTCTGTGAGTTCCCAAAGGTGGAGAGAATTCTGGAGCCTCCACTCTAGGGCCCTGTGCTGATATCCTTCTATCTAACCAGTCCTGCTCCCTCCCCAGGACATGACACTCTACAATAATTGGGGGGTTGTCTCTGGATGAAGAGCCTTGAAATTGCCTCTCCATGAGACAAGATTGCCAGGTCCTAGTTTTCTAATGAAGGAATTCATTCTACTACAAAGATAAACTTTACTCATGGGGACTGAGAGGACCTTTGAACTGGGTCATTTCTGTTAGTGTAGCATTCCTAGGAGAGTGACATAGATTCTAGGAACTAACTGAAATTCTGCATGCCAGATCTCGTAATCTTCTAGGCAAGGGTTCTAACTGCCATAGGAGATGGTCTCCTGGGCCTTGTCTGTGGTTAAATAGGAGGAATAAACTCTGAGTAGAGTCAGGAAACACTCTTGATGGCCTCTCTGCACCTGTTTCTCAGGCTCTGCATAACTATTTTATTTTGGTTTTACTTTTTGTTGTCTTATGTCAGAAATGTTTAACAATGTTATTGATTACATGGAATTGATGCCATTTGAGAGTCATAATATCCAATATTGGACTGTGTCCCTCTGTGTGTATTTGGACAGAACATGGTCTCCAATTGATTAAATCACTCACTACCATGTAGAATTGCTCTGAAATGTTTGTAGACAGTTTCATACTCTCTCAACAATCCTGTACAGGTCAAAAAGATTGTCGTAGGAATGTTATATGACTGTGATCCATCAGGACAGGCCTAAGATGGAATTCTTTGGAGGATAGAAACTTTGTCTATTCTTTAGAAATCCAGCCTGTCCCCAAAGAAATCAGCCCTATGAATGCTGTAGGGCCCCAGCCAGTTAAAATCTATTAAAAACCAAACATTCACACCACTCTTATTATTTCTGTTGATGATGCCTGAGAATTTGCAGATAAGGGAACCCTTCTTGATTTTTATTCTGACTCTGCTTTGGTGATATCATATTTGTACTCTAACAAATGAAATTTGCCTGAAGATCAGAGGACAAAGCCAGAAACTTGATTAAACACAGAACCCAGGCAGTGGTAGTACACACCTTTAATCCCAGCACTTGGGACCTCATACCTTTTCTCCCAGTATCTGGGAAGGACACACACCTTTCATTAATCCCAGTGCTAGGAAGGTTGAGACAGGAAGTGAGATGGGTGGGTGGAGAAAGGCATAAAAAGCAGGAGACAAGTACTCAGTCTTTCCACTGAGGACTCAGGGGAATTCAGTCCGAGGATTCATGAAGACAGGATCTTCCCCTTTCAGCTGAGGAGCTGATGAGGTGAGAAGTGGCTATGGCTTGATTCCTCTGATCTATCAGCATTTGCCCCAATATCTGGTTCTGTGTTTTTCTTATAAGACTGATTAGGATTCGTGAAACACTCTGTGGATTCTATTTGAAGGGAGAGTTCATGATAGTGTTGTTATTTTACACTGCACAATCAAGAGGGCCCTGTCCATATTTAATTGGTGCAAGAGGCATGCCATGAGTATCCTGTAATCTGCTGGCAAAGGCCCAGAGGATATGAAAGGATGAAAGGATAATCATGAACCGTGAGAATAAATTCTGGGAGGAAAATGAATGCACTGGAGGGAAAGTAGATATTACAATCATCTCTCCACCTGAGGGTGCCATGTATGTGAGAGGAGCCGGTCAGATGGGAACAAATCGGGTTTTCTATTTATGCAACTTTTTTGGCTTTGATCTGAGCCAATAGATAGACAGATAGATAGATAGATAGATAGATAAAACTGTTTATACAAGGAATCCCAATGTCCAGTGAGTTGTTTCTCTTTTCTTTTTCTTTTTGCAATTATTGTTTTATTTATTGCAAAAATGGTGAGATTGTAGACATGCTATACATGGCAATATTATTTCTGTTTCTGACATTCAGCCCATGTACATCCAGGATACATGTGCATTCTCCTAATTAAAACAAAACAAAACAAACAAAACAAAGACAAATAAACATACAGAAACAAAAATAATTGGATTCAGACATAATGTATTTATAACAGAGTCATGAATCAAGAGAATTCCTAATTGGGCCTTGCTGCCTCTAAAAATAAAAGATGTGTGTGTGTGTGTGTGTGTGTGTGTGTGTGTGCACTATACACTGATGTCCATTCAGTGTCAACCACTGTCCATCTAGAACTTGGAACAAAGATAATCTAGTTTCAGGAAACACACTAATGAGCAGTCAAGGTTCCTGATCACACAAACCAGTCTCTTACATTCCCAGTTTGGAATACCACAGTGCTGGACCCAGTATTACTTGAGCAGGAGCCTAAAATTTTGCCAAAGTAGGAGACTCTACATTCTGAAAACTCCACATAAGGACATGCCCTTACATCTCTAATTATAAAACAATAAGAAATTTGGTTTATGCTACCAAAACAATTCAGGATGAGACTCACATATAAGTAAATATAAAAAAATTATGCTTATGAGGAAATATAAAGTGACTCTACACAACTCTGTGGGGACAACTTCCAATGAAGTATTTGGTAAATGGTGAATGAATATTTCTGAGCAAGTCCCCAGGCTCATTTTCTCTGTCATCTCAGTCCCAGGGCAGCTTCCTGCCCCTCCAGGGTTTCTGACACACTCAGGATGTGGTTGAAGCACTGTGTGTCTTGCAGAGTAATAGACGGCAGAGTCCTCAGATGTCAGGCTGCTGAGCTCCATGTAGGCTGTGCTGGAGGATGTGTCTGCAGTCTTGTAGCCTTGTCCTGGAAATTCTGATGGTACTTAGTATCACCGTTTCCAGGATAAATCCATCCAATCCACTCCTGGCTCTGTCCAGACCTCTGCTTCATCCAGGTAATATATTCGCTGGTGAAGGTGTAGCCAGAAGCCTTGCAGGACAACTTCACTGAGGCCCCAGGCCTCACCAGCTCAGGACCAGACTGCTGCAGCTAGACCTGGGACTGAACACCTATGGAGAGAATGTCTGAGTTACTTGTGTGTATGGACCCTCCACAAGTCAGGAACTTGGGAGGCCATTACCTGTAGCTGCTGCCATCAGGAAGAGTATGATCCAGCTCCATCCCATGGTGAGGACCTGTTTGTTCACAGAGTATGGAGAGATGATCATATGTTGTTGTGGGGTGTGGACATCCCTGTATTTACCACCATAGATTTACATGATTTGCATGTTCATGAGGCAGAGTATTTCTTAAAAAAGTTTTAGTCCAGGTTGAGAATAAGGAGGTAGAGCGTACCTGTTTCTGGCAGGGGATACTGAGGTCCAAATCCTAATCCTGTCTGAGGAAGTTTCCGTTCCTGAGACCTGTGCAGACCCTGTGGATATAAAATCATGGCCTAATCTCTCAATTAAAAACAGATCCCAACCTGAGACATTTTGCATTTATCCTGATAAAATTGATTTACAGGTGATCATAGTAATGAGGATAATTGTTATTGAAATTTCAAAAACTCCTAAATTAGGAGAATTTCTAATCTTTTTTCATGTACAAGCAATTAATATTTACTCATGCAGCAGGTTACAGTGTCCTGTAGCATTTTTTCTTTTTTAAATCCTTTTTTTCTTTTTTTGTCTATCTTTTTTTTTTTTTTTTTTTTTTTTGCTTTCTATAAAGAGAAAGAAAGTTGTGGAGTTTAGTGGTAGGAATGCTAGAAAGATATGACAGGTATTGGACCTGGAAACTGATCAGAATACATTGTGTGAAAAAAAGCACATTTTCCAAAAATAAATAAACAAATCTTAATAAAATAAATGAGAAAATAATAGTCTTCACAATCTTAGGATTTTGCTGTGTTTGAAAACTGGAGACTTCACATATCAAGTGCAGCAGGTGTGGTTCAGCTAACAGACTTTAGTAAGGGAGTCCACAGAGTGATGGAGTACCTGCCACTCAACTATTTCTGTCCTGTTGATTATTGGCTGCACTGTGCCCCCTGCTGGTCTGGAGCTCCTCTGATGGTTGGTATGTGGTGATTTTCACTGACCTGGATAAGAGTATATATATATAGTCAGATTGCGCCCAATAAACTTGTCACAGTTTCAGTCTTTCCTTCCTGCCCTGGTTGCAATTCAGTTCTCACTGATCATAATCAGGAAACCCTGGCTTGTAAGGAAGTGCTGGTGCTTGTAGGATTTGTATCAAACCTATCATTGTTGAAGAATCATTTGCTCAAATCCTAGCAAAAAAAAGTCATTTCACATCATTCACTATTACTCACACATTTATCTCCATTCTTCAATGTACCTGGGAGATATTGAAAAGTTAATCTGCTGACTCCCGGTGTCTATAGTTTGCCCAACATGCAGATTCAGTGTGGTCATCACATGTCACTGGCAGCCATGTGAGTTGACCTTCTCCCTGACATTAGGGGACAGACTGTGGATTCTTTTGTTTTCACCTTCACATTGTGCTGTTCAATGAATTGTGTTTGTCTTGATCTCAGTAATCTTTTATTCTCCAGTCTGTTTGTTCTACAAATATCCTCAGACATAGCTGAGGACACTATAAAAGTATATAGTGAAGACTCAGGCCTGGATCAACATATTCTCTTTTTCTTTTACAGATTCTGTAGCACAACTGAGCCAACACCAAACATCATTTCTCCCAAGGACACTTTTCTAACTCTCAGCTGAAACATTCCAGCTTTCCTACCTTCAGCAGCAGCACAGGGTTCCATTGTAGTAAGCATGGAGACAATGTTAATAAGAAAACAGCAGAAAAAAAGTGATAGGGAACTACGTTGCCAATGGAAGAGAGTTAGAACAGAGATTTTAGATTATGTGAGCTGGCATGTGCACAATGGTCACTCTGGCTTTTCCACCAGCTGAGGGGATTAAGAAACACCTTCAAAGGAATTATTACGTGGAACATGAGGGCAGAAAGTAATCTTGATGTGGATGCAAATTTCTTATGTGCATTGTATGAAAAATGTTAATTACCTCCACCCTGTTAGAGCATTAACATAGTGGAAACTGTAGAGAATGAATATCTTTATTTTCCCTGTATCTATGGTAATAATATTCATTCATGGAAGATCTGGATTCTACTCCCTATGAAAGGAAATAATTAGAAAGGTCTTTAGATTATTTAAATTTCTGTGTGATTTCCATTTGAACCCATCATCATCAAGCCTTAAAATTACAGACCTTTGTGGAAAACATGGAAAGTTTTATTTTCATGGTTATTAAATCCAATAGTATTTTGCAAATGGATATTGTAGATGCACCATGGCAAAATAATATTATGCTTCTTAGAAATTAATCAAATTGCAATTGTCCTAGACTATTATATAGCAAAGAGTTTCTAAAAGATTTTTATGAACAAGAAGGGGAAACCGCATATTCTAAAGTGTAAACAAATATGTGCTTTTTGTGGTGATACTTTGTGCTCTAACAAATAATGCTTACCTGTAGAGCAGAGGGCAGAGCTATTCACTAGCTATTCACTGCCATAGAGGCCAGGCCATGGTGACATACACCTTTAATCCTAGCACATGGAAGGAGGAAACAGATAGTGATATGGGTGGACAAAGAAAGGAATATAAGGGGGGTGGAGACAGCTTACCACATTTTCGGATGAGGAGTTGATGAGGTAAGAGTTGACTGTGGCTGGTTGCTCCTTTGTGACTCTGATCTTCCAGCATTTACCTCTATATCTGACTCTGGGTTTTTTATTATTAAGACCAATTAGAATTCACTAATGCTGTGGGATGTTCTGTATGTTAAATGTGTTGCTCTGATTGGTTAATAAATAAAACACTGATTGGCCAGTAGCCAGGCAAGAAGTATAGGTGGGACAAGCAGAGAGGAGAATTCAGGGAAGTGAAGACTGAGCAGAGAGTCACTGCCACCGCCGCCATGACAAGCGAGATGCAAGCCACGAGCCACGTGGCAAAGTATAGATTAATAGAAATGAGTTAATTTAAGATAGAAGAAATAGATAACAAGAAGCCTGCCACAACCATACAGTTTGTAAGCAATATAAGTCTCTGTGTGTTTACTTGGTTGGATCTGAGCAGCTACAGGTCTGGCAGGTGAGAAAGATTTGTCCTGACCATGGGCCAGACAGGACCAGAAAAACTTTAGAATCCGTGGTGGAAGTTCAGAACTGCCTAGGATGAGAGGGGCATCTAGTAGTTATGAGTATCTTCAGCAGTTCCTGGGTGCCACTGTTGTGCCAGATCTCCTCTGTAGGGAGGTTGGTGTCTGAGTTCACACTGAAGTCTCCTCCTATGTCTCTGGCATAGTAAGATATGGCAGATAGTGCAGATTTAAGGAAACTTGTTTATTGAAGGTATGCTTACTGATAATGATGCTGGAGTTGAAGTCCTAATTACAAACAGTGTCTCCACTAGTCCAAAGTATTATAACATTATACCCTAAACATTTCTTGGATGCTGTGAATATGATGACCCAGTGAATATGATGATTGTTTACATAGAATCCAGAGAGTACAGGTGAGTGACAGGGTCTCCAAGGATTTTAGGAGGACAAACCTGATTCCTGCAGCTACACCTGTCACAGTGTACCTGAGAATAGTGAATACCACCATTGATCATAAACACTATTAGCCACATGCCCAATCTCCTTTCCTTAAACACTGTGACACTTACTGTAGGGAACAGTCACCAGGCAGAAAAGCAGTTTCATGGCATATATACCTTGGTGGAGACTCCTGTGGGAAGGAGATTTGGGCTCCTCAGCCAGGGCTCAGCTTTCAATCTGACACTGGGTGCTATTGTTCTTGGAGGAGTTGCTAGAGGATATAAAAGGTGAGCAGAGTGCAGGTCAATTCTACATCCCAGAGAGGGTGATTTATCTGGTGTTGACTAGAAGGACTACAGGTACAGACCTCAGGGATAATTTCTTGATCCCTACCTTGTTAACCCACTCCCAGAAAAGTCAGAAATCATGTGGAACCTGCCATCCAGACAATGCTCTGTGAACATGAAGATGACCTCCCTGCCTTGTTCAATCTTCCAGGCTGTGACTACCTCCATGACCACTTTTCACTGTTTATTTGGAAGCATGGCCATCATTAGAGGACCCTCACAATGGAGGACAGTCTCTGAGTCCTGGCTGGCCTGCCTGGATGTCCATCTACTTCGTCATCTCTGGAAATCTCGTATTTGAGTCCCTGTGTCTTTATGCCTGACCTGTGGGCTGTGGGTGTCCCTAGGGGAAATAGGTCCTCACACTGGGGATAAGCTGTGCTATGCAGGATTTTAGGGATTTCCACCTCTAGGCACACTCTGCCACCTTCTTTGTGATTCTATGTGAGTTTCAGTGATATTTTTACACATTATTTCTCGTCTTGGGTTTGTTTAGAATTTTCCTAATTGTCATTCATAATTAGACAAAAACGTCACAGAACTGAGTGTCATCTTGTTAACTGAATGGGGGCACATGCTATAAGACCATTAACTCGGCTGATTTCATTTGGCCACTTGGATGAGGCACTGTGTTTTATAGTCTGCATTTGGGTTTGGTTTCCAATGCCATGAAACTCTGTAGAAGAAGATCACCGATCACAGATCAAACAATAATGAGGCAGGCCCAGGTGTATCTGCAAATATAACTTACAGTTCTTTTCTATATCACAGATAGATTCTTCACTTACATATTTTTTAAAAAAATTATCAGTGCAAAAACATGACTATTTGTATAATAAGCTGTTTTTAATGACAGTGCAAATCTATGTACTTTTTGTACAAAATATCCCAACATTGGGAGTGAGTAACCCCCTTAAATCAGAGTCCTCAGACATCAGCCATGCACAGTTGACCTCAGGAAATCCCTGCACTGAGTTGCAGGGTGGATAATACATCTGCAGTGATGTGTGAACCCAATTCACTCTATGACATATCCCTTAGGCCTAACAGTAGCTGCTTTGTGTCAATAATCTTGGAAGTGCTCTGACATACACATGTATCTGAGGATGTAAGGTATGGAGATTCTGTGATTCCAATGTCAGTTGAGTTTCAAAAAGATATGTTGATTTAAAAAATATTTCTAAGACCAGAGAGATGACTCAGCTGGTAAAGGCTAGATTCACAACCAAAAGGGACAAGAAATATTAGCACATACATCATCTTAAGGGTATCAATGAGAAATAAGCAAATGTGACCTAGAAAAACACAGTTTTTCATGGTCAGAGAGAGAAATGTCCCAAACCCTCTCTGCCTATAGGAATTGAGAACAAAAACAGAGAAAACCAGTTTTTCTTTCCAGCTCTGAATTCCTGGACTTGGTTAGGGCTGAGGGCCCCCAGCTGGCCCAGAATTCCTCTGCAGGGAGGTTTGTGTCTGGGCTCATGCTGAAGTCTCCACACTGTGCCTCTTGCACAGTAATATGTGGCTGTGTCCTCAGCGGTAACAGAGTTCAACTGCAGGAAGAACTGGTTCTTCAATGTTTCTCTGGTGATGGAGATGCGGCTCTTCAGGGATGAGTGGTAGTAGGTGCTACCACAAGAATGTATGTACCCCATGCACTCCAGATTCTGGCGACTGTCTGATCCAGCTCCAGTAGTAACCACTGGTGAAGGAGTAACCAGTGACAGAGCAGGTGAGGGTCAGCGATTGAGAGGGTTTCACCAGGCCAGGTCCTGACTCCTGAAGCTGTACCTGGGACAGGATACCTTCAGACAAGAAGAGACAGTTCCGTCAATCACAGGTTGTCACAACACCTCATGGATACATGTATGAAATGGTATCACTCACCAGGAAGGGCAGTCACCAGATACAGAAGACTCAACAGTGTCATCTTCTAGGCTACACCTCCTTTTCCTCAGAGGTCAGCCTCCTGTGAGAGAGATGTGAGCTCCACAGTCCAGGAGGGGATTTAACTTAGAGATAGAAAATGCATTTGCATGTGGGAAGTCAGCCTTGTCTTTATAAATATGGAAGGTCAATATTACTCCATTTGTCTGCTACACTGTGGCCATCACTGTATCTGACTTTCTGTAGCATGAATCTGTAATACTACAAGGGTGATAGGAAACACATCTTGTCATGATCAAAGTCCACGTCCAGCACAACCTCTTCACGTACATTCTTTTCCTCCTGCACTTTCTCAGTCTCAGTTCACTGTCAACCTTCTTTTCACAATTGGTTCATGAACTCCTGCTTTCTGATTAGTAAGCCCACACTGCTCCTGCTTTTTTTCCTTTTCCCACACATGAGAAGGGTTTGCATCTTTCCTTGAAATTTGGCACACTGTCATATTCTTGTTACCCAGGGTCCACATATACTTCTTGCTCTATCCAGGCTGTGGGTTGCTGAGAGAAGCAGCTGGGAACTCTGCACACCATGAACCTTACTCAGTGACCCTATTCATTCTTCATCCTGTCCTGGCTCACAGCTCACCCAGGTAAGTCATTGATGCTAACATGGGGGCAGCTGTGTGATAGCCCAACCAGAGAGACTAAGGATTAAAATAAATAGGACATTCTTCCTCCTCAGGTCTCTGTACAGACTGAGGCTCCTCTTGGAGTGTGTAACATGTGTCAGTGTTTGGGCACAATATGAGTCCTTCCCTCTTTCCTCATCGCCTAGTATGTTTTACCTATGGTCAAGTCTTTTTTTCATGGAATATAGATTTTTCTCATATAATATCTCATGATTATAGTTTCTACTCTCTCTTCATCTCTCAAATCCTTCCCTCCTCCTCTTGCCTGTAGATAAACCATCTCCCCAGCTCTTTTTAGAATGCAAACAGGCTTCTTATAAATAATAGTAAAATAAAATGAGGTCCATCAAAAATTGACACATCAGAGCAGGAAAAAATAAACATTCAGAAGGATAAGAGCCCAAGAAAAGACAGAAGAGAGGTGCAGATGCTGAGACCTCCTGATGTACTCATTCTGGAATCCAATAAAAACAAAATTATTAGCCATATTATGTATGCACAGAACTGTAGGATAAAACAAGAGATAATTAAATAAACAAATAAATAAGATGATAAAAAGCATGGGATGTTATAAGAAATAGAACCTCCAAAAATGCATTTTAATTTGATTTCTATGACTATCTACTTTTGGACCTGCATCCTATGCTTAAGAGTGGTTGATTTCCAGTCCCATGTTGGCTCCACAGCCATTTATCCAATTTTCATGAGTTCCCTCTAGTTTGCTTTGGTCGTCTCTGCATGTTTCCCCATCATGATCCTGATCACTTGCTCATAGAATCCCTCTTCTCTCTTAGATTGAACTCCTGGACCTCTGTCTGGTGATTGGCTGTGGATCTCTGCATCTGCTTCCAACAGTCTTTGGAGAAAAGCTCTGTGATAACAGTTAGTGTATTCATCTCTCTGATCTCTGGGGCAACCAGTTCAGTTCAGGCACCTTCTCCACTATTGCTAGTAGTCCAGGCTGGGGTCATCCTGGTAACTTCCCTAGCACTGGGTTTCTATCTATCCCCATGATATCTATCTCTATCATGGTATCTGTTTCATTGCTTTCTCACTCCCTCCCTGTTCTAGACACTTCACATGGTAAGACAGTTGTGTAGCTTGATCTGCTTGGGAGGGCCCCTGGGGAAAGGATCGAAATCAATCTGATCTCTGGTGTACGAAGTGGGGAGGGTGGTATGAAGCCCACTACCTACAATAGAACACCTTTTGCAGCGTTGAGGCAGGGGGAAGGGCTTGGACTTGCCTCTGCTGAATGTGCATCCCCATGGGAGGCCTTGCCTTCTGGTTGATGGCGGAGCAGGGTAGACTGGGATAGCGAGGCTGGAGGGAAGCACAAGGAAGGAAGAGGGGGATGCTTTATTGGTGTATAAAATGAATGAAAAGATTTCTTAATAAAAATGAAGAAAAAAAGAAAAAAGTGGTTGGTTTCCTCAATGAGACACACTTAGAGAAAAGTAATATTTCATTTGCAAGTGGTTATCAATTGGAGATAGCTTCTTGGTTAGGGATGGGCATGTGAGTCCAATTATCCTTTAATCTCTAGGACCCCATCTGGAGCAGAACCATGAAGGCTCTGCAATTGCTGCCTCAGTCTCTTTGAATTCATATGTGCAACTATCCTATTTCTTAGAGGTCTTATTTCCTATCACCTCTTGCTACTATACCATTTTCTCCTCTTCTTCAGTCATCCATAAGCACTGAGGGGATTTGCAGAACATATCTCAGATAGTCCTGAGTGTCTAAAGTCTCTCACTCTCAGAATATTGTCTGACTGTGGGTCTCTGTATATGCTTCCATCTGCTGCAGGAGGAAGCTTCTCTCATAATGGCTGAGCAAGGAAGTTATCTTTGAGTGTAGCAGAATGTGATCGTGCATGATTTTATTACAATCTTCTCTTTAAAGAACTGTAGCATTTATTATCATGTGAGGTCCTTTACTATCTTACTATCTATTCTTGGTCATTAAAGTACTGTACAACATGGGTTCTATTTCTTTTTCGTTTCATTCTTTTGTTTGTTTGTTTGTTTGTTTGTTTTTCCAGACAGTGTTTCTTTGTGTAGCTTTGCAGCCTTTCCTGAAACTCACTTGGTAGCCCATGCTAGCCTCAAACTCAGAGAGATCCACCTGGCTGTGCCTCCCGAGTGCTGGGAATGAAGGTGTGCGCAACCACAGTCCCTCTTTTTTTTAAGATTTATTTATTTATTATGTATACAGCATGTATGTCTGCAGGCCAGAGGAGGGCACCAGATCTCATTATAAATGTTTGTGAGCTACCATGTGGTTGCTGGGAATTGAACTCAGGATGCCTGGAAGAGCAGTCAGTGCTTTTAACCTCTGAGCCATCTCTCCAGCCGAGGGTTCTATTTCTTGAAGTCACCTTATGTCAAATAAGATATTGTTGGTTACTTCCACAAGCTTTTTTCCACCATTGACCTAGCATATCTTGCAGGTCAGATACCATTACAATTCAAGGGTGTTGTAGCTTATGTTGATGTTACATCTCTCCTTTAGAATCTTCTACTCTATTAGGTTTCCACACTGACTCTCAAGTGGCGCTAACTTTTAGCTCTCTTTTCCCTTATTCTCTGTCTTCTACCCTTTCCTCACACTCTCCATTTGATCCTCCCTTCCAAACACCCCCAATGCATCCAAAACTGCCTATATTATTACCTTTTCCTACATGAGATCTGTCTTCTCCCCCTAATCCCTTAAGACTTAAAGCTCTTTCATGTGAATTTAAGTTTTCAATTCTGGGCCTGGATAACTTATTATTGACTGGAAGCTCAAGAATAACAATAGGAAGTTGATGAAGACAATATTCCTTAAAGACACACAACATTTATGTTCACAGACTAGGGTTATTACTTTGATTAGCAATTAGAAATATTAAAACAACTGTTTTGTTAGAATATAATTGGCTATCCTGTGTGCTTATTGAATCTGCAATGATAGACCTAACAAAGTCAGCAAGAAGTAGCATTAACCTAAATGCCTATACAGACAGTGTTAATCCCAATGGCAAGAGTATGACCACAACCACAATTTGAGCCAATTTTGAAATAAGGTTTACCCAAGAGTTGGCCACTGACTGCCTCCTAAGTCAAGTTAAAGAGAACATCCATGAATCCACCTCTTGGACCCCTTATAAGGAGTATTATTGTGAGTAGTTTATAGAAGAAAGAGAATGGGGCAATAAGGAAAAATGAAAAAAATTTAAAAACATCATGTGACCACCCACCATGTGGTTAGTAGGGTTCAGGAAGCATCAGTGAGTTTCAGGGTACTCTCAAAAACAAATCATGTTCATGGATTGGGGAAGGTCAGGTTCCAGGAAACAGAGAGCAACTCAAATCTCATAGTAAATAATAACTTATTTTTAAAAATACAGCATAATGGCTCCTGCCTTTAAAATGGAGTCAGGCAGGTTCCTCCATAGAACAGAAGACAGGCTTCAAACACATCATTATTGTCCATTCATCATCTAATGGGACTCTAGGCTGATTCCAGCTCTTAGATGCTGTGAAGATGGCAACCCTGGATACAAATGATCTATCATCTTTGCAGTAGAGATTCTTTAGGTGTCTACCCAGGAGTGGTGTAGCTAGGATGCATGACATTTCTATTTTCTGCTTTTGGAGGAAATTACAGACAAAATTTCATAGGAAATACAACAGGTCATATTCTTACTAATCGTATATTATGTCTCCAATTAATTATTAACATTTTCTGTCATTTTTCCTTAATGAATGTCGTTCTCGCTTAGAAAAGATATAATCTAAAACAATTTATTAAAATTTGCATGTCACTGATGATTCATTATGTTGAAACTGTAAAAACCCTTTATTAGCAATTTGTGTAATGTTTGTGTTTCCATCACATGAAAAAAAGAAAAAAAAACAACAACTATGAAGTTCCTCAAAGCACCACTGCTGAATAGCCCAGTGTCTATCTCACAGATCTATCTATGACAAGGCTTAGTTTCTTCAGTTTTTACCCTAGGATAGAAGAAAGTATCATGTATTGTCCCGGGGTCATTGCTCATTTGGTAGAGTTGTTTTATAAGCCTGAAGCCTTGTGTTCATTCCCAACTGATGATAAGTCAGATGTTAGAGGAGAAGAATCATAAGTTTGAGTTGTGATTTGCGCATATGAAACTTTCAAAAAGATTGAAGAAGAAAGAGGAAATTAAAGTTTACTTAGTATGAAGTTAAGGTTTTGCATAGAAATGTAAGTTTTCAGACTTACAATTCTATACTCCTTATGTGTAAACTTATTTTCTGTCTTTTCATAGATTATTAAATAGTTTCATATGAAATTAAGATAAGAAATACTAAAATATATTAATTTAAGAAAGAGTATATAAGGTTTAGTTAATAATGAGAGTCACATTGAATTGCAGTCACAAAATGTGGCCGAGGCCATAACTCACTGGTATAGCATTTCAGCTGTAAAGCTCTAAAATTGATTCTCAAAAATAGAAGTGATACTATGAAAAGATAAATGATATCTGAGATTATACTTTGAACAATGACAAAGCACATTTTGAAGACCTGTGTTAACCATTTATTTCCTTCAGTGCTGACCTTTCCCCCCTTCCAGAGAGACCTGCTGCTCTCCATCACAAATGTATTCCCAGCTCTTCTGTGACCTCCCTAAAGCACCAAGCAGGAGTATTTCGATCCATGCCATATCCTTCTGCACTCTGGATCCTCAGTGACTTACCTTTCTCTCACCACTGGCCAAGTCTGCTCTTTCTTACAGCCTAGATCCACCTGGACCTTGAGAGAAATGCCTGTGCTGCACCACCAAGTTATCCAGCTCCTTCCTCTCTCACAGTACACTCTCTTCCTGTGAACTTCCTCCACATGCCATCATGTTGTCTTTGCTCTTTTCCATGTCTTTAGCAGTGTTTATCATGTTCTTGCTTCTCTGAGATTCTGGGTAGACATTGTTCTTACTCAGCACATAGGCCTTCTATTTCTCAAGGTTCTGGTCTCTAAGTTCTGCCTTTTTCAAAATCTTTCTTCCCCATAACTTCCTCAGCAGAACAGTAGTATTTGATTTTCTCCTAGGTCCCAAGACTATCTAGTATCAGGTACTTAGTGCCCCCCAGCAGTGTCAGAAACAGTTATAATCTCATAGAGAATTATTGAAACAGAATCAGATATTATAGTTATGCCAAAAAAGGGTATTCTGCCTACATGGTACCAAAGTAAAAAGGTAAACAGCAACCCAGATACAAAGCCTTATAACTATAATTGTGTCCTGACAGAAAGACACAGATGTATTTTCTGTGTTCTGAAAACTTATCTTATATATTCAGAGGTTTTAACTCCCTCACTAATAAAGCTCTTGTTTTTTAATTGCAGATAGAGACTATATCTGAGATCCACATGAGGCAAACATGTAGACAACAAGTGACCCTGGGATGCCCAACTACAGTCGAAGCATCTTCAATGCAAACCCTGCATAAAGGGCTAAGGGGAAATTTTGTATAGGAGACAGAAATATTGTAAGATCTAGAATACCAGAATGCTATTACGTGATGGTATCTTCTAGACAGGACAAGGATGCTGTACCCATGAAATCTTGACAGTATTGATGCCTAAACTAGATGTCCATAGGATAGCAGGGAACCTCTCAGGTCCCCACCACTAAATGAAGTGCTACAGATAATCAATGGCTGCTGAGAGAGGGGCCCTCTTCTGATGTCCTTCTGTCTCTCCAGTCCAGTCCCTTCCCTAGGACATGACAGTATACTGACTGAGGGTGAGTCCCAGCATGAAGAAACTTGGAATTGATTCTCCATGAGAGATTTCCAGGTCCTAGTTTTCCAATAGAGGAATTCATTCTCTTATGAGAAATACTATCTTCAGGGTGATTGACAGGACCTTTGAACTGGGTCATTTCTGATATTGTAGTATTCCAAGGTCAGTAGCATAGATTCCAGGAACTAATTGAAATTCTCCGTGTCAGATCTTGTATCCTTCTGGGGGAGGCTTCTAACTGCCATAGGAGATGGTCTCCTGGGCCTTGTATTTGGTTCAATGAGAGTAAAAAACTGAGTAGAGTTAGGAAATACCCTTCCTGTCCCTTCTTCACCTGCTCCTCATGCTCTGCATAACTAATTTATTTTTGTTTTACTATGTGCTGTTTTATGGCTTAATTTTGCAATTTTATGGCAAAAGCATTTGGTAATGTTATTGATTGTATGGAATTGATATCATTTGAATATCATAATATTTAATATCAGACTGTGTCCATCTGTGTTTACATTGACAAAACATCAAAACATGCTCTCCAACTGATTAATCAAACTCCCATATAGGGATTGTTCTGAAATGTTATTACACAGGTTTGTTTTGTTTTGTTTTTGTTTTTTGTTTATTTGTTTGTTTTTTCAAGACAGGTTTTCTCTGTAGCTTGGAGCCTCTAATGGACTAGCTCTGTAGGCCAGGCTGGCCTCTAACTCACAGAAATCCCACTGCCTCTTTCTCCTGAGTGCTGCGATTACAGGCGTGCACCACCACTGCCAGGCGGTTATTCCAGTTTTATACTCTCTCAGCAATCCTGTTCAGATTAGAAAGGTTGTCCTAGGAATCCTTGCTACTGTGATCCATCAGGGAAGCAAAAGCAAAAAGATGGAGTTCTATGGAGGATGGAAGCTTTGGCTCTCCTTGAGAAATCCAGCCTAACCCCAAAAAATCATCCCCATGAACTTTGCATATGTCCATCCAGTTCAAATCTAACAACAATCCAACATTCATGCCACACTTTGTCTTTCTGTTGATGGTTCCTTGGGATTCACAGGTGAGGGCACCACTCTTTCCTTTTTATGCTGACTCTGGTTTATATGTACAAAGAGTTCATGGTGTTGTTAATTGATACTTTATGTTGCAATGATGAGAGCATGAGGACACAATGTTTTGGAAGACAAGGAATTTCTATCCACTTCTTTATCTCTCTCTCTGTTTTTTGGGTTTTTTTTTTTTGTATTTTTTTGTGGGCATGGGGTGGGGAGATCATTATGCACCATACACTGATGTCTATTCTATGTCAGTCAATGTCAGTCATGAACTTGAGGCAAAGACAGTTCAATTTCATGAAACAGGGTAATGAACACACAGGGCTTTGGATAATGTGAACTAGTCTCTTATATTCCCAGTTTGGAATCCCACTGTGCTGGCCCCAATGTTCCCTGAGAAGGAGCCCAAAATGTTGCCAGAGTTTGGACTCCACAGCATGACATGCAGTTACATCTACAAATCTAAACAAATAAGAAATTTGATTACTACTACCAAAAGCAATTCAGGATGAGACTTACTCAAAATAAATATACAAAATTAGATTTATGACGAAATGTAAAGTGACTCCCCACAAATCTATGGGGACAATTTCCAATGAAGTATTTGTTGTGGTGTTAAGTACTTCAAACTGAATTTTGAAAGGGATTTAATTTGCCCTGATATTTTAGATTGTATTTTTGTGGTGGTATTTTGTTCCCCAAAATATTGTGTATGCTAATCAACTTATCTGGGGTCAAAGTTGCTTGCATCCTTCTCCCGGTTCTCAGGTAATATTATATCCTTCTGAGGTCTTTGATATGGTTGAAGACTAGATAGTTATAATTTCCTCATTTATGATAAAAGGTAAGTTAGATATAAAATCTTAGACTCACAAATATAAGATAGATAGGATATCTTCTTTAATATTGTAACAGTAATTTTTGCTTGATAATTACTTTGTTATCTGAAATTTTACTATATAAAAGTTAAAAACTTGCTTTTTGAAAAAAAGAAAAGGGGAAGTGCTGTGGGATGTTCTGTATGTCAAATGTGTTGCTCTGATTGGATAAAATAAAGTGCTGATTGGCCAGTAGCCAGGCAGGAAGGATATGGTAGGCAGGACAAGGAGGAGGAGAATTATGGGAAGTGGAAAGCAGGGAGAAACACTGCCAGCCATGACAAGCACCATGTAAAGATACCTGTAAGCCACAAGACACGTGGCAAAGTATAGATTAATAGAAATGGGCTAAATATAAGAGTAAGAGTAGACAATGGTAGGCCTAAGCTAATGGCCAAGCTTTAAATAATATAAATATCTGTGTGTTTATTTTATAAACGGGCTACTGGACAAGTGGGGCTTGGTGGCATCTGGAGAGAAGCTCTCAAACTACAATCTATCTTCAGCCCACAGGTCTAGAGTTTCTCAGTCACTTTTCTCTGTGTCCTGTAGAATGTCTGGCAGTTTCCTTTGCAAAGTGAGAACCTGAAGGGCCATTTTGCCAAGCAAAGATCACTGGTCACCTTCCAATGGGTCCTGTATTTCCAGTTGATCAAGAAGTCCAGGCAAGTACAGTTTCTTGTCTAAATGGCTTTTTTTTGCCAAGGTGAAGATAAACTCTATATAGAATATATATATATATATATATATATATATATATATATATATATATATATATTCAGCATAACAAAATTAAGTTTAAACTTGTATCAATAAACTAAAATCCATAGCAATGTAAGACATTTTTTTAAACAAGTTGCTCTTTAAAAGTAGATACAATAATCTACCCTTTCATCCTATCATATCTATATCATATCCCCTTTTCTTTTTAGAAAGAGATCACATTTATAATCAACCTGATTTAAATAAAACATTTGTTTTTTTTCCCTCTCTTTCTCTTTTTTTTAGCAATATGTTTGGGTTTAGAGGATTGAGCCAATTCCATCTCCAAAGTCAGCTTGGTATATTTGTGAATTTGGGTGTAGCTTCTCTTACTACTTCCTGCTGGAGGGATTGCACTGTATCTTAATGGGGACACAAAGAAAATTTTAGAATTATGGGGTAGTCTGTGAGGGTGTATCATATGAGCAAGTTGCCTTGAAAACATTCTGGATGTTGGATCAGCTTGGCCATGGTGTCATTGGAGACTTTTCAGGGGGTCTTGGCTGGTCAAACCTGATGTATCTTAAGCTGGAACAAATCCATAGCCTCTGCCTTTCTGTGGAAACAAAAGCAGATCCTCCTTTCCAAAGTAATATATCCTTACATCCAAATTTTGAAGTCAAGGTACCTTTAAAATATACATACTGGCTTTTGCGATCAAATATTTTTTTGCAGTTAAAAATCCCAAAGACAACACAGTCCAGATTCTCTGTGTAATAGCCATCTTTACTTGGCCTAGTTTTTATACTACCTTTACTCTCTCTCTTTAAAGACTTTATTTTTAAAAACTATGTATTTCATTATATAACTGTATATATTCATTTTTCTCTCTCTTCCAAGCCTAAGTACATTTTTACACACATTGTAAAGCATTTAAAGTCTTGTTTCATCTGAATCTGTCTCATTGTGAATCTATTGTTTTAAACTGCAGCATTACTAGGGCTAAAATAGCAGCTTTGGCTGTTGGCTCCACCTCAGCTTCCCAACATGGCAGTGGTATGTTTACCTCCAGCTCTGGGAGCAATTAACTCTCAGAAACAGTGGTTCTATGCTTCTATCAAAGCAGCATGCAGTTCAGAAACCTCTTTTTCTTTCTTTCCTTTTTTTGTATTAGCAAAGACTAAATCCACCATGCAGCAGCATAATGTGCCGCTTTTAGATGCCTCAATCCCACCATACTGGCAGTCAAATGCTCATTCCAGGAACCAGCCATAGAAGCTCAAACCTGCAGGCTGCCTCTAACTTGAGAGAGACAACTAGGAAGCTGTTTATAGCTCTGTTTTAGGATATTTTTTCTCAGGTTTTAGGTTGAAACTCCTGCCAACCCATTGGGAGCCATTTTTTGCTAGAATTTCTAGCGGGAGAGCTTCTCTCTGTGTCCCAGCAAGCCTCCCACAGTGCCAAGGCCCACCAATATAATAACCACACAGACACTTATATTATTTAAGCTGTTGGGCCATTAGCTCAGGCCTACCATTGTTAGCTCTTACACTTATACTCAGCCTATTTCTGTTAATCTATAGGGTAGAGCAAAAGACCTCCCCTTTGCTTGTTAGACCCTTACAAACACCTGGTAGCTGGACCTGTGGTCCAATCAATCTCTTATGCAGTCTTCCTGGGTACAGCCAATAGGAAACCTAGTTTGCTACATCAGGTCCCTCTTCTTAAGATTTTAAAAGTAAAAACTCTTGATGCAACTGCATCAAACTTAACATAATAATTCTATAATAGAACTATACAAAATTATAATTCCTACTACCAACCTTCCTACAAACCTACTCTCAACCTATAAACCTACATTTATGAACAACTTCTTAATAGAACTGTACAAAACATAACATTAAATCACTCAAGTAACACCAAAATATTTTTTAAATTAAATAGACTGAGGAATGACAACTCTCCCTTTTCTTTTATTTTAAATTAAATTTTGAACCTAGTTAGAAAACATAATTTCTCTATAAGCATTTCCATTTTTACATAAACAGTTCATAAGTCAACACTATTGATAGAATCTACATACATAAGCAAATTCAAACTTGTCCCATTGTAATGAAAACATTCCTGTTCATATCATTTTTTAAGTTCAAAAGTTCAAAAAGAGTTCTCGTTCCATTCCTAAAATTTCCTCTGAGCCTTCATAGTCAGGGCCTGGCTTGTCAGCTGCCCTTAAGTCTGTGTACAGCTGTCAGAGTTGTAATGACTCTGAAGCAAACAGTTCCAACTACAGGAAGTTCCATAACCAAAACTTCTCAGTCCAGCAAGTCTCTCTGAAATTTTGCTCTCAGCTACAGTCTGCAGCCTTCCAGAACTGCTCCCGCACCGGGATAGAGTGCTTCACCTCACAGCCATATGGGCTCAAGGTTCTTTCAGCTGCCATGAGCAGAAACTGTGGCTCTCCTACAGTAATCCTGGCTTTGGGAGGAAAAAACATTACCTGCATCGTTGGTGGTCCCAGTGCTCAGCAAACCAGTTCCTGGTCGCAGATCACTGGAGAATTCAACAGTTCCTGCATGTCTCATCTGCTCACCCAGCACTAACACTGCTTCTCAGGCCCTGGATACAGTCTGGTCTCTGCTGTCTCTGCTGTTCGCTGGTGCTCTGCTCCCTGTTCACTTTTCCCATGGCGTGGTATCCCTGCTGGGCTTTCCAAGATGCTGCCTGCCTTTGCCTTCTCATGGCTTAGTATGTCCACTTCTCACCAAAGATTCTTCATGGCCCAAGGCCTTCAGACCCTTGCCTCTGAGTGCCACCATTTCCTGTCCTCCATATCTAGTGGCTGTTCTGTTCTCTGAGCCCAGATAAGATTATTAGGGTACACAATATATTTAGGAACACAATATCACCACAGACATGGTCTCAAATTGATTAATCTCACTGCCATATAGTGATTGCTCTGAAATATCTGTAGACATTCTTATAATCTCTGAGCAATCCTATACTGGTCAGAAAGGCTGTCCTAAAAATGTTGTGTGATTGTGATGCATCAGGCAGGCAAAAGATGGAATTCTGTGGAGGATGGGAGCTTTGATTCCCCTTGAGTAATCCAGCCTGTCCCCACAGAAGTCAGATCTTTGAAATTGCATGGCTCCAGCCAGTTTAAGTCTAACAGCAACCCAACTTTCATACCATTCTTAGTCTCTCTGTTGATGGTTCCCCACAGTTCACAGTTATGGGAACTGCCCCTTTCCTTTTATCCTGACTCTGTTTTGTATTTCAGCAAGAGAGTTCTTGATGGTGTTGACGCTTTACATTGCAAAGACAAGAGCTGCAGGGCACAGTGCCTTATAGAACAAGGAATTTCTGTCTACCTTTACTTGGTACAGGAGACACTTTCTGAGTATAATGCCATCTGCTGGAGAAGGGCCAGAATAAGGAAGGATAATGATGAACTGTGAGAATAAATTCCAGGAGGAAAATAAATGTGCTTGCAAACAAACAAACGTTCCAATGAAATCTCAACTTGAGGGTGCTCATATATGTGTAGGAGCCAGGTAAGATGGGAAACAAATTGGAGTTTCTAGGCACAGGGTCTTGTTAATTTTAATAAAACTGTTGGCTTGATTTGATACAATAAGTAAGAAAATAAAAAAAAAACAGATGATAGATAAATAAATGGAACTGTGTACTTCTTTCTTCTTTTTCTTTTTGTTATTATTATTTAATTATTAATTCAAAATAGTCAAATTGTAGCCATACTATCAATGGCAGTATTTTTTCTGTTCCTGCCATTCATTAGTTGTACAGCCAAAATGTATATAGATTCTCCTAATTAAAAAACAAAAAAGCATACACAGACATAAATAATTGGAAGCAGACCTGTGAAAGGTGAAAGGGAGCCAAGAATCAAGATAAGTCCTAAGTGGGCCTTACTGCATCTAACAACAAAAGATGTGTGAGTGTGTAAATCTGTGTGTATGTGTACATCTGTGTGTGTGTACATCTGTGTGTGTGTGTGTGTGTGTACTTCTCTGTGTGTGTGTATCTCTCTCTGTCTCTCTGTCTCTGTCTCTGTCTCTGTCTCTCTCTCTCTCTCTCTCTCTCTCTCTCTCTCTGTGTGTGTGTGTGTGTGTGTGTGTATGTGTGTGAGAGAGGGATCATTGTGCACCATGCACTGATGTCCATTCAATGTCAGCCTTGAACTTGAGACAAAGACTGTTCAATTTCATGAAAAACGGTAATGAACACATATAGCTCCTGATAACATAAAGTGGTCTCTTACATTTCAGTTTGGAATTCCACTGCTCTGGTCCCAATGTTACCTGAGCAGGAGCCAAGAATTTTGCCAAAGTTTTTAGACTTCACCCTCTGAGGACTCCATAGTGTGACATACAGCTACATCTCTAAATCCAAATCAATAAGAAATTTAAGTATTATTACCAAATGCAATTGAGGATTAATCCTACATATAAATAAATACATGAAATTAGGTTTATGAGGAAATGTAATGCGACTCCCTACAAATATGGGGACAACTTCCAATGAAGTATTTGTCCTGGTGTTAGATACATGAAACTGAACTTTGAAAGGGGTTTAGTTTGCCTTGATATTTTTTATTGTATTTTACCAGAAAAATTCATATTAGAGTGTGTTTTTAGGTACTCCACCAACAGTTCTAGTCTCTTTGATTTAATGGATATATAAATAATATATTTTGATATATAGTAATCATATATATCATAATAGGTACCAAAACTTTTTTTCTTTTAAGTAAAGAAGAGCATGTGAATGGAGGTGGTCAGGATAAAGATCTAGTTAAGATATTGTGTACAGTAGGGGAATCATAAGTAAGCATCACTTCACTCTCTACTGCTTTCTGAAATGTTGACAAAGACTTCATAGGATTGTGAAGTACAAAGGGACATTCAGCATGATTATTTCTGAGCAAGTCTCCAGGCTAATCTCGGTCATCCCATCAATTTCCTGCTTCTCCAAGTTCTCTGACACACTCAGGATGTGGTTGTAATGCTGTGTCTTGTGCACAGCAAGAGACTACAGAGTCCTCAGATGTCTGAGCTCCATGTAGGCTGTGTTGGAGAATGAGTCTTCAGTCAGTTTGGCCTTGCCCTGGAACTTCTGATTGTAGCCAGTACCACCACTTTCAGGATAAATGTATGTAATCTACTCCAGGCCCTGTCCAGGTCTCTGCTTCACCCAGATCATATAGTGATCAGTGAAGGTGTAACCTGAAGCCTTGCAGGACAACTTCACTGAGGCTCCAGGTCTCCTAAGCTAAGCCCCAGGCTGCTGCAGCTGGACCTGGGAGTGGACACCTGTGGGGAGAAAGGCAGAGTGGATGTCTTTGTCACCTGAATGTATAGACCCTCCTCAAGTCTGGAATTTGGGAGGTCCTTACCTGTAGCTGCTACCACCAGCAAGAGAATGATCCAGCTCCACTCCATGGTGAGGACCTTGTGTGCTCAGTGACTGTGTAGAGGACACAAATCATATGTTGTTGTGAGGTGTGGACATCTCTGTATTTACCACTATAGACTCACAGGATTTGCATATTGGTGAGGCAGGGTACTGCTTAGATAAGCTGGAGAAGAAGGAGGAAGAGGAAACCCAGGGCAGGCTACAGGTTGCTGAGGAGCAAATCCTCCTAATCCAGTCTGACCAAGTAGCCATACCTGAGAACTATGCAGACCCTGTGGATATAATGTCAAGGCGTGATCTCTCCATTTAAATATAGAATACCAATCTGAGACACTAGATATTTTTCTTGAAAAAAATTTTTTGCAGGTAATGGCAGGGGCAGGGATGAGAAAAATTGTGAATTGAAATTTCAAAAACTCCTAAATTAGGAGAATTCCTGATCTTATTTCATGTAGAAGCAATTAATATTTCCTTTTTTTGCAGATTGCAGGTGTGTACAAACAAATCTTAAAATAAATGTAAAAATAAAATTCTGTTCAATATTTATCGAAGAATTTTTACTATGTTTGAACATGGAGACTTCACCCATCAACTGCAGCAGGTGTTGTTCAGCTAACAGACTTTACGAAGGGAGTCCCCTGAGGCGACAGTGTCCCCTTTCCTCCTGGTCTCATTTCTACCCTGTATATTATTGGCTCCACTGTGCCCCCTGCTGTTCCTGAGCTCCCCTGCAGGTTTGTATTTCATGACTTACACTTACACTTTTTATACTCTTATCATTTTTTGTAAGAATATATAATTCAGATTGCTCACAATAAACTTGTCATAGCTTCATTACTGCAGTGGCTGCTCCATTCTGGCCTGGTTAAAATTCAGTATTCAATGACCATAATCAGCAAACCCTAGCTCAGTAAGTAAATGCTGGTAGTTATAAGCTTTGTATCTATGGGACTTAAATCATTGTGGAAGAATTATTTGCCAAAATCTTAGCCACAAAAGCTCATCTCACATTAATTAAAAATTGTTCATACATTTACCTCTTTTCTTCAGTATACCTAGGAGATAGTGAGAAGTTAATCCACAGACTCCTGGTGTCCAGAGTGTGCCCAAACTGCAGGTTCACTGTGGTCATTATATGACACAGGCAGCCATGTGGGATAACCTTCACCCTCACATTAGATAACAGACAGTGGATCCCTTGGTTTTTACCTTCACACTGTGCTGGTCTATGAGTTATGTTGGTCTTGATCTCAGTAATCCCATTCTACAGTCTGTTCTCCAAAATATCTTCACACATAGCTGGTGTCACTTTAGTAAAACCAGAGAAGGATCAGGCCTGGGTCAGTAGATTCACTTTTGTTGTTACAGATACCTGAAATCTGTAGCAAAATTCAACCAACACCAAACATCACTTCTCAAATGATGATTCTCTAACTCTCAGGCTAAACATTCCAGCTTTGCTACCTTCTGAAGCAACACAGTTTCGTTACAGTAAGCATGGAGCCAATGTTAACAAGAAAACAACAGCAAAAAGCAGAAAACTGTGATAAGGAAATCTGTTGCCAATGGAAGTGAATTAGGACAGAGACAGTAGATGACATCAGCTGGCATGTGCATAATGGTCACTCAGACTTCTCTATAAGCTGAGCATATAAGAAACACCTCCAAAGGAATCATTACATTGGACATTGAGTCAGAAAATATTCTTCACAAAGATGCAAACTTCCAATATCCATTGTGTGAAAAATGTTAATTACCTCTATCCTATTAGAGCATTAATCCATGGGATGCTGTAAAATATAGACAACTTGTTTTTGCATCTAACTTTGGTAAGAACATCTTTCATGGAAGATCTGGATTCTATTGCCCATGAGAGGAAATCAATTGAAAGGTTTTCAGATTATTTAAATTTCCATCTTTTATTCAACTGGAAATATTATCACTAAGTCTTAAAATTACAGACCTGTGTGGACAATCATGGAAGATTTTATTCTTATGTTTATTACATCTGGCATCAAATGATGAATGAATATCTTAGATGCTCCATAGGGAAATAATGTTATGCTTTTAATTATTTAGCACATATTAATTGTCATAGAAAATGACATAGCAAAGGGTCCCTAGAAGATTTTTTTGAACAGGAAGTGGATACTACGTATTATAAAATGAAAACAGACACATGCGTGTTTGTGAGTAAGCACATCGGAACAGATCGTTTCTGCTTATGTTATGAGGGCATCTAGTAGTTCTGAGTATCTTCAGCAGTTGGTAAGTGTCTCTGTTTTTCCTATCTCCTCTGTGGGGAGGTTTTTGTCTTCATTCACACTGACTCTCCTCCAAAGATGCTGGCATGGTAAGACATGTCAGATAGTTCAGATTTAAGGAAATTTGGCTATTGTAGGCATTCCTACAGATACTGATGCAAGACTTGAAGTCTCAATTACAAACTGTGTCTCCAGTAGTCTATAGTATGGTAACATCTTCCTCACTGACACATTTAAAAATAATATCCATGAAAACTCATGAGTATTTGTTTAATATGATGTTTTCAATCATAATGCAAATTTATGTAATTATTGTACAAAATATCCCAAATTTGGGAGTGAGTAACTTCCTTACAGCAGAGTCCTCGAATCTCAGCCATGCACAGTTGACCTCAGGAAATCCCTGCCCTGCGTTACTGCTGTAGGATAATGCTTATTTAGACTGGTTTAATAAAACATGTATTGGCCAGTAGCCAAGCAGGAAGTATAGGCATGATAAGCAGACAAGGAGAATTCTAGGAAAAGAAAGGCTGAGTCAGAGGATGCCAGCCCACTGTCCAGGGAGCAGCATTTAATGGCACACAGGTAAAGCCACAGAAAGTATGGTGACATATAAATGAACAGAAATGGATTCATTTAAGTGTAAGAGCTAGTCAGTAGTAAGTCTGATTTAATGGCCAAGCAGTTTTAATTAATATAAGCCTCCTTGTGTTTGCATGCATCAGAGCAGCTGCAAACTGGGTGGAACACAGGAAAATTCAGCTACACATTACTGGTTAGGTAATACAGTTGCAGTGATGTGTCAACCCCATTTAGTCTATGACACTTTCCTCAGTCATAAAGCAATTGCTTTGTGTCAATTATGTAGGAAGTGCTCTGATGTATAGATTTATCCAAGGGTGGATATAATGGAGAATCCAAAGTAGAATTAATTTATAAATAATTTATAAATCAATGCTATGGTCAGCTGAGTTTTAAAAGGAGGTTTTCATTAAAAAATAACATTCTTAAGACCAGTGAAATGACTCAGCTGGTAAAGCCTAAACTCATGACCAAAGGGGAAGAATTATTACTGTGTACTCTATCTTGAAAGAAAAAGTGAGAAATAAACAAGTGTGGCTTTACAAAAAGGTAATATTCAGTAAAAGAGAGAGAAATGACCATCTATCCTCTCTGCCCTTAGGTAGAGGAGTAGCAAAGTCTGAGATAACCAGACTTTTGCAGTTCTGAAATAGAGTTCCTTAGCTGAGTTAGTTCTGAGCACCCATTGCTGTTTCAGACTCCTCTGGGCTCATGCTGAAGTTTCCTCACTGTGTCTCCTGCACAGGATTGTGGGGCTGTGTCCTCAGTGGTCACAGAGTTCAACTGCAGAAAGACCTAGTTCTTGGATGTTGCTCTAGTGATTGAGATGTGGCTCTTGATGGATGGGTTATAGTAGGTGCTTCTACCATAAATCACATACCTGATCCACTCTAGCTTCTTCTCTAGGGAATGCTGGATCTGGGACCACTAGTAATCACTGGTGGTGGGGTAACAGAACAAGTGACCATGATTGTAAGTGTTTCAGAAGACCAGGCTCTGACTCCTGAAGCTGCATCTGGAAAAGGATACCTTCAGACAAGAAGAATCAATTCTGTTAATCACATGTTGTCACAACCCTTCATGGACAGATGTATGAAATGGTAACACTCACTAATAAGGGCTGAAGCCAGGTATAAAAGACCCAACAGTGTCATCTTCTAGGTAACACCTCCTTTTCCTCAGAGGTCAGCCTCCTATGAATGAAATGTGACCTGGCATAGTCCAGGAGGGAATCTAACTTACATATAGAAGATGCGTTTGTTTGTATGAGTCATTCCTCTGTTTATAAATGGGGATGTGAATACTGATTCCATTAGTTTTTTTCACTATGACCGTCCGTACTGCTGACTTCCTGTAGTGTGAGTCTGGTATAAGAGAGCCTGAGGACTACACGGATCACAAGATATACATCATGGCATGACCAACCTCTACATCCTAGTCCATCCTCTCTACCTACATTATTTTGCATCTGTAGTTTTAAGATCTCAGTTCAATGCCAACTCTGTTTTCACACCTGAATACTTGAATTCTTGATTTTTAATGAGGAAACCTACAATGCTCCTGATTTTCTTCCCATTTCTCACCCATAAGTTTGGTTTTCATATTTCCTAGAAAACTGGTATACTGTAGTATTGTTGTTTCACAGGGACCACACCTATTTCTTGCTCCATCCAGTCTTGTGGAATATAAAGGAAGCACATGCTGAGAGAGGCTGCTGGGAACTCTGCACACCATCAACATTACTCAGGGACCCCATTCATTTTTTAACTGTCCTGGCTCACAGCCCACCTAGGTTAGACAAATGATAGCATCATGGTAGTAGGTTATGACAGCCCCACCATAACTACTTAGGATTAAAATACAGAGGACATTCTTTTGCCTCAGGTCTCTCTACAGAATGAGGCTCTTCTTGTAGTTTGTACCATGTGTCAGTGTTTGGCCACAATGACTTCTTACCTCTTTCCTCATCCTTCTAGGAGTTTTTCCCTATGGTCAATTCTTTTTCATTGAATATAGATTTTTTTATCATATAATATATCCTGATTCTTGAGAGAGCCAGGCACGTGTCATAACAGGCTCCAAATAATTCAGTTAAGAATTAGTCCCCACTAGGCTTCTATTTCTGCCTCTTGATTCTAAGCAGAAAGTTACTGAGAGAGCCATGAACAAAGGACAATCAATAACCGAGGACCCTGGCAGCCAATTTTCCAATTAAACTGCACATATTGGCCCCCACCAAATAAGGACAAGTCCTTGGTGACTCATTCCAGCTCACCCTAGATGAAAGTTCTACCCTTGCTAGCCCTAACCGCTAGCCATAACCAATAGAAATATATTAGTCTGATTGTTGGTAATGAGAGTCTATTGTAGATAGAATTATCTCACTCCCTTTAAGATTCCTGTAGCTATGTAAAAAAGAAGCCAGCAAACAAAACTTAAGTCCAAGTGGATCAAAGACCTCAACATAAATCCAGTTACACTGAACCTGATAGAAGAGAAAGTAGGAAGTACTCTTGAACGCATTGGTAATGGAGATCACTTTCTAAATATAACACCAGTAGCACAGACACTGAGAGAAACAATCAGTCAATGGGACCTGTTGAAACTGAGAATCGTTTGTAGAGCAAAGGACATGGTCAACAAGACAAAGCAACAGCCTACAGAATGGGAAAAGGTCTTCACCAACCCCATATCTGATAGAGGGATGATATCCAGAATATATAAAAAACTCAAGAAATTAGACATCAAAATGCCTAACAGTCCAATTAAGAAATGGGCTGTAGAACTAAACAGAGAATTCTCAACAGAGGAAGTTCAAATGGCTAAAACACATTTAAGGAATTGCTCAACATTCCTAATTATCAGGGAAATGCAAATCAAAACGAATCTGAGATACCACCTTACACCTGTCAGAATGGCTAAGATCAAAAACACAGAAGACAGCTTATGCTGGAGATAATGTGGAACAAGGGGAACTCTCCTCCACTGCTGGTGGGAATGCAAGCTTGTACTGCCACTTTGGAAATCAATATGGTGCTTCCTTAGAAAATTGGGAATACATCTCCCCCAAGACCCAGCTATAGCATTCTTGGGCAGATACCCAAGGAATGCTCAATCATACCACAAGGGCATTTACTCAGCGATGTTCACATCAGCATTGTTTGTAATAGCCAGAACCTGGAAACAACCTAAATGTCCTTCAACTGAAGAATGGATAAAGAAAATATGGTACATATACACAATGGAGTACTACTCAGTAGAATAAAACAATGACATCATGAGGTTTTCAGGGAAATGGATGGATCTAGAAAAAAATCATCCTGAGTGACGTAACCCAGACTCAGAAGGACAAACATGGCATGTACTCACTCATAGGAGGATACTAGATGTAAACAAGGATGACTAGACTGCTACACAACTCCAGGGAGGCTATCTAGGAAACAGGACCCTAGGAATGATACAGGGATCACCCAATGACAGAGAAATGGATGAGATCTACATGAACAACCTGTACGACAGTGGGAGTAATAAAGGACAAGGTTTGAGGGAAAGAAAGCTTAGGGGAGCAGAAGATCCCAGCTGGATCAAGAACAGAAAGGAAGAAGAAGGAATAATAGACCTTGATAAATGAAGACACATGAGAACAGGAATAGGCAGAGTGCTTGAGAGGTCCCCAGAAATCCACAATGATACATCCTCTGTAGACTGCTGGCAATGGTCGAGAGAAAGCCTGATCTGACCTAGTCTGGTGATCAGGTGGCCAAATTAAAACATAAATAAAATAATAATAAAAAATTTATAGAGAGGGCTTCAAAAGAAAAAAATTATGCATTGAAAAATTTGAGAACTTATTTACAAAATACTGTTGGTTTATCACAGCATCCAAGGAATTTTATTTATTTTTCTTCTTATTATTATTATGTGTTTTAATTTTATACATCAGCCATGGGTTACCCTGTCCTTCTCCCTCCCGCCCTCACCCCTACCTTTCCCCCCAGCCCCTCCCTTCCATTCCCATGTCCTCCAGGACCAAGACACCCTGGGGATTCAATTAAACCTGGTGGATTCAGTACAGGCAGGTCCTGTCCCCTCCTTCCAGACTGAGCATGTGTCCCTGTGTAAGCCCAAGGTTTCAAACAGCCAGCTTATCCACTAAGGACAGATCCTGGTCCCACAGACTGGGTGCCTCCCAAACAGATCAAGCTATTCAATTGTTAAATCCAAGTACTTTTAACGTGAGCACTTTGCAGTTTTAATTTGTGAATTTTACAAGAATTAAATTGACAAGGTAAAAGTATTATAAAAGAAAAAGAAACAGAACTTGAATATAATAAGAAAATACATTAACATATAAATGAGATAAATAGAATTACTTTATAAGTTTAAATTATGGCACCCAAATATAATGTCTTTTTAAGATTTTTGTTTTTTTGGTTTTTGTTTTGTTTTGTTTTTTGAGACTGGGTTTCTCTGTGTAGCTTTGTGCTTTTTCTGGAACTCACTTGGTAGCCCAGGCTGGCCTCGAACTCACAGAGATCCACCTGCCTCTGCCTCCAGAGTTCTGGGATTAAAGGCATGTGCCACCATTGCCCAGATTAAGTTTTAATATAAAATAAATGCAGAAAAATACATATGGAAATAGCTGTACCAAAGCACAGGAAGCTAGACTTGAAATCAACTCCACCTTGCCCTACACAGTGCTTACTTAAACCCTATATCACTAACTTGCCTTAAAACTTGCCTTAATTGGTTCCTGTTCATATGTTGATGGGCACTCAGGTTGATCCCATTGAGAATAACAGACCAGTTAGCCTCACTGTATAGCTTTGTCTGTGGTATGCTGATGTATAATCTTTTGGGTGTTCCCAAGGGATATTTATCTGAATCATGGTGTCCTGTTATTGGTGTTCTGGTGGACCTCCATACTGGTTTTCAGCGAATGCCTGCAAAGTTTATACCCCCAGTAGTGTTTTACAAGGGCTCATTTATCTCCACATCCTCTCCAGAATTTATCATTTGCTTTCTTGGTGCCAGCCATTCAAATTAGGTCCATTTATTTGTTGAATAAGAATGCTAAAACTTTCACATGTGTTTTTGCATTTATATTTATTTTCTGATGATCTATAGATTGCAATTTAGCTTCCTAAATTCTTTTTATAATCTAGACATGAACCCCAGCCAGATGTATAGTTTGCAAAGATCAGTTCCCATATTATGGGCTGTCTCTTCACCCCTATCAGTGTTTTCTTTGCTGTGCAGAACTTTTTAATTTCATGTGATGCCATTTGTCAATTCTTGTAATAATTTCTTGTATCTTAGATTTTTCCAGAAGCCTAAGCCTATAGTTCCAAGTATTTTCCTCTGTACATCATAGCTTCGGGTCTTATATTAAAATATTTGATCCACCTTGAGTTGATGAGAGGAAAGAATCTACGTTCCCTCTTTTCTCTACGCATTTGTGGTTTCTCCATTGCCATTTATTGATGAGGCTATTAATTCCTGAACATAGTTTTAGCCAAAGTTTTTCATCTTTGTTGAAAATCAGGTGGCTGTTGCTCAGTGTACAGAGTGTGTTTTCCATTCTAGTCAAAGGGTTAATTCTGTTTTCTATCAATGCCACACTTTTTATGTTACTTTGATTTTGTAGTATAGTTTAACATCAGGTATTATCATACGGCTAGATTTTTTCTTTCAGCCTAATGGTGTTACATGTGGTAGTCAGAGTCTTGTGTGCTTCAGTATGAATTTTAAGAAGTTTACTAAGTCTATGAAGCAGATCATTGGACATTTGATATGAACTGAGATGAATTTGTCCATCTTTTTTGATGATATAGTCATTTATATAATTTTAATTGTTCTAGTCTGTAAACATGGTCTCTTTCTATCTTTTTAGTTTTTAATTGTTTATTATTTCAAATGTTTCACTATAGTGGTCATTCATCTCATTAGTTAGCTTCATTCTTACTCATTTTATAAGCCATTGAAAACAAACCTTTCCCTCCTGATTTCTATGGTGACAAGCATGCCCCACACATGTAGCATAGTCTTCTTCCTTAAACATCCATATCTATTTTATTTGTTTTTCTTGCTTTATTACTTTGCATGGGGCTGAGATACTATTCTGATTATGAGCAGAGAAAATATTTCACCTTTGTCTCATTGCTGGTTTTAGAGAAAATGCTTTCAGCTTTTTCTATTTTGTTTCTTATGTAGTCCAATGTTAGCTACAGGTTTGTTGCTAACAGTCTTTGTGTTTTTGGGACATGTTCTTTGTATTTTCAGTTTTTCTAGGATTTTCATGATGAAAGAATGTTGAGATTTGTGAGAGTTTTTTCTGCATCTGTTGAATGGCTATGAGTCTTCTGTACCTGATGCCATCTATGTTCTGTGTTCCAATTTTTGATTTTAATATATTGAACCATCTTTGCATTCCTAGAGTGAAAACAATGTATGTGGTGATATTTTATTTGTGTACCCCAATAAATCTTATCTGGTGATCAGAAGAAAACATCCAGCCACTATAGTAAACATAGAGGTCAGGCAGTGGTAGCAGAGGCTTTTAATCCTAGCATTCCAGAGGCAAGATCCATCCAGATCTCTATAAGTTCAAGGCTACGCTGAGAACAGAGCCAGGTGTGATGGCACACAACTTTAATCCCAGTCTAGTTAACCATAGAGGTTTGGAGGTTTGTACAAACAGACAGGAAGTGATAGAGCTGAGTGGAAAGAGGAAGTGATGAACATGGGAGGAAAGAGGAAGTAAGATGGCAGGGCACAAAAAGGTACATATGTGTGAGTATGCAGGAAGCAGCTCTCTCTGGAGACTGAGGAGTTGGTTAGGTGAGGTTGGCTGTGGCTTGTTCTATTCCTCTGATCTCTCAGCTTTCACCCCAATATCTGGTTCCAGGTTTTTTTTTATTAGTAAGACTGTTTAGCAATTCATCTTACAAATGTAATCACTGTTGTGCTGATTAGTTTTATGTCAACTTGATACAAGTTAGAGTTATCTAAAAGGAAAGAACTTCAATTGAGAAAATGCCTCCATCAGATCTGCCTGTAAGGCATTTGCTTCATTAGTCATTGATAGAGAACAGCCCACTGTGGGTGGAGCTATCCCTGGGCAGGTGGTCCTAGGTTCTCTAAGCAAGCAGGCCAAGCAAGCATCAGAGAGCAAGCAAGTAAGTAGCACTCCTACTCCCTTTAGGTTCCTGCTATTTGAGTTCCTGCCCAGACTTTCCTCAGTGATGGACTGTTATCAGGAAATGTAAGCTGAAATAAACTTTTTCCTCCCCAAGTCGCTTTGGTCATGTTGTTTCATCACAGCAATAATTACCCAAACTAAGACAACTGTGTTTTATATATTTAATGTATCATTGAATTTGGTTTACAAATATTTTGTTGATAAGTTCTGTGTTTATATTCATTGGAAAAATTCATTTACCTTTCAAACTTTGTATTAAAATTATTCTGTATTTCCTTATCTTGTATTAGGATAATGTTAAATTCATATAATGATTTGGATAATAGCTCTTGCCCTTTTGTGCTAAAGAATGCTTTGAGTAATATTGGTGTTAATTCTAGAAATGTTGACATAGAATTATCATGTCCTGAGATTTATTTCAGGGAGTTTTGCCATTACAGATTCAATCCCATTGCTCATTATTAATTTTTTTATGCTATTTATATCCTCTTCATTTAATTTTGATAGGTCATATGTGCAGGAATTTATTCTTTTGTTTTCAAGAATTTCCAGTTTGAAGAAGATTTGTCCTCAAAGTATTATTTCATAATCTCAAGGGTTTAATCAGTTCTGGGTAGAATATTCACTTTTATTCTTTAATAGCATCAATGTAGATCCTCCCTTCCCCCACCTCCACCCTATCTCTTCTCCTCTCTCTTTTCCTTAGTCTAAGGGCTTGCTAGCCTTGCTTGTACTTGTATTTGATAACTGAGAAGTTAATATATTTTAGAGAAGTCATATCTGGGTTTTTCATGTTTTTGTTGCTTTGTCAAGATTTACATATTTACTGGATAGATATGTCCTATGACTTTATTTGGGTAGCTTAGTAAAGCTACCATCCTAGTGGGTCTTCTGGAAAAAGTGCTTTCTGTCCATATGACTTGCTGAATTTGATTCTTGAGGTCTGTATAGTGTGTACAAAGAACCAAATCCCACAAGTTGTCCTCTGATATCACACATGTACTGTTGATATGCATGGAGTTGTGCACACACTTGTATATATATATGCATATATACAAAAATACACGTGATAACATTTGGAATTGTCATTTCCTATTGATCAAATTTCATATCACATTAAAAAAATTAAAGAATACAAAAAAAGAAGCCTGTGAACTTCTCCTGGGGTCTTTGCCATCTTTCCTTTCTGCTGACTAGATGTATGACCCCAGCATGCTGGATCATTTTTTATCCTCAAGAATTAAACTCTTGCTAATTGCATAAGTGTCTGTTGGTCTTTTGTGCGACTGCTGCAGAACCATAACAATTACTGTTTCTCTTCCCTTTTCTACTCCCAAGACCTACCAGAACTCCATTGCCATCCAGATACACCATGTTAGTGTCTTTAGAAAACAAACAAAAACTACCACATCAGAACAGGTCAAAACAAACAATAAGAAGGAAAAGAGCCCAAGAAAAGTCACAAGAAACAGGTAGAGTGCAGGGTGAAAGGGTATATGGTGCTGGTTTGGCTGGCGCTAGATCCAGCAGCAGCCTCGGCAGTACTGGTTTGGTAAATGGTGATGAACAGAAGAGTCATGAGCCATGGTTATCAGAGTTAGAATGGGCTTTATTAGAGAGAAGAGGGGATAGAACAGAAAACGACACACAGAGACAGAGAGAGACAGAGAGAGAGTGAGAGACAGAGACAGAGACAAAGAGAGAGAGAGAGTAGAGAGAGAGACAGAGTGGAGAGAGAATGTGTGGGCACTCGTCCAGCATTTAGGCTGGGACACAGTCACTTGCTAATAACATAATAAGGCATCAGATGAGACCCCTGAGCTGTGCATATTTATGGAGGGTCAGGAAGAATCAGGGTATTCTCAAAAACAAATCAAGGTCATGGGTTTAGGAAGGTCACATTCTAGGAAGCAGAGAGCAACTCAACTCTCACAGTAATTACAAGATTGTTTTTAAAAGTACAGCATAATGGCTCCTGCCTTTGAAATGGAGTCAGGCAGATTCTTCCATAGAACAGAAGACAGGCTTCAACATTATCTTTTTTTGTCCATTCATCAGCTGATGGGAATCTATGTTGATGCTAGCAATCCATGAAGAGGGCAACACTAAATATAAATGATCTGGTATCTTTGCAGTAGAGATTCCTTGGGTGTCTGTCCAAGAGTGAGGCAGCCAGGTCACATGAAATTTCTATTTTTAGCACTTGGGGGAACTGATATGAATTCACAACATGCCCCAAGGGTTGGGCATTCCTGGCAGACCTAGACACTTCCACCTAGCCATATCCTGGTCAAAATAGCCATTTCTGGGTCAAAAAGTCTTGTGTGACCAGGACCCTGTGGCTTTGTGTGGTTGCATAAAGCTCACAGCTCAACCATGTGATCTAAGCACATGTGTGGAGTAGCCACATGAGCCTGTGTGCACAGGTGCAGCCCAGCCTTTATAAGCCGGCACCATATTCCCAGGCTTCACTCTTGGTCCATGTGTGTTTTCCACAGGCCTATTCATGTCTGTCTCTCTCTTTCCTATCTTAATAAAACTATTGTTAGTGGATTCTGTCATGTTTTGTGACATTTCCTCCCAGGGTAAGAGCACTGCCAAATAACTAACAGGAACCTCTAGCAAATGTCCATAGGGACTACAACAGTTCACATTCTCACCAAACATGTATTATGGTTTCCCTTTCTCCAACTAATCACCAACATTTGGTGTCATTTGTGTCTTTAATAAATGTCATTCTTTCTGTGCTGAGATAAAATCTGTAATTGCTTTTAATTTGTAGGGCCCTAATGAATCAATATGTTGAAAACTGTAAGAAGTGATTATTGGTCATTTGTCTAAGGGTTGTGTCTCTATCACCTGAAGAAACTATGAAATTCCTCAAAAAAGTGCCACTGCTGTGTGTATGTAGAATGAATTTATTATTGGCCTTCAAAAGGCTTAAGAGAAGACTCTGGAGGTTGTGCCAACCAATCAGGGAAGAATCCCCTTTCCATACTTGTGTTGAGTTTCACCCTATACCATGCTTAGAACACTCTCTGTCTTTTGGGTACTTGATCCACTAATTATCAGCTCAGTATTGTCTGCTGGAGCACTTTGCACTGTGGCTTGGTCCCCCTGAGGGTCAGAACAACAAGGAAGCAGAGTTAGGAAGTGATTGAGGTTGGGATTGTAACTGATCCTACTCTGCTCCTTTAAAATTTCTGATCACTAAAATTCTGACAAGGTGTGGAACTTGGGAATGGATGTTTTCCCAGTCAGGTCCTTTGAGTTCTGTCAATGCCCTACCTCTGCCATTGTCTTAAGGCCATAAGGAGAGGTTTTGGGTGAAATAAGAAGACTGCTGTGATAGATTTTATAATCCTCCTGCCTGAACCTTTATCAATTACCATGATGCTTATGAGCTGATTCCTCCCACAAGAGAAATGAGTGGATGCTAAAATGAGCCACAAAGGGGGTTTCTCTGAAGGGAGACATCAGCACTCACAGGAATTCCCTATCTTCACACTGTTCTAGCTCCCTAAGGATGATGTCCATATGGGAGCTGTGTCCAGTTCATGGAAAATTAGACTATTTACTGATGTATCATCAACATACCATGCAACAGTTTTATTCAAAGAACTTGTGTATGCCAATTTTGCTGTTGTATACATGAGGCTTTAGGGAAAATGTCGAAAATCAAAGGCACTAACAAATCTGTGAGAATAGTGGATGACTTATTTATCTATGTTTGGAGGAACTTTCCTGCGTTTAGTGATTTCCTCAATTTCAGAAGCAAAGATGGCTCAATGTTCCCGTTAAATGAAGTATGACCCTGAAATGCAAAGACTTGTACCTCCTAGCTTGAGGTTTTTCTGTTTAAAAACCCTTCATTCTGACAGCTCAGGGAAGTCTTCCTTCACCTGGCAAGGCTGTGTTTTAGAGGCAGACCAAGCCTGGGCTTGTTTGTTATTAATAAACCCCTTTGAACTTGCAACAGATATTGGCTCTGTGGTGGTCTTGCTTGGAGGTCTCAAGACTTGGGCATGATATAATTACTTAGCACATAGGCCTCCTATTCCTCAAGGTTCTGGCTTCCACATGTTGCTAAACTGGCTGTTATTTTTTTTTCAGAATCTTCCTTTCCCCATGCCTTCTTTAGCAGAACAGTAGTATTGGATTTTATCCTAGGTCCCAGGGTAATATAATATCAAGTTCTAGGCCACCTGAGTAGTGTCAGGAATAGATGTAATCTCATAGAATAATACTGAAATACAATCAGATGTTGGTTGGTTCTGCTAACAAAAGATATTTTGCCTGCAAAGTACCAAAATAAAAAGGTAAACCTCTTGATCTAAAATGGTGTCCTGCCTGCAAGAGAGAAATATATTTTCTGTGTTCTAAAAATTTATCCTTATGTCCTCAGATTTAAGTTCTAACTCAGTCATTAACTCACTCTGTTATATGAATCCTAAGGACCTTATAATAAAAAACCCAGAGCCAAAAATATTGGACAAATGCTGAAAGATCAGACAGACAAAGGAACAAGCCTCTAGAGAAACTTCTCACCACTACCCAATCCTCAGGGTGAATGGAAGGGAAGGCAAGATCTTATCTCCACAAATCCTCAGAGAGAATGCCTATGAGCCATCAGGCAAAAGGTTCTACTTCCTGTCTCCTCATGCCTTATATACCTTTCTCCAGTTAGCCATTTCACTTCCTTCCTAGTGCTGAGATTAGGGGCTTATTTTCTTCTCAAATACTAGTAGCAAAGGCATGAGATCTCAAGTGCTAGGTTTGAAAGCCTGTGACTCCCAAATCCTGGGATTAAAGTTGTGTGCCACCACTGCCTGAATCTGTTTCTCTCCTAGACTGAATCAATCTCATGTAGTCCAGGGTGGCTTTGAACTCAGAGATCCAGACGAATCTCTGCCTCCTGAGTGCAAGGAGTAAAGGTATATGCCACCACCACCTGGCCTCTATGTTTAATCTAGTTCTGGCTCTGTCCTCTCATCTTTAGGCAAACTTTATTTGATACACAATATATCACCACAAAGCTCTTGTTTTTTTAACTGAAGTTGGAGACTCTTGCAGAGATCTACATCAGGAAAACATGCAGAGAACAAGTGACCCTGGGATTTCCAAGCATAGTTGATAATTCTTCAATGCAAACTCTACAATAAAGGCTCAGGAAAACTCCTGGAGAGGGGACAGAAAGATGATAAGTTCTCAAGGACCAGGATGCCACTATGAGAATGTATCTACTAGAAAGGACAGGGTACTGCACACATGAAATCTTGACAACATTGTAAACTAGATGTCCATAGTATAGGGGGAAACCTCTCAGGTCCCCACCCCTAAATAAAGAGCTACAGGTAATCAATGAATATTGAGAGAGGAACAATCAGTTTCCTTTAAGAATCAGTTTCCTTTAAGGACAATCTCTCTGGCAGGTTATTCAATCACAAGTAAATTACTGTGAACACATGTACATGTACATAACTATGACTGAGCTCAATATGTTACAGAGAGAGAGAGAGAGAGAGAGAGAGAGAGAGAGAGAGAGAGAGAGAGAGAATGGTAAATGTTAACTAAATTTAAAGAAATCATGAATTCTAGAAGGACTGAGATTTGTATGTGCACAGAATTTGAGTGGGGAATTTATGGGAACAATACTGAGTTTAAGAAATTCTCAAAAGTATGTTAATTAAAAATTTTTAAATGCAACAATAAAATCTCCTCTCACACACAACCCCTTGGCCATTGTTTATTGTTCAGTTCTACTGCTGAATTGGAAGACCTGGGAATGCTTGGCTGGGCTCCTCAGCTAGAGCTGCAGTGTCAGGGCTGGGCTGGTTTTCATGAGCAGAGGGAGGCCTTGTTTGCATTTTCTAATGCAATTTAATGAATTTTGCAGGGGAAGTATTAGAAATATGAATGCCTAGAGCAAAGGAAAGAGATAAAACTGAAGAGTAGTAAAAGAATTAAGTAATTATTTATTATTTACTACATGTTTGTGATATAATTCAAAGACTTATTTTATTGTGTTTTTGAACAGAGACAACAGTCTGCCTCATCTGTGGCACAGAGGCCATTATAAGACAATGTTGATAATTTCAAAAGGGTTAGCAAAGATTTATGAATGCAGAATCCAAATATGAAATTGGAGAAATACCTTTCAAATTTGTAGTTTAGTGTTTATTCATGTAATATGACTGGTATGTGATACCGAGTATTGAAAAACAATGATGTGTCAATTCTGTATACTATTATTTTTCTGTAAATAACTTCTAAATATTTGAACCTTTCTGTTTATATTTATTGTTAGTCTGGTGTCAGCTGTGTTAGATGTATCACTCCTGTACATCAGGTCATGATTTTTAAATACTTTCAAAGTAATAAAGGAGCTGTGTGTATGAGTTCCAAAACATGGAGAGTACCCTAGAGCCTCCACTCTAGGGCCCTGTTCTGATGTCCTTCCGTCTCTCCAGTCCTGACCTCCCAAAGACATGACAGTATACTGACTGAGAGTGAGTCCCAGCATGAAGAAACTTGGAATTGCCTTTCCATGAGAGAAGATTTCCAGGTCCTAGTTTTTCAATAGAGGAATTCATTCTCTTATGAGAAATACTGTCTTCAGGGTGATTGACAGGACCTTTGAACCGGGTCATTTCTGATATTGTAGTATTCCAAGGACAGTAGCATAGATTCCAGGAACTAATCGAAATTCTCTGTATCAGATCTTGTATCCTTCTGGGGGAGGCTTCTAACTGCCATAGGAGATGGTCTCCTGGGCCTTGTATTGGTTCAATGAGAGTAAAAAACAGTAGAGTTATGAAATACCCTTCCTGTCCCCTCTTCTCCTGTTCCTCATGCTCTGCATAACTAATTTATTTTGGTTTTACTATTTTCTGTTTTATGGCTTACTATTTGCAATTTTATGGCAAAAGCATTTAGTAATGTTATTGATTGTATGGAACTGATATCATTTGAATATCACAATATTTAATATCAGACTGTGTCCATCTGTGTTTACACTGATAAACATGAAAACATGCTCTCCAATTGATTAATCAAACTCCCATGTAGGGATTGTTCTGAAATGTTATTACACAGGTTTGTTTTTGTTTGTTTGTTTTTTCCAGACAGGGTTTCTCTGTAGCTTTGGTGCCTGTCCTGGACTAGCTCAGTAGACCAGGCTGGCCTTGAACTCACAGAGATCCACCTGCCTCTGCCTCCTGAGTCCTGGGATTACAGGCATGTGCCACCACCGCCCGGTGCTTATTAAACAGTTTCATACTCTCTCACAAATCCTGTTCAGATCAGAAAGGTTGTCCTAGGAATCGTTGTTACTGTGATCTATCAGGGAAGCAAAAAGATGGAGTTCTATGGAGGATGGAAGCCTTGGCTCTCCTTGAGAAATCCAGCCTTTCCCCACAGAAATCATCCCCATGAACTTTGCATATGTCCATCCAGTTCAAATCTAACAACAATCCAACATTCATGCCACTCTTTGTCTTTCTGTTGATGGTTCCTCAGTATTCACAGGTGAGGGAACCCCTCTTTCCTTTCTATGCTGACTCTGGTTTATATGTACAAAGACTTAATGGTGGTGTTAATTGATACTTTATGTTGCAATGATGAGAGCAGGAAGACACAATGTTTTGGAAGACAAGGAATTTCTGTCCACTTCTACTGGGGCAAGAGAGCCTTCTTCTGTATCATGTTATCTGCAGGCAAAGGTCCAGAAGATGTACTGATGAATTGTGAGAATAAATTTCATTATGAAAATAAATGTACTGCCAAGAAAACAACATTCCAAACAACTCTCAACCTGAGGGTGCTCATGTATATGTAGAAGCCAGGTCAGATGGGAAACAAATTGGGATTTCTAGGCACAAGATCTTATTTATATTGTTGGCTTGATCTGAAACAATAAACAGATAGATGGGCAAATAGATATATAGATAGATAGAAAGATGATAGATAGATAGATAGATGATGGATAGATAGAGGATTGATAGATACAAAATGAAACTGTTTACAACAGAGGATCCTACTGTCCACTGTGTTGTGTTCTTTTCTTTTCTTTTTATTGTTTTAATCAAAATATTCAGATTATAGCCATGCTATAAATGGCAGTATTTTTTCTGTTCCTGATATTCAGCATTTGTGTAACCAAAATGTATGTGAGTTCTTTTAATTTGAAAATAAAACAAAAAACACATAGACAAAAATGATTGGAAGCAGATATATCAAAGCTATAACAGAGCCAAGAATCAAGAAAAGTCCTAAGTGGGCCTTGCTGCATCTAGCAAAAAAAGGTGTATGTGTGTACCTCTCACAGTGTTTTTGTGTGTGGGGGGGGGATGGGGAGATCATTGTGCACCCTACACTGATGTCCATTCAATGTCAGTCTCGAACTTGAGATTAAGACAGTCCAATTTCATGGAACAGTATAATGAACACACAGGGCTTTGGATATTGTGAACTAGTCTCTTACATTCCCAGTTTGGAATCCCACTGTGCTGGCCCCAATGTTACCTGAGCAGGAGCCCAAAATGTTGCCAGAGTTTGCATACTCCACACCCTGAGGACTCCACAGCATGACATGCAGCTACAACTCTAAATCTAAACCAATAAGAAATTTAATTACTACTACCATAAGCAATTCAGGATGAGACTTACTCATAAATAAATATACAAAATTAGCTTTATGAAGAAAGATAAAGTGACTACCCACAAATCTATGGGGACAACTTCCAATAAAATATTTGATGTTGTGTTAAGTACTTCAAACTGAATTTTGAAAGGGGTTTTAGTTTGCCCTGATATTTTAGATTGTATTTTTGTGGTAGTATTGTGTTCCCCGATATATTGTGCATGCTAATGAATTTATCTGGGGTCAGAGAACAGGATAGTCACAATATTAAACATAGAGGTTAGGCAGTGTTAACACATGCCCTTAATCCCAATACTCAGGAGGCAGAGCCAGGCGGATCTCTGTGAGTTCAAGGTCACATTGGAAATAGCCAGGCAGGGTGACTCACACCTTTAATCACAGAAAGAGAGCCTTTAATCCCAGGGAGTGATGGTAGAAATCAGAAAGGTATATAAGGCATGAAGACCAGAAACTAGAAACATTTGGCTGGTTAACCTTTTAGGCTTTGGAGCAGCTGAGACCCATTTGAATGAGGACTCAGAGATTTCCAGTCTGATCTTCCAGTATTCACCCCAATACCTGGATCAGAGTTGACTTTATTAATAAGACTCTTTAATATTCGTGCTACATCTGGCGCCCAATGTACAAATTCACGAAAAAGCCTCTTGCCTGTGGCCTTGCAGGCCCCAGCTCAGACCTGAGCTACACTGGGCCAGTTGTGGTGGCACATGCTGGTAGGATTTACTGAACGAGGCAAAGGCAGGAGGATCCCAAGTTTGAGGCTGACCTAGGAGACTTGCTAAGGAGAAGTTTTGGCCGGGGTCCAGCCATAAACTGTGGTGGTGCAGGCTTCTTCTTATCATGTTGGTGACAGTGGTGATTCTGCAACCTGGGATAAAGGGTTTACTGCTGCTTGTTCAGAGAGGAATTGCCAGCACCATCATGTTACAAGAAAGCATCCACAAAGGTCAGTATGGGAAAATTTGGCGAGACAAATGGTGGGGAGAAATTGCTGTGAAGATTTATTTTCTCTTGCTGAGGGAAGGACAGGAGCGGCAGTGAAGGGTAAGGTTTTCAGCTCTTAACCATTGCTCTGACCTCTTTGCTTTTAACTCTGCAGTTGGCTCTGTGTTTCTTATTGAACAAGATGGTTACATCTACATATTTTACTGGCCATATTCATATTTTTCCTAATATGTTGCCAGAGCTTGTTATCTTTTGTTTCATTAAAGAATAGCATGCTAATGGAGGTGTTAACTGATAAAGATCTAGTCAAGGTATTGTGCACAGTAGGGCCTCCTGAATCAGTATCACTTTATTCTCTAATGTGCTTTTGAAAAGTTGATAAAGACTTCATAGGAATGTGAAGTTACTGATAACAGGACACTCAGATGAGTATTTCTGAGCAAGTCTTCAGGCTAATCTTCTCTGTCATCTCAGTCTCAGCCCTGCTTCCTGATCCTCTAGAGTTTCTCACACACTCAGGATGTGGTTGAAGCACTGTGTGTCTTGCAGAGTAATAGACGGCAGAGTCCTCAGATGTCAGGCTGCTGAGCTCCATGTAGGCTGTGCTGGAGTATGTGTCTGCAGTCTTGTAGCCTTGTCCTGGAAATTCTGATGGTACTTAGTATCACCGTTTCCAGGATAAATCCATCCAATCCACTCCTGGCTCTGTCCAGACCTCTGCTTCATCCAGGTAATATATTCGCTGGTGAAGGTGTAGCCTGAAGCCTTGCAGGACAACTTCCCTGAGGAACCAGCTGGACCTGTGAGTGGACACCTGTGGGGAGAAAGGCAGTGTGGCTATCATAGCTACCTGAGTATCTGATTCCTTCCTCATATATGGAATTTTGGAGGCCCTTACCTGTACCTGCTGCCACCAGCAAGATGATGATCCAGCTCCATTCCATGATGAAAACCTGTGTGCTCATATGTTGTTGTGGGGTGTGGACATGTGTGTATTTACCACCATAGACTCTCATGATTTGCATATTCATGAGGCAGGACACTTCTTAGATAAGGGCCTAGTCCAGCTGGAGAAGAAAGAGGTAGAGGAAACCTTGGCAAGCAAAAGGATGCTAATGTCTAAATCCTAATCTGGTTTAAGGAAGTATCCATTCTTGAGACCTTTGCAGCCTTGTGGATTTAACATCAAAGCCTAATCTTTCAGTTTAAAAATAGAGTCCCAACCTGAGAAATTTAGTCCTATTTCTGACAAAAATTGATTTATAGTGATGAGGATAACTGTGATTCGAATTTTCAAAATCCTAAATTAGCAGTATTTGTGATCTTTTTTTAATGTACAAGCAATTAGTATTTTCTTTTCCAGCAGGTTGAAGGTGAGCATTCCTGGTGTTTTTTCCTTTATTTTCATTGTAAAATCCTTTTATTTTTGTCTATTTGTTCCCTTCCTATACAGAGAAGGAAAGATTGTGGAGTTGAGTGATAAGAACATGGGAAGGATCTGAGAGGAGTTGGGTATGGAAGCTGATAAGAATGCATTGTATGAAAAAATGTTTTTCAAAAATCAGAAATAAATGTATAAACCTTAATACAATAAACAAGAAAATAAAAAGTCTGTGAAATATTTAACAAAATTTTAATGTGTTTGAAAATTGAAAACTTCCCATATCAATGTTTGCAGATGTTGTTCAGCTATAGACTAAGAAAGGAGTCCACAAAGTCTGTTGGGATCCTTTCTTGCCTCATCTCATTTCTGTCCTGTTGATTATTGGCTCCATTGTGCCCCCTGTCCATCCTGAGCTCCCCTGCAGTCTGGCATGTCAAAAGTTACACCAAGTTTTAGTGTCTTTCTTGAATAATAAATACCATATCAATGCTATTTCAATGCTCACAGAGCTCAGCTGCAGAGAAAAATAGCTCTTATTTTCTGGAGGGACTGAACAGATGTATCAGACATTGATTTTAAATGCTTCTATTGTTATTAATTTTCTTCTTAATGCCATGGTCTTCCCTGCTGATGGTTGGATCCAAATGCACTCCATCCACTGATACTATAGACTCACTACAGAGAATTACAACATGCCAAATCATTGTGCCAAGGAAAAATAAGCATCTTGTTTTCCTAGGGTCATCACATTTGGCAGGGAATCATGTAGTTAGTCTAGTCTTGCTGCCATAAGACTCACCTGCTATAGGTTTTCAGGTTATAGTCCATGGCTCCTGGGGCACTGTGTACCTCCCAGTTCCTAATAAAACAAGCTGCTCCCTCAGGCAGGGAATCTTTCAGGCTATTCTGTTTCTCTATGTTCCCTAGAAGTCTATGAAGCATAGAGAAGCTTGACAGGTCAATTGGTCTTATACATTAATATTTTAAATCCTAAATCCTTTTAACTTGCAAGCATCTTTGTATCCTGAAACCATGGTAATGATCCTAGTAACTGCTATTATATTTTGTTTCTGATAAAAGTATAAAATGTTGGATTGTCACAAATTCAGTCTTGCTTTTCTGTTCCATTCTGGCCTGGTTACAGTTCAGTTCTCACTGACCATAATCAGGAAACTCTGGCTTGGTAAGTAAGTGCTGGTGCTTACAAGTATTGTATCAATTGGAATTATATCATTGTTGAAGAATTACTTGCCTAAATGCTAGGAGAAAAAGCTCATTTCACATCCATTAATATAGCTCATACATTCATTTCTGTTCTATAGTATACCTGGGAGGGAGACATTGAGAAGTTAATCCACAGACTCCTGGTGTCCAGAGTGTGCCCAATCTGCAGGTTCACTGTGGTCATCACAGGTCTCTGGCAGCCAAGCGAGCTGATTCACCCTGGCATTAGGCAACAGACTGTGGCTTCCTTGGTTTTCACCTTCCCACACTGCTGTCCAAAGAGATGTGTTCGTCTTGATCTCAGTAACCCCATATTCTATAGTCTGTTTGTTCCCCAAACTAACTTGCACATAGCTTGGTCATTATAATACTATCCTGAAAAGGATAAGGCCTGAATAAGTAAATTCTCTTTCCTGTTACAAATGCCTGAAATACGTAATTGAAATGAACCAACACCAAACATCATTTCTCCCAAAGATGCTTTTCTGATTCTCAGATAATCATTCCAGCTTTTATACCTTTAGCCACAACAAAGAGTTCCATTGTAGTGAATGTAGAGCCAATGTTAACAAGAAAACATCAGCAAAAAAAGGAGAAAACTGTGATAAGGAAACTCTGTTGCCAATGGAAAAGAGTTAGAACACAGAGTGCAGATGATATCAGCTGGCATTTGCACAATGATCACTCAGACTTTTCCACACGCCCAGGTCATAAGCAACATCTTCAAAGTAATCATAACATGGGACATTGGGTTTAAATTAATTTTTACAAGTATGCATATTCCCAATATGCATTATTTGAGAAATGTTAATTACCTCTACCCTATTAGAGAAATAACCCACTGGAATCTGGAAAGAGTAAATGACTCCCCCCCCCCCATCTATCTGTGGTAATAACATTCATTCGTGAAAAAACTGGATTCTATTCTCCATAAGAGGAATTAAATTAAATAAAATAGACTATTTAAATTTTGTTGTGATCATTACCAAGACTTAAAAATGCAGACCTTTCTGGAAAAATATAGAAATTTTATTCTTATATTTATTCCATGGATAGCAAGTGGCAAAGGGATATCTTAGATGCACAATGGGGAGATAATGATACTCTTATTAGAGATTAAACAAATAGTAATTATCATAGATTATGACACAGCAAAGGATCCCTAGAAGACTTTTTGAACAGGAAGGGGAAACCATGTATAATAAAATGTAATTGGACATATGCTTTTTTGTGAGGAAGCACATAAAGGGAATTCAGAACTACCTATGATGTGAGGGGCAATTAGTAGTTCTGAGTAGCATCAGCAGTTCTTAAGTGCCTCTGCTGTTCCTGAGCTCCTTTGTAAGGAGGTTTCTGTCGGGGTTCACACTGAAGTCTCCTCCTGTGTCTCTGGAACAGTAGACATGGCAGATGGTGCAGATTCAAGGAAAATGACTACTAGAGGTATTCCTACTGATAAGTGAAGCTGGAGTTGAAGTCCCAATTACAAACTGTGTCTCCAGTAGTCCATAGTATGAGTATGGTACCAGTGTATTCTAAATTCTTGGATGCTGTTAGACCAAAAGAAAATGATGGTTGGTTACATAAATCTAGATAGTATAAGTGAGTGAAAAGGTCTGCAAGGGTTTTATGAGGACAGACCTGATTCCTGCAGCTGCACCTGGGAGAATTCACCTGAAAATAGCAAACATCACCATCAATAGTAAACACAAACTTGGGCCACATGCCCTGTTTTCTTCCCATAAATGCTGTGACACTCACTGTAGGGAACAGCCACCAGGCAGAAAAAAAGTTCCAGGACTTACAAACTTGGATGCAGACTCTTGTAATAAGATTAGGGCACCTCAACCAAGGCTCAACTTTCAGTCTAAGTCAAGGTGGTTTTCTTCATGATGGAGTCACTAGAGTATATAAAAGGAGAGCAGAGTGCAGGTGATTAACCTGATGTTGACTAGAACTACAGGTACAGACCTCAGGGATGTTTTCTTGATCCTTGCCTTTTTAACCATCTCCCATACAAAACAGAAATCATGTGGATCCTGCCATCTAGACATTGCTCTGTGAGCATGAAGATGGCCTCCCCACTTTCCTTCATCCAAGCTCTGACTTCTTCCCATGACCACTTTGCATTGATTACTTGGAAGCATGGCGTCATTAGAGAATCCTCACACCTGAGGACAGTCTGTGAGTCCTGGCTGGCCTGGTTGGGTGTCCATCTACTTCTTCATCTTTAGAAATCTCATATTTGAGTCCCTATATCTTTATTCCTGTGGGCTGTGGGTATCCTTAGGGGAACCAGGTCCTCACACTGGGGAGAAGCTGTGCAGTGTAGGATTTTAGGGACTCCCACCTCTATGCACAATTTTCCACTTTCTTTGTGATTCTATGAGAGTTTCAGGGATATTTTCACACATTACCTCTTATCTTGGGGTTGTTTGGAATTTTCCTACTGGTCATTCATAATTTGAAAAAAAAGTCACAGAATTGACTGTGAATCTTGTCAATTGAGTAGGGAGCATATGCTATATCTGATTTGATTTTATCAGTTGGATGAGGCAATATGTTTTAGTTTCTGCCTTTGGGTTAGATTTCTATTCTTAAGAAGCTTTGTAGGAGGAGATCACCAACAATCACAACTCAAACACTAATGGTGCATACCTAGGCTTATCTGCACACATACCATATAATTATATGCTATATTACAGGTGGTTTCTTCACTGACATTTAAAAATATTAGTTGTTGGTGTAAACACATGAGTATTTGTTTAATATGATGTTTTTAATCACAACTAAAAACTATGTACTATTTGTACAAAATATACCAACTTTAGGAATGAATAACCCCCTTACAGCAAAGTCCTTAGAGCTGAGCCATGCACAGTTGACATCATAAAATCCCTGCCCTGCATTACAGTGTGGGTAATACAGCTTCAGTGATGTGCCAACCCCACACAATCTATGACAGATTCCTTAGGTATAATAAACAGCAACTGCTTTGAGTCAATAGTGTAGGAAGTGCTCTGTCATACACATGTATCTGAGGGGGAAGGAAATGAAGCACAGAAAGGAAATTCATTTCTTAGTGGGAGAACAAGTATATTGTCAAAGTCAGCTGAGTTTCAAGAAGTTGTTTTAATTAAAAAATTATTCCTAAGACTAGAGATGCCACAGCTGGTAAAGGCTAGATTCACAACCAAAAAGAAAAGAAATATTACCACAAACACCGTGTTGAGAGACAGAGGGAGAAGCAAATGTGACTTTACTAAAACAGAGTTTTTCATGATCAGAGAGAGAAATGACCCCAAAGCCTCTCTGCCCATAGGAATTGAGAACCAAAACCAGAGAAAACCAGTTTTTCTTTCCAGCTCTGAATTACTGAACTTGGTTAGGGCTGAGCGCCCCCTGCTAGCACAGAGTGCCTCTGCAGGGAGGTTTGTGTCTGGGCTCCTGCTGAAGTCTCCTCACTGTGTCTTGCACAGTAATAAGTGGCTGTGTCCTCAGGGGTCACAGAGTTCAGCTGAAGGAAGAACTGGTTCTTGGATGTTTCTCTGGTGATGGAGATGCGGCTCTTGAGGGATGGGTTGTGGTAGGGGCTACCATCATAACCTATGTACCCCATCCACTCCAGCTTCTTCCCTGGAGACTGCCTGATCCATGTCCAGTAGTAACCACTGGTGATGGAGTAACCAGTGACAGAGCAGGTGTGGGACAGCGATTGAGAGGGCTTCACCAGGCCAGGTCCTGTCTCCTGAAGCTGTATCTGGGACAAGATACCTTCAGACAAGAAGAGACAATCCTGTCAATCAGGTTGGTTGTCACAACACTTCATAAACACATCTATGAACATGTAACACTCACCAGGAAGGGCAGTCACCAGGCACAGAAGTCCCAACAGTGCCATCTTCTAGGATACACCTCCTTTTCCTCAGAGGTCAGCCTCCTGTGAGAGAGATGTGAGCTCCACAGTCCAGAGGGGATTTAACTTAGAGCTAGAAGAAGCATTTGCATGTTGGGAGTCACCCTTGTCTTTATAAATGGGGAGGGTGAATAGTACTCCATTTGGCTATTGCAATAAGGCCACCACTATATCTGACTTCCTGGAGTGTGAGTCTGGAATAGGAGAGGATGGGGATTACAGGGATCACAGGCAACACATCTTGGCATGACCAACCTCCACTTCCTAGCCCATCCTCCCTATCCTCCATTCTGTTCCTGTACATTTGTATTCTCAGGTCAGTGCCAACCTTCTTTTCACACTAGATTCCTGAGCACTGTCTTTCTGATTAGTAAGCCCACACTAGTCCTGCTTTTCTTCCTTTTCCCACACATGAGATGGGTTTCATTATTTCCTGGAAAATTGGGACAGTGTCATATTGCTGCATCACTGCTTCCAAAAGTATTTCTTGCTCCATCCAGTCTGTGGAAGGTTGAGGAAAAAGATGCTGAGTGAAGCTGCTGGGAACTCTGCTCACCTTGAACATTACTCAGGGACAACATTCATTCTTTATCCTGTCTTGGGTCACAGGTCACCAGGTTAGACACTTGATAGTATCATCAGAGTTGGTGTTTGATAGCCCCACCACAGTGACTAAGGATATGGATACAGAGGACATTCTTCTGCCTCAGGTCTCTGTACTGACTGAGGCTCCTCTTAGAGTTTACAGCATGTGTCAGTGTTTGGGCAAAATATGAGTCCTTACCTCTTTCTTCATTCCTGTAGTAATTTTTAACTTATGGGCAAGTCTTTATTCCTTGAATATAGATTTTTCTCATATAATATATCCCAATTAGAGAATCTCCTCCCTCTTCAACCTCCAAGTCCTCCCTCTCCCCTCCCATCCAGATACACCATCCTACTGTTTCTCTTTAGAAAAGAAACACGCTTCTAATGAACAACAGTAAAATGAAATAAATTGAGTTGAAACAAAAACTAACACATCTTAATAGAACAAAATAAACAAACAGAAGGAAAGGAACCCAAGAAAAGGCAGAAAAAACAGGTGCTGATGCAGATGATGTAAACACCCTAGAGTCCCATGAAAACTCAAAATTAGAAGACATACAATATAATCAAAGGAAATGTAGGATAACATGAGAAATAAAAAATAACAAAAAGCCATGTGATATTATGAGACATGGGACCTCCAAAATTTATTTGAATTTGATTTCTGATGACTATCAATTGCTGAAAATGAAGCCTATGCTTGAGAGTAGCTGGTTTCTTCAGTGAGACAGCCTTTGCAAAACTAAAGTATCACCTGAAAGTTGTTATCAATTGGAGACCTCTTCTGGGCTAGGGATGGGTGCATGTGTCCACTTCTCCTTTCAGCTCTAGGATGCCATCTGGTGCAGACCCATGCAAGCCCTGTGCATGCTGCCTTAGTGTCTCTGAATGTTTATGTGCATCTGCTGTGTTTCTTTAGAGGCCGTATTTCCTTGGTCCTTCTATCACCTCTGGCTTTTATGCTCTTTTGTCCTCTTTTTCAGTGTCCCGTGAACACTGAGGGGACAGACTTTTCAAGACTTCTTATACAGTGCTGAGTGTCCAAGATCTCTCATTCGCAGAATTTTCTCTGGCTGTGGGTCTCTGTATGTGTTCTCATTTGCTGCAGGAGGAAGATTCTCTGATGATGGCTGAGCAAAGCACTGATCTTACAGTGTAGCAGAATGCCATTGGGAGTCATTTTATTGCAATCTTTTTTTTTATAGAACAATAATATTTATTTTTATCCTAGGCTACGGAGCTATCTAGTCTCAGATTCTTGGTCACTCAGTAGTGTAAAGTTTGGGTTCTGTTTCGTGTAGGGACCTTTTGCCAATTCATGTATTTTTGATTACTCCCAGAAGCTGTTTTCCACCACTAACCTAGCATGTTTTGAGGCTGGATACCATTATACTGTTTAGGTTTTCACACTACCCTTCAAATGGCCATACGTTTTGTTCTCTTTACCCTTATTTTCTCTGTTGTCCACTTTTTCCTCACCCTCTCCATTTGATCCTCCTTTCTAGTTCCCCCCCATGCATTCCCAACTATCTAAACTATTTTTTCTGCAGGAGATGGATTCCCTCCACCCCAGTCCCTTAAGACTTAAAGATCTCTCTTGTGAATCTGGATTTTCAATTCTGGCTCTGCATAATCCATTCTAGACAGGAGGCATGAGAATAAATACAGGCATTGATGGAGACTGTATTACTTAAACGAACACAACATTTCTGATCACAGATTAGGCATCATAATTTCCCCAGCAATTAGAAATATTAAAACTACTGTTTTGTTAGAAATATAATTGACTATCCTGTGTGATTGTTGAATCTGCCATGAGTGAGCTAAGGTGTTTAACAAGAAGGAGCATTAACCTGAATACTTGTGCAGATGGTGTTAATTCCAAGGGCAAAAATATAACCAAGATCACAATTAGAGCCAAACTTAAAACAAGCTTGATTTCTATTGGTGTGCACCCAAGAGCAGGTCAGTTACTGCCTTCTAAGTCAGGTTAAAGAGAGCAGCCCTGAATCCACCTCTTGGGACCCCTTGAGGAGTAAAATCCTGAATAGTTTTACATAATCCAGTCAATGGGGCAATAAGAAAAAAAAACCTGTAAAATCATCATATGGCCACCCTCCCTTTGATTAGATGCGTTAAGGGAGGGTTAGGAAGGGTCAGGGTATTCTCAAAAACAAATCAAGTCTATGGGTTGGAAAGGTCCGTTTCCAGGAAGCAGAGAGCAACTCAACTCTCACAGCAAATAAAAAGTTACTTTTAAAATACAGCATAATGGCTCCTGACTTTAAAATGTAGTTAGGCAGATTGCTCCATAGAACAGAAGAGGCTTCAACAACACATTTATTATTCATTCACCAACTGATGGAGCTCTAGGCTGATTCCAGTTCTCAGAAGCCATGAAGAGGGAAACACTGAATATAGGTGATCTCATATCTTTGCAGTAGTGAGTCCTTTGGTGTCTGTCCAGGAGTGAGGTAGCTAGGTCACATGACATTTCTATTTTTAACTTTTGGGGAAAATACAGACAAAATTTCATAGGAAGTGCAACAGTTCATACTCTCACCAACCGTGTATTATTATTCTCCTTTCTCCAATGTATCATCAACATTTGGTACCATTTTCTTCCTTAATAAATGGCATACTTGCAGAGATAAGATGACATCTAAATCGATTTTTTTAATTTGCAATTCACTGATGCATGAAGATGTTAAAAACTGTAAGAAAGGTTTATCAGCCATTTGTGTAACAGATGTGTTTCCTTCCCTTGAAAATCCTGTGAATTTCTCAAAGCAGCACTGCTGTCTGTCTGTAGAGTGAATTCATTCTTGGCCTTTCAATGGCTTAGGAGATAACTGTGTAGGTTGTGCCAACAAATCAGGAAAGAACCCCCTTTCTGTGTTTGTATGGAGTTTCACACTCTACATGCTTGGGATGCTCTCTCTGTCTTTTGGGTACATGATCCATTAACAAAAATGTCAGGTCAGGATGGTCTGGTGGAGCACTTACACTGCTGTTTGGTCCCTCTGAGGGTCAGAGCAGTAGGGAAGCAGAGTGACAGAGTGATTGAGGTTGAGATTGAGACCTGCATGATCATAGCCTGCTCCTTTAAAATGTCAGTCAGTAAAATTCTGACAAGGTGTGGAAATTGGGAATGGGTCATTTCCCAGGCAGCACCACTGATTTCTCTCTCTGGGCTCCTTTGCATTGTTTTTAACACCACAGGGATAAACTCTTTACCTCTGGGTTATGTGTGTAGTTATAGAAAGCCTGCTGTGATAGATTTTACAACTCTCTGGCCTGCACTTCCATCACTTAGCATGATGCTTATGAGCTGCTCCTTCCAACAAGAGAAATGACAGTATTAAAATGAGGAAAGAGAAAGGGGATTCTCTACAGAAGGGAGACACCAACACTCACAGGAAATACCCCATCTTCACACTGCTCTGGCTCCATTAGTATGAAAGTTCCTATCCTTGTCCACAATAGCATCTGTGTCCAGTTCATGGAAATCTGATAAAATTTAGTGATGTGTCATTAGAATACTATGAATCAGTTTTACCCAAAGGACTTCTGTATGCACCTTTTATTGATGTATGGGACTTCATGGAAAATGTAGAAAATCAAAGTCACTAAGTAATCTGTGAGAAAAATGAACTTTCCTATGCTTAGTGATTTCCTTAATTAAAGCAGCAAAGATGGCAATTTAACTACTTGTGTTCACACATTTCTAGACATTCAAGTGAAATTTCTAGCAACTCTTGATACCCACATTGTCCTTATTTTCCCCCTATTTTGTATTCCTTCATTTACTCCTTCGATGTACTGTAAGGATTATATGGTAACATTTGTTGTAATTAATTAACTAGCATAAGGACAATGCCATGTAAGACAGTAGTGAACAATGCATCTCCTGCAGTCTAAGGAGGTAAACTGTTGTATGAAGCTCAGGCCTCTCCAATCTGAACCCAGAGTTAAACCCAAGCATCATTCATTGCAGAGGGAAGGTGCACATTGTCCAGAAGGTCATCATACTATCACGACAGGAGGCTCTGCATCTTTGAGGCAGATAGGATGAACATCTGCCTCCTGCACCCTTGGTCAATATCGGTTCCTCCATGGGTGTGTCAGAGTTCTGAGGAACAGACAGGCTGTCTTCAGGATCTCAGTACAGTGGGAAAACTCTCTAAACTCATGAAGGAAAATCTACTCAGGGTTTAACAATTCCTTATGAAAAAGAACTGTCAGTATTGGAAGCAAGGCACAAAGGCAAGGAAACAATACAATTGTGCTGATGGTGGGATTTGGTATTGTTTATAGTATACCTAATAATACTGTTTTAAAACAAATATTCTGAACATATCTTACCTTAGAATGCACTTATCAACTTGTTAATCATTGTGTCAACAATACACCTGTGCTTGGATTCTCCCAGCTCTTTCTGCAATATATGGCATGCCTTTCAATAATCAAGGAAATCAAATTACTCCCCACACCTAACTTTATTTTTAAAACTAATGGCTGGTTCCATGCTTCCTCAGCATGTGATCCTGGTACACAGAGCAGAGTCAAATCTTTTCTGGGTAATGCTCTGCATTTTGTTCAGTTCAGAGTGTGTTCTGTATTTAAATGTGTATATTAGAACTGAAGACAGACTTGTTTAGAGATTTACTTATTTCAAAGATTGAGGTTATGCCTGTATAGAGGAATCCTGGGGAATGTGATCTATGATTTGAAATCCCCAGACATAGAGTATTATAACCCTTTAATGTCCCGTTACTGCTTCTGCTGTTGACCTGGAGCTCCCTGTGTGCTCATTGCCCTCTCCTGGACTTGAACACCTTGCTGGGAGGTTTGTGTCTTAGCTCATGATTCCATTTCCTCACTGTGTATTACACAGTGTTACATGGCAGTATCTTCTTTTCTCAGACTGCTCATTTGTAGGTATAATAAGTTCTTATATTTGTCTCTGGAGATGGTAAATTGACTTTTCACAGACTCTGCATAGTATCTTCCACTTCCATCATATTTTATAGTTGCTACCCACTACAACCCCTTCCCTGGGACTTGATGAACACAGTGCATCCAGTGATTACTGAAGGTGAATCCAGTGGTTGCACAGGAGAGTTTAATGGACCCTCCAGTCTTTACCAAGCTGCCATGAGGTTCCATCAGCTGCGCCTGCCATTGGACTCATGAAAACACAGAGAACCATAGTCAGAAATCTGTCAGATATATCCAATATCCCTCTTACTCATGTCCTCTTTCACAAAGAGAATCTCTTCCCTGTAAATTACCTTTTATAAGAGCAATAGTAAAATCCCATCTAAGTTCCAGTTCCATGGTGAGTGGTCTGTGTTTAGTGCTGATGGGAAGATCTGGCTGAAATCATGATTTTGTTCTATATTCTTTTTCTGGTTAAAGTTTCACCACATTTTATCCATTTCATATTTTTTTGTACACAAGTCATGCAATACATCTACTAATGTGGTCTCCTTTTAAAAAAACATTCAATTTAAAGGGCATCACACACTCACATTTCTGGAAGATCTGGTGAGTCATCATAATGCCTGGGCTTGTGCTTCTTGTTGCTGGACACCTTAGACATCTCCAGTTCAGAGTCAGACATGTCTGTTGAAGTTTCCATGTCCTCTTCACTGTGATGGGGACACTTTTGATTTTATTTCATTCTAGTAGTTCCTGTAAGTATGGATACATGTTTTATTTTCAGAAAATGTACTTGATAGGGGAAAGCATCACATTTATAGTCTCACCTGCTAAGCATCAATCACATGGAACCTTGTTTAACCATCAGCATAGTCACAGAAGTTTACACATATCTCACCCTGAACATATCCACAGGCAGAAGGTGACATCACCTTGTCACTTTATTTTTCACCACTCTGGTGTGCGGCATTTACCCACCAACCCCACAGCTCCCCAGAGTTTTCATGAGTGTGAGCAGCAGAAAACATTAGATAGAAGGATTTATAGTGTGAAGATAAACAGATAGAAAATAAAGGATAGCCTGGAGAGGGCCTGGAACATTTTCCAATAGGCCCTGACTGTCTCTGCCCCAAAGTATTTATAGAGATGCCAAGGGGTGGAGCAAAAGACCCCCTCCCCCAGCACAGCAAAGTGCAGACCTTTTCAGACACCTGCACTCAGGCTTGTGGCCCTAATCATCCTCTATGTGGATCTGCTGGGTAAAGCTATGAGGAACCCTAAAATGGGCTCCCAAACTCTGGTTATTAGAGATATTGATGCTGTTCTATGATTTTGTTAATTCACAGTCTGTTCTCCATAAAAATATTGTCTATTCTTTCACTTCATTGAATCATTATTCTTATTATCTAGTTGTCTTTTTCATTTGTGTAATGTAGAACTTATTCCTTGTACTAGGGAGTGTGTTCTAAAGGAAAAAAATAAACAAGGGAATGTAGAAACACCAATACACATTTGCAATATTACTTTATAACTGATGGCTGTCTTCCCACTGACTGCCCACTAGGTATTCATGGAACTTGGAAGCTGCTCTGTTCATAACACTGGATGCCTTAAAGGTCACTTGTAGTGGGTAGCCATTCCAGCCTTGGCTTGGAAGTTCCAAGCCCTTCAGGGCTTCCATAACAGTCATGCCTACAAGGTGGGGCTGAGAGAGGATGCTGAAGACTCAGGATCAAGATTCCAGGGATCTCTTTGATTCCTAGACACTTGATGCTGGAGGTAGACCAAGCAGAGTTCTCCAGAGAACACCGCCAGACTGCGCCATACCTTTGTCAGACCCTACAACCTACCTATCCCTTCATTTGTAAGTTATGCCACAAAATAAACCTCCCTTTTAACTACATGGAGTGGCCTTAATAATTTCACCAACATTCACTAATCAGGTTTGGTGGCCTGGAAGCTCCCTGGAGATACAATATGAGAAGATCCTCTGATATTAAGCCTGTTTTGGAAGGCTGAAAGAGATGGAGACTGCCATTCACAGGGAATTGTAACTGCAGCAGCAGCAATCAACTATAGCTACAAGCCGACATGCTATGTAGCCTAACTTTCTCTTTCCCACATGGTCCCATGGTCTAGACAATCCTCTCAAACCCACAATCCCCCAGCCACTTATAAAATAATGACAAAGAGGCTTATATTAATTGCAAACTGTATGGCCTATGACTCCAGCATATATTAGCTAGCTCTTTCATCTTAATTCAACCTAGTCCTACTCATCTATGTCTTGCCACATGGTGTCCTGGCTTACTGGTACTTTCACTGTGGGGGACCAACTACCACCGTTATTTACCTCAGATACTCTTAAGGAATGAGGGATGACAGACTTAGTTAGAAATAAAAAGGGGAGAAAATACAGAGAGAAATGTAGGATAGACTTAGGTGGGCCTGGATCCTTAACTACCCACCCAGAACTTTGTTCCAAAGATTTATTTATCACAATGCCAAGGGGTAGTGTTTCTAGAATTTCTAGCTGGAGAGTTTATCTCCAGGTTCTGCCAAGCCACCTGCAGTCCCACAGCCCACTAATAAAATAAACACACCAATGCTTATATTATTTAAACTGTTGAGCCATTAGCTCAGACCTACCATTGTTTAGTTTTTACACTTATACTCAGCCCATTTCTGTTTATATATGTGTTGCCACATGTTCCGTGGGTTTACCTGCTGTCTTTACATGTTGTTCCCTGGAAAGCAGGCTGGTGTCTCCTCCTCTCTACCTTCCTGTTCCCTAAATTCTTCTCTCTGCTAGTCCTGCCTATACTTCCGGCCTGGCTACTGGCCAATCAGTGTTTTATATATCAATAAATCACAGCATCATATATCCGCAACATACAGAACATCCCACAGTACTTACCCTTTTTTGTTTTTTCAAAAAGGAAAATTTTAACTTTACATAGTAAAATTACATATAACAAAACAGTTATCTAGCACGAATTACAGTTACATTATCCATTCTATTTGTATTTGGCAAAATTAAAGAAGATATCCTATCTTATATTTGTAAGTTTAAGGTTTTATATCTAACTTATTTCTTATTGTAACTAAGGAAATCATAACTATCTAGCCTTCAACTACATCAAAGACCTCAGAAGGATATAATATTACCCAAGAAATGGAAGATGGTTGCAAGCATCTTTCAGGAGTCTTGCAAGTGTAGACAGAGACAGCTGGCAATCTGGACAGTCATTCAAAGTTTCTCTGTAAATTTGGGGCATCTATCTTCAGCCCACACATCTAGAGTCTCTCAGTCAATTTTCTCTGTGTCTTGTAGAATATCTGGCAGTTTCCTCTGCAAAGCAGGAACCTGAAGGGCCATTTTGCCAAGCAAAGTTCAGTGGTCACCTTCCAATGGGTCCTTCATGTCCAGTTGATCAAGGAGTCCAGGCAAGTACAGTTTCTTGTCCAAATGGCTATTTTTGCAAACGTGAAGATAAACTCTATATAGAATAGAAATATATATACAGCAAACAAAATTAAGTTTAAATGCTTGTATCAATAAACTAAAATCCATAGCAATGTAAGACATTTTAAACAAGTTTCTCTTTTGAAGTAAATGCAATAATACACCCTTTCATCCTATCATATCTATATCATATCCACTTTTCTTCTTTAGAAAGAGATTGCATTTATAATCAAACTTATTTAAATAAAAATATTGGTCTCTCTCTCTCTCTTTTCATTTTTTTAAGTAATGTGTTTGGGTTTTAGAGAGTTGAGTGAGCCAATTCCATCTAGAAAGCCAGCTTGGTATATTTGGAAAATTGGGCATAGCTTCTCTTACTACTTGCTGCTGGAGGGGGCTCACTGTATCTTATGGGGACACAAAGAAAATTTTAGGATTATGGATTAGTCTGTGATGGTAAACCTCTGAGCCAGTTGCCTTGAAACCATTCTGGATGTTGGATCACGTAGGCCATGGTGTCATTGGAGACCTTTCAGGGGGTCTTGGCTGATCAAACCTGATGTATCTTAAGCTGGAACAAATCCACAGCCTCTGGCTTTCTGTGGAAACAAAAGCAGAGACTTCTTTCCAAAGTAACATACCCTTACATCCAAATTTTGAAGTCAAGGTACCTTTAAAATATACATACTGGCTTTTATGATCAAATATTTTTTGCAGTTAAAAATCCCCAAAACAACACAATCCAGATTCTCTGTGTAATAGACATCTTTACGTGGCTTATTTTTTATACTACCTTTACTCTCTCTCTCTTTAAAGACTTTATTTTTAAAAACTATCTATTTGTTTATATAACTGTATATATTCCTTTTTCTCTCTCTTCCAAGCCTACATACATTTTTATACACATTGTAAAGCATTTAAGGTCTTGTTCCATCTGAATCTGTCTCATTGTGAATCTATTGTTTTAAACTGCAGCATTACTAGGGATAAGGTAGCAGCTCTGGCTGGTGGCTCCACCCACATCAGCTTCCAAACATGGCAGTGGTATGTTTACCTCCAGCTCTGGGAGCCATAAACTCTCAGAAACAGTGGTTCTACGCTTCTATCAAAGCAGCATGTAGCACAGAAATCTTTTTTTTTTATATTAGCAAAGACTAAATCCACCCTGCAGCAACATAATGTGCTGCTTTTAGATGCCTCATTCCTGCCATACTGCCAGTCAAATGCACATGCCAGGAACCAGCCATAGTAGCTCAAACCTGCAGGCTGCCTCTAACTTGAGAGAGACAACTAGGAAGCTGCTTTTAGCTCCATGTTAGGATATTTTTTTCTCAGGTTTTAGGTTGAAACTCCTGCCAACCCATTGGGCACCATTTGTTACTAAAGTTTCTAGCAGGAGAGCTTCTCTCTGTGTCCCAGCAAGCCTCCCACAGTCCCAGAGCCCACCTCTAAAATAAACACACAGACACATATATTATTTAAGCTGTTGGCCATTAGCTCAGGCCTACCATTGTTAGCTCTTACACTTATACTCAGCCCATTTATGTTAATCTATAGGGTTGAGCAAAAGAACTTCCCCTTGCTTGTTAGACCCTTACAAATACCTGGTAGCTGGACCTGTGGTCCAATTAACCTCTTATGCAGTCCTCCTGGGTACAGCCAGTAGGAAACCTAGTTTGCTACATCAGGTCCCTCTTCTTAAGATTTTAAAAGTAAAAACTCTTGATGCAACTGCATCAAACTTAACATAATAATTCTAAAATAGAAATATACAAAATTATAATTCCTACTACCAACCTTCCTACAAACCTACTCTCAACCTATAAACCTACATTTATGAACAACTTCTTAATAGAACTATACAAAATATAACATTAATTCATTCAAGTAACCTCAAAATATTTTTTAAATTAAATAGACTGAGGGATATCACCTCTCCCTTTTCTTTATATTTTAAATTAAATCTTGAGCCTAGTTAGAAAACTGAATTTCTCTATAGGCAGTTCCATTTTTACATAAACAGTTCATAAGTCAACACTATTGATAGAATCTACATACATAAGCAAATTCAAACTTGTCACATTGTAATGAAAACATTACTATTCATATAATTTTTTAGGTTCAAAAGTTCAAAAAGAGTTCTGGTTCCATTCCTAAAGTTTCCTCTGAGCCTTCATAGTCAGGGCCTGGCTTGTCAGCTGCCCTTAAGTCTGTGTACAGCTGTCAGAGTTGTAATGACTCTGAAGCAAACAGTTCCAACTACGGGAAGTTCCATAACAGAAACTTCTCAGTCCAAGAAAGTCCCTCTGAAACTTTTGCTCTCAGCTACAGCTTCGCTTTGCAGTCTGCAGCCTTCCGGAACTGCTCCCGCACCAGGCTACAGTGCTTCACCTCACAGCAATGTGGGCTCAATGTTCCTTCACCTGCCATGAGCAGAAACTGTGGCTCTCCTACAGTAATCCTGGCTTTGGGAGGAAAAAAAATTGCTTCCATCCTTGATGGTCCCAGTGCTCAGCAAACCAGTTCCTGTTTGCAGATCCCTGGTCTGGCTGTTCAGCATGGAGAATTCAGGAGTTCCTGCACGTGTCAGCTGCTCACCCAGCATTAACCCTGCTTCTCAGGCCCTGGATGCAGTCTGGTCTCTGCTGTCTCTGCTGTTCACTGATGCTCTGCTTGCTATTCACATTTCCCATGGCGTGTCATCCCTGCTGGGCTTTCCAAGATGCTGCCTGCCTTTTGCCTTTCTCGTGGCTTAGTGTGCCCACTTCTTCAGGCCCAAAGCCTGCAGACCCTCACCACCGAGTGCTGGCTCTTGGCACCTGCTGTTTGGAAACTACAATGTGTCATGGATCTCAGTCGTGGACATCTGGCTGCCATTTTGTGAAGCTGGCAGTCTCCTGAACTGTTTCTTGTTATTATTGGTGGTTTCTGGAACTGCCAAGTCTGCTTGGATAAACCTACATTTATTTTTTTATTATTATTTTTTTTACTAAATCTATGACCTATTTAAACCTACATTATATAGGACTACTTTATAAACCTTATCTAAGTCTTACTTACATTCTATAGGACTAACTTAGTAAATATACTTCTTGTACTACCTTAGCATATATACTTCTTATCTCATGGAATCTTATATCTGCAACTAACTAACATATAACAGAACTAACTTAATTCTAAAGCAGACATGTATAAGATATTTCTTAACACTTAGAAAAGATTATTTTAGCTAAATTATTAACAAGACAAGAATCATATCTAAAGTTCAGAGTTTATAGTAAAATTCAGAGTTTATAGTCAGCTTTGATATCATTCTAAAAGTACTTGAGAGTTTGAAACAATAGTTTAATTCTTTAATAGTGCCCTCAACCCTGGGATTTAGCAAATGTTGTGTTATAACTACTCTGTTAAGATCTATCTCAGTTTACAGAAACCCAAAAAGAAAGAACAGCGATAGGAAGAAGAAACCTTGTACGGAATATTTTGTTTTAGAATGGCTTAACTAGTCATCCCATAATAGTCAATTTCCCATTCAGGAGAAGACAATTGCCTAAGGTGGAGGTGGGTTCCAGATCTGCATCATTCAGCAAGTTCCCCTGCTAAACTATTTGCCTTGAAAGTTTAATGTATTTCTAAGTGACTTGATTGCTCTTATAGGTAGCCTTTTTTGTCATCCAACTACCTTAAACAACTCTCTGCAGAGCTATAAGGCATTTTCTCAAAGGAGCCAAAGACCTCGATGCTCCATTTTCTGTGTTCTTACATTTTTTCCTTGGAACTAACATTCAACAAACTCTTAAACTATTTTCCTCCTTCTTATTCTTTTAAAAGCTGTACTTTAAATTTACTATGAATATCCATTTGAGCTGAAAAGTTTTTTTTTTCAGGCAATGTTACCATATTTAGCAGAAAAACTACCTTTCTCCAAATGCATCTTTCAGTATCAGTCTGCTGTTACAAGCTTCCTTACAGACTCCATTTCCCATAGTTCTTTTCAGGTTTGGGAGTCAACTTCCAGTTCCCTTTACCAGGTTTGCTTTCAAAATTTTTGCCTGGGAGGTTGGAACCAAGTGTTTTACATTTTCAACTACAGGACACTGGGAGACCTCTGCTCTCCCTGAGCTGGCCCCAACAGGCATTTCTCCTTACTCTGATACTGGTCCAGTTAACCTCTTATGCCGTCCTGCTGGGTACAGCCACTAGGCAACCTAGTGGCTACAACATTTTACATCTTCCTTTTTCTGTGGCTGGAATGCTTCTCTCCCCAGTGGTGACACTGGTCATAGCCAGCATTGAATATCTGAGACTTCAATTTTGTTTTCTGAAATTTAATCAATCCAAAAAACTGGCTCCTCCCTCTTTTAAAGCATTCACATAAATATGTCCTCAAAAAATTGTGTCCTGAGTTGTTAAGTGTTGGTATCACAGATATATTTTTTTAAAAATTAAAACATGGCAAGGCTTAGTCTCTATAGTCTGTACCCCTTGGACAGCATCAAAGGATCACTTACAGTCCAGGAGACTTAGCTCAGTTGGTAGAATATTTTTTGCATGCCTGAAGCCCAGTGTTCATCTCCACTATTGTATGATAAGTAAGATTTTGGGGCAGGAGAATCATAGGCTTGATTTGTGCTTGGTCTATATTTAAACTATATTTAGAAAAAGAATAGAGAAGTATGATGGTTTGAAAAAATGAAAATTTATTTAATATGAATTTCTAGTTTTACATAGACATATAAGATTTCAGCATTACATCACTGTACTCTTTATTTGAAAACGTTCTCCTGTCTTTGCATAAATTAATTATATTTTAATAGGAAATTAAGATAAATGCTAAAATATAATAATTATAAATCTAGTATAAGGTTTGATGAATAATAATCATATTGAATTGAAGTAACAAAATGTGTCTGAAGTCTATCTCAGTGCTACAGTATATCAGTCCTGAAGCTCAAAGTTTTATCCTCAAATAGAAGAATTACTATAAAAATATAAATATTATCTGTGGTGGTATTGTGTTCCCCAAAATATTGTGCACCCTAATAAATTTATCTGGGGTCAGAGAACAGATAGCCCCTAGATACAGATCTGAAAATGGGTCAGAGCAAGCCATAGCAGAAGCTGGGTGGTGATGGTGCACACATTTAATCCCAGCACTTGGCAGGCAGAGCTAGGCAGATCTCTGTGTGTTCAAGGATACAGCCTGCATGGAGACACATGCCTTTAATTCCAGGGAGTGACAGCAGAAAGAGAAAGATATATAAGGCATGAGGACCAGAAAATTTCAGCATTTGGCTGGTTAAGTATTCAGGCTTTTGAACAACAGTTCAGCTGAGAGCCATTGGGATGAGGACACAGAAGCTTGCAGTCTGAGGAAACAAGATCAGCTGAGGAACTGGCGAGGTAAGGTAGCTGTAGTTTGTTCTGTCTCTCTGATCTTCCAGCATTCACCCCAATAACTGGTCTCAGGTTTGATTTTATTAATAAGACCTGTTAAGATTCATGCTACAACTATATGAGATTATTCTTTCAGCAATGATAAAAACACATTTTGAAGACCTATGGTAACCATTTATTTCCTCCAGAGCTGACCTTTTCCACCTAACATAGAGAGCTGCTGCTCCCCATCACAAAGGTACTCCCAGTACTTTTGTGCCCTTCCTAAAACTCTCAGTGTGTCTGTCTCCTTCCAGGCCATATCCATCTGCTATCTGGATCCTCAAAGGCTTGTCTTTCTCTCAACACAAGCTAAGTCTGCTCTTTCTTAAAGCAAAGATCCTCCTGGATCTTGAGAAACTTTCTTGTGAACTTCTTTCACATGCCATTATGTGGCTCATGCTCATACCACAGTTTAGTCTTCATTATTTTCTTGCTTCTCTGAACTGCTAGGTAGACATTGTTCTTCCTTAGCAAGTAGGTTTTCTATTCTAAGTTCTTGCTTCTAGGTGCTGCCAGACTTACTGGATTTTTCTGATCTTTCATCTCTATTCCTTCTTTAGCAGAACAGTAGTATTTGATTTTCTCCTAGGTACCAGGCCAATCTAGTATTATATTCTCAGCCACCTTAGCAGTGTCAGGAATAGGTATAATCTCACAGAGTAATCTTGAAATACAGTCAGATATTGATTGGTGATGCCAACAAAAGGTATTCTGCCTGCGTGCTACCAAAGTAAAAAGCTAAACAGCAACCCAGCTACAAATCCTGCCTGCAAGACACAGATGTATTTTCTGTGTTCTAAAAACTTACCTTATAATCACAGATAAATGTTCTAACTCCTTTATTAATGACACTTTTGCTTTGTAATTGTAAATGTAGACTATTGCATAGAACCACATCAGGCAAACATAAGAAATAAGCAATGGGGCATTACAAAAACACAGTTTTCATGATTGGAGAGAGAAATGACCCCAAAGCCTCCTTGCCCTTAGGTACTTAGAAACAAAGATAGAGAACAGCAGAATTTTTTCTTTCCAGCTTTCTAAGTGTTAGAGTTCATGGGCTTGGTTAGAGCGCAGTGCCTCCTGCTGGCCCAGAGCTCCTCTCCATGCTGAAGTCCTCTCACTGTGCCTCTTGCACAGTAATAAGTGGCTGTGTCCTCAATGGTCACAGAGTTCAGCTGCAGGAAGAACTGGCTCTTGGATGTTTCTCTGGTGAGGGAGATGCAGCTATGCAGGGATGGGTTGTAGTAGTTGCTACCACCATTACTTATGTACCCCATCTACTCCAGCTTCTTCCCTGGAGACTGTCTGATCCAGTTCCAGACATAATCACTGGTGATGGAGTAACCAGTGACAGTGCAGGTGAGGGACAGTGTTTGAGAGGGCTTCACCAGGCCAGGTCCTGACTCCTGAAGCTATACCTGGGACAGGATACCTTCAGAAAAGAAGTGTTAATTCTGTCAATCACAGGTTGTCACAACCACTCATGGACACACATATGAAATGGTAACAATCACCAGGAAGGGCTGTCAGCAGGTACAGAAGACCCAACTGTGTCATCTTCTAGGGTACACCTCCTTTTCCTCAGAGGTCAGCCTCCTGTGAGAGAGATGTGAGCTCCCACAGTCAAGGATGAGATTTAACTTAGAGTAAAAGGTGCATTTGCATGTGGGGAAAAAACATAGTCTTTATAAATGGGGTGGGTAGAAACTACTCCATTTGTCTGTTACACTGTGGCCATCACTGTATCAGCCTTCCTGTAGTGTGAGTCTGGAATAAGAGACCATGAGGACACAGGAATCACAGGAAACACACCTTGGCATGTTCAACCTCCACTTCCTAGTCCAACCTCCCCAACTAAATTCTTTTCCTCCTGTACTTTTTCTGTCACAGTTCAGTGACAAACTTCTTTTCACACTTGGTTCCTGAGCTCCTCCTTTCTGGTTAGTAAGCTCACCTTTTTCTTATTCAGGAGATGGGTTTCCATGTTTGCTGTAACATTGGAACACTGTCATATTGTTGTTGCACAGGGTCCACACTTACTTCTTGCTCTATCCAGTCAGTAGAATGTAGAAGAAACACATGCATAGAGGAGGAACTGGGAACTCTGCACATTATGATCCTCACCCAGGGATCCCATTCCTTGCTTATACTGTCCTGGCTCACAGACACCTGGTTTAGACATGTGACAGCATCATGGGAGCAGGTGTGTGATCGCCCAACCACAGGGACTAATGATTAAAATACAGAAGACTTTCTTCTTCTTCTTCTTCTTCTTCTTCTTCTTCTTCTTCTTCTTCTTCTTCTTCTTCTTCTTCTTCTTCTTCTTCTTCTTTAGGTTTCTGTACAAGTTAGGTTCCTCTTGTTCCTCTTGGAATTTACCTTGTGTGTAAGTGTTTGGCCACAATATTAGTCCTTCTGTCTCACTCATCCTCTTTGTTACACTCAAAGAGCAGTGCCTTGCTCATTCATGACCAGAAGAGATTCCTCCTGTAGCACTTGGGAACACATACTGAGACCCACAGACAGACAATATTCTGAGAGTGAGAGACCTTGGACACTCAGCACTGTATGAGAAGTCTTCATCAAATCTCCTTAGTGTCATGGAACACTGAAGTAGAGGAGAAAAGAATATAAGAGCCAGAGGGAATAGACCCACCAAGGAAAAAAGGCCTCTAAATCAGCAGAATATAAAGGCCTTAAGTAAGTCTTTTTTTCCCCTGAATATAAAATTTTTCTCACAGACTATATCCTGATTACAGTTTCTCCTCTTTTTTCAACTCCCAAGTCCTCACACCTACCCTCCCATCCACATATATCATCTTGCTGTGTCTCTTTAGAAATCAAACAGGCTTCTAATGAATAATAATAAAATAAAATAACATGACATCAAACAAAAACCAACACATCAGAACAAGACAAATAAAACAAACAGAGGGAAATGAGAACAAGACAGGGCTAAGAAACAGGTGCAGATACTGAGACCTACTGATTTACATATTCTGGATTCCCATAAAATATTAAATTAGAAGCCATACTGTATAGGCAGAGGAACTTTAGGATAATAAATAAATAAATAAAATGATCAAAGCCATGAGATATTATGAGACAAGGAATCTACAAATTGCATTAGAATTTGATTTCTATGAACATCTACTGATACATATCCATCCTGTGCTTAAGATTAGGTTGTTTCCTCAGTGAGAGTCCCTGCCCTTAGGGAATGAGAGGCAAAGACAGAGAAAACCATTTATTTTTCTTTCTAGCTCTAATGTCTTAGAGTTCCTGAGCTTGGTTAGAGCTGAGCGCACCCTGCTGGTCCAGAGCTCCTCTGCAGGGAGATTTGTGTCTGGATTTATGGTGAAGTCCTCTCACTGTTTCTCATCCACAGTCATATGTGGCTGTGTCCTCAGCGGTCACAGAGTTCAGCTGCAGGAAGAACTGGTTCTTGGATATTTCTCTGGTGATGGAGATGCTGCTCTGCCGGGATGGGTTGTAGTTGGTGCTACCACCAAAACTTATTTACCCCATCCACTCCAGCTTCTTCCCAGGGGACTGCCTGATCCATGTCCAGTAGTAATCACTGGTGATGGAGTAACCAGTGACAGAGCAGGTGAGGGACAGTGTTTGAGAGGGCTTCACCAGGCCAGGTCCTGACACCTGAAGCTGTACCTGGGACAGGATACCTTCATATAAGGTGAGACAATTTTGTCAATCACAGGTTGTCACAAACCCTCATGGACACATAAATGAAAATGTAACACTCACCAGGAAGGGCAGTCACCAGATACAGAAGACCCAGAATAATTGAGCATGAGGATTACAGGGATCACAGGAAACACACTTTGGTATGACCAACCTCTACTTCCTAGTCCAACCTCCCCACCTCTATTCTTATCCTGTTCTTCTGCAGTCTCAGATCAGTGCCAACTTCTTTTCACACTTGATTCATGAACTCCTGGTTTCTGATTAGCAATCTGACACACTCCTGCTTTACTTCCCGTTTCTCAACCATAAGATGGATGTCCATATCTCCTAGAAAATTGCTACACTGTCATATTGCTCTAACACACGTTTCACACCTACATCTTGCTCAGTCCAGTCTGTGGATGTAGAGAAAACACATGCTGAGAGAAGCAGCTGGGAACTCTGCACACCATGAACCTTTCTTAGGGATCCCATTCATTCCATATCCTGTCCTGGTTCACAGCCCACACAGGTTAGACAGGTGATAATATCATGGAAGTGGTGTTTGGTAGCCCAACCACAGTGACTAAGGGTAGGAATACCTAGGGCATTATTCTGTCTCAGGTCTCTGTACAGACTGACGCTCCTTTTGGAGTTTGCAACATGTGTCAGTGTTGGGGCAAAATATGAGTCCTTCCCTCTTTCCTCATCTTTCTTTACCTATGGTGTAATATTTTTCAGAGAATATAAATGTTTTCATATTATATCTCCTGATTATAGTTTCTTCTCTCTCTTCAATACCCAATACCTCTCCTAGTCCCCTCCCATCTAGAAACAGCATCTTGCTGTCTCTCTTTAGCAAACAAATAGGCTTCTAATGAATAATAATAAAATAAAATAAAATGAGATAAAACAAAATCTAACACATTGGAAATGAAAAAACAAAAAAATGAAAAGAGATTTTAAAAGGTAGATGAAATAGATGCAGTTGAAGAGACCTCCTGAGGTTCAGACTCTAGAACACAATAAAAAAACACAAAATTATAAGACATGCTATATATGCAATGAAAGTGTAGGGCAAACATGAGAGAAACAAATAAATAAAATGACATAAAAGCCATGTGATATTATGAGACAAGAAACCTCCAAATATGTATTTGAGTTTGAATTCAGGTGACCATCTACTGCTGGAAATGAAGATGGTTTCCTCAATGAGACTCCCTTTGAGAAAACTAATTTTTCATATGCAGTTGGTTATCAATTGGAGATCAATTAGGTACTAGGGATGTGTGCAAGTGTCCACCTCTTCTTTCAACTCTAGGACTTCATCTGGTTGAGACTCAACAGACTCTGTGCATGTATCACATTCTCTCTGAATATTTATTTGCAACTATCCTGTTGACATACAGACCTTATTTCCTTGGTGCATCTCTCCCCTCTGGCTCACATACTCTTTTCTCTTCTTCCTCAGTGTTCCATGAGCCCTTAGAGGAGAGATTTGAAGAAGACTACTCTTATAGTGATGAATGTTGCAAGGTCTCTCATTCTCAGAATATTGTCTGGCTGTGGGTCTCTATATGTGTTTCCATATACTCCCATGTGCACAGGGATAGGAAAATTCATCCTTTAGGAAGCTGGAGTAGTATGAAGATGGGGGAAATCCTGTGAGTGTTGTTGTCTCCTTCCTGCAGTGAGCATTCTTTCTCTTTGTTCAATGTAACATTAGCTCTTTTTTCTTGTGGGAGGGCGCAGCTCATATGCATAATAGTAAGTGATGGAAGTGTAGGTAGGTAGGAGGGCTATAAAACCTATCACAGAAGGCTTTTTGTATTACCTTGACATTATCTTTGTGTCCTTAAGGCAATGCCAGAGGCAGTCAAGGCACAGAGTCAAGGCACAATAAAATTGTGCTGATACTGTAATTTGGCATTGTTTATAGCATAGCCAATAATACTGTTTTTAAACAAATATTCTGAGCATATCTTACCCTGGGATACACTTCTCAATATGTTACTCCAGGTGTCATAATACACCTAGTCCTGGGTTCTCCTAGCTCTATCTGGAATGCATGGCATGCCTTCCGGTCATCACAGGAATCCAATGCTCCCTGTCCCCAACTTCATTTGTTTTTAAAACTACTTGTTGGTTCCATGCCAACTGAGCATGTGATCCCAGTGCTCACCACAGAGTCACATCTTCCCTGTGTAATTCTCTGCATTTTCTTCAGTTCAGATTGTATTCTGTATTTAAGCCTGTACATCAGAACTGAAGACAGACTTGTTTAGATACTTAAGTATTCTAATATTATCTATATGTAAATATAAATAATATTTAAAAATTCACACGTCAGTAGAGGCTATGCCTGTAGAGTGGGTTCCTGGGAAATGTGATCTATGATTTGAGACCATCCATACACCAAGTATGCTAACCCTCCATGTCCCTTTCCTGCTTCTTCTGTTGACCAGGAGATCTCTACGTCATCAGTGCACCATAGTGTACCTGAACACCTCAGAGAGAGATTTGTGTCTTAGCTTATAATTCCCTTTCCTACCTGAGTCTCTGAGACAGTAGTACATGGCAGAGTCATCAGTTCTCAGACTGCTCATTTACAGTTATAATCAGTTCTTAGAATTTTCTCTGGAGATGGCAAATTGGTCCTTCACAGACTGTGCATAGTTTTTTGCACTTCCATCACATTTTATAGTTGCTACCCACTCCCTTCCCTTCCCTGGGGCTTGACAAACACCAGGCACCCAGTACTCACTGAAAGCAAATCCAGAGCCTGCACAGGACAGTGTAATGGACCCTCCAGGCTGTTTCAAGCTGCACTCAAACTATACTAGTTGCACCTCACACGACTTCTCTAAGCACAGATGATTTTTGTCAGAAATATATATATATATATATATATATATATATATATATATATATATATATAAATTTTTATTCTTACATATGTCCTAATAAACAGAATCTCTTCCCTATATATTACCTTTTATAAGAGTAATAATAGAAACTCATCTAATTGGGAATCCATCTCCTCCAAGACCCAGCTATACCACCCTTGGGCATAAACCCAAAGAATGGTCAATCATACCACAAGGGCATTTGCTCAACTATGTTCATATAAGCACTGTTTGTAATAGCCAGAACCTGGAAACAACCTAGATGCCCTTCAGTTGAAGAATGGATAAAGAAAATGTGGTACATATACACAATGGAGTACTACTCATCAGAGAAAAACAATGACATCATGAGGTTTGCAGGGAAATGGATGGATCTAGAAAAAATCATCCAGAGTGAGGTAACCCAGACAAAAAAACAAACACGGTATGTACTCACACATAGGTGGTTACTAGATGTAAAACAAAGATGACTAGACTGCTACTCACAACTCCAGGGAGGCTACCTAGAAAACAGGATCCTAAGAAAGACACAGGGATCACCCCATGACAGAAAAATGGAGAAGATCTACATGAAAAGCATGGATGTGGCAGGGCGGGGGGGGGGGGATGAAGAGCAAAGTTCAAGGGAAAGAAAGCTTAGGGGAGCAGGAGATCCTAGCTGGATCAAGAACAGAAAGGGAGAACAAGGAATAACAGACCATGATAAATGATGACCACATGAGAACAGGAATAGGCAGAGTGCTGGAGAAGTCCCCAGAAATCCACAATGATAGCTCTACTGTACTCTACTGGCAATGGTCAAGAGAAAGCCTGATCTGACCTAGTCTGGTGATCAGATGGCCAAACACACTAATGTGTGCTAGAACTCTCATCCAATAGCTGATGGAAGTCGATACAGAGATCCTCAGCCAGGCCCCAGATGGTGCTCCAGGAGTCCAATTGGTGAGAAAGAGAAAGGATTGTATGAGCAGAATTGTTGAGACCAAGATTGGAAAAAGCACAGGGACAAGTAGCCAAACTAATGGAAAAGCTGTGGAGCCCCCAACTGTATCAGGCCTTCTGGATAAGTGAGACAATTGAATAGCTTGAAGTGTTTGGGAGACACCCAGGCAGTGGGATCTGGACCTGTCCTTAGTGTGTGAGCTGTCTCTTTGGAACCTGGGGCTTATGTGGGGACACTTTGCTCAGCCTGGAAGGAGGGGTCTGGAATTGTCTGTACTGAATCTACCAGGTTGTGCTGAAGCCCCACGGGAGTCTTTGTCCTGGAGGAGATGGGAATGGGGGGGAGGGGCTGGGGGAAGGTGGGGGCAGTGGCAGGAGGGGGGAGGACAGAGGAACTCATGGCTGATATGTAAAATTAAAACACAATTATCCGTATAAAAATACAATTTGAAATTAAAAAAAACTCATCTAATCCTCAGTTTCATGGTGAGTGGTCTGTGTTCAGTGCTGGTCACTGAATGGGAAGACTGGCTGGAATCCAGGGCTCAGCTCCACTGTCACAGGTGAGGGTCAGCACTGGACTGGTTTTCATGAGCAGAGAAATGCATTATTTGCATCTCCTTCTGCTATATAGTAAGCTCTGAGGTTGGAACTAAGGGAGAAGAAAGTGTTCACAGCAGATGCAAGAGACTTCATGGTCATTGACAACAGTGACAGAAATCATGATGTTGTGTGATATATACTATAATTTTTTTCTGGTTAGAGTTTCACCACACTTCATTCTTCTCATATTCACTGTGTACACAACACATGCATTTGATTGAGTAATGTGGCCTCTTTTTTAAAAATATGCAGTTGAAAAGTCATCACACACTGTCATATTTTGTTATCCATTTATTTCTTCCGGGTCTGACCTTGCCCACCTACCATAGACACCTGCCCTTCCCCATCACAATGGTATTCCCAGCTCTTCTGTGACTTCCCTAAAACATTCAATGGGCCTATTTCCATCCATACCCTGTTCTTCTGCTCTCTGGATCCTCAAAGACTAGCCCTTCTCTCACCATTGGCTAGGTCTGCTCTTTCTTAAAGTAAAGATCTACTTTACCGTGAGATACTTGCCCGTGCTTCACTACCAGGTCATCCAGCTCCTTCATCTCCCACAGTACACGCTCTTCCTGTGGACTTCCTCCACCTGACATGTTATCTTTGCTATTTTCCACAACTTAGGAAGTCTTCATCATGGTCTTGCTTCTCTGAGCTGCTGTGTAGACATTGTTCTTACTTAGCACATAGGTCTTCTATTCCCAGGGTCCACATCTACTTCTTGCTCTATCCAGGCTGTGGGATGCTGAGAGAAGCAGTTGGAAACTCTGCACACCATGAACCTTACTCAGTGACCCCATTCATTCTTTATCCTGTCCTGGCTCACTACTCATCCAGGTAAGTCATTGACAGTAACATGGGGGCAGCTGTCTGATAGCCCAACCAGAGAGACTAAGGATTAAAATAAATTGGACATTCTTCTGCCTCAGGTCTCTGGACATAATGAGGCTCCTCTTGGAGTTTGTAACATGTGTCAGTGTTTGGGCACAATGTGAATCCTTCCCTCTTTCCTCATTGCATAGTATGTTTTACCTATGGTCAAGTCTTTTTTCATGGAATATAGATTTTTTTCTCATATAATATCTCATGATTATAGTTTCTCCTCTCTCTTCATCTCTCAAATCCTTCCCTCCTCCCCTTCCCTGTAGATAAACCAATCCCTCGGCTCTTTTTAGAATGCAAACAGACTTCTTATGAATATTAATAAAATAAAATGAGGTCCATCAAAAACTGATACATCAGAGCAGGTAAAAAATAAATGATCAGAAGGATAAGAGCCCAAGAAAAGACAGACGAGAGGTGCAGATGCTGAGACCTCCTGATGTACTCACTCTGGAATCCAATAAAAACACAAAATTATTAGCCATATTATGTATGCAATAGAACTGTAGGATAAAACAAGAGATACTTAAATAAACAAATAAATAAAATGATAAAAAATGTGATGTTATAAGAAAAAGAACCTCTAAAAATGCATTTTAATTTGATTTCTATGATTATCTACTTTTGGACCTGCAGTGTATGCTTAAGAGTGGTTGATTTCCAGTCCTATGTTGGATCCACAGCCATTGATCCAATTTTAATGAGTTACCTCTAGTTTGTTTTGGTCATCTCTACAGGTTTCCCCATCTTGATCCTGAAGCACTTGCTTGTAGTAGAATCCCTCTTCTCTCTTTGACTGAACTCCTGGAGCTCTGGCTGGTGATTGGCTGTGGATGTCTGCTTCTGCTTCCATCAGTCATTGGAGACAAGCTCTATGATGACAGTTAATGTATTCATCTCTTTGATCTCTGGGGCAAGCCAGTTCAGTTCAGGCACCCTCTCCATTATTGCTAGTAGTCCAGGCTGTGGTCATCCTTGAGGATTCCTGGTAACTTCCCTAGCACTGGGTTTCTATCTATCCCCAGGATATCTATCTCTATCATGGTATCTCTTTCATTGCTTTATCACTCCCTCCCTGTTCTAGGCCCTTTGCATGGTGAAACAGTTGTGTAGCTTGTTCTGAGTGGGAGGCTGCCTAGGGATAGGATCAAAATCCATCTCACCTCTGGTGCATAATGGTGGGGTTGGTGGTATGAAGCCCACTACCTACAATACCTACACCTTTTGCAGGCTTGAGGCAGGGGGAAGGGCTTGGACTTGCTTCTACTGAATGTGCATCACCATGGGAGGCCTTGCCTTCTTGTGGATGGGAGAGCGGGGTGCACTGGTTTAGGGAGGCTGGGGGAAAGCAGGAGGAAGGAAGAGGGGATGCTTGATTGGTGTATAAAATGAATGAAAAGATTCCTTAATAAAAATAAAGCTGGATGAAGAACAGAAAAGGAGAACAAGGAATAACAGACCATGATAAATGAAGACCACATGAAAACAGGAATAGGCAGAGTGCTGGAGAGGTCCCGAGAAATCCACAATGATACATCCTCTGTAGACTGCTGGCAATGGTTGAAAGAAAGCCTGATCTGACCTAGTCTGGTGATCAGATGGCAAAACACCCTAATGGTCATGCTGGAACTCTCATCCAATAACTGATGGAAGTGGATGCAGAGATCCTCAGCCAGGCCCCATGTAGAGCTCCAGGTGTACAATTGTTGAGAAAGAGGAGGGACTGAAAGAGCGTAAATTGTTGAGACCAAGTTGGGAAAAAGCACAGGGACAAATAGCCAAACGAATGGAAGCACATGAATTATGATTGAAAAGCTGTGGAGCCCCCCAGTTGGAACAGGCCCTCTGGATAAGTGAGACAATTGAATAGCTTAAACTGTTTGGGAGGCTTCCAGGTTGTGGGACCAGGACCTGTCCTTAGTGCATGAGCTGGCTGTTGGGAACCTTGGACTTACACAGGGATACTTTGCTCAGCCTGGAAGGAAGGGAATAGACCTGCTTGTACTGAATCCACAAGGTTTAAATGAATCCCCAGGGGAGTCTTGGCCCTGGAGGAGATGGGAATGGAGAAGAGGGGCTGGGGGGAAGGTGGGGGTCGATGTGCGAGGGGGGAGGACAGGGAAACCCATGGCTGATGTGTAAAATTAAAACACAAATATAATAATAATAATTAAAAAACAGAAAAGAATAAAAAAAGTAAACGTAAAGAAAAAAGTGGTTGGTTTCCTCAATTAGACACCTTTAGAGAAAACTAATATTTCATTTGCAAGTGGTTATCAATTGGAGATAGCTTCTGGGTTAGGGATGGGCATGTGGTTCCAATTTCCCTTTCATCTCTAGGCCCCATCTGGAGCAGAACCATGAAGGCTCTGCAATTGCTGCATCAGTCTCTTTGAATTTATATGTGCAACTATCCTATTTCTTAGGGGCCTTATTTCCTATCACCTCTTGCTACTACACTATTTTCTCCTCTTCTTCAGAGTTCCATGAGCACTAAGGGGATTTGCAGAACATATCTCAAGTATCCCTGAGTGTCTAAAGTCTCTCACTCTCAGCATAGTGTCTGACTGTGGGTCTTTGTATATGTGCCCATCAGCTGCATGAAGAAGCTTCTCTCATAATGGCTGAGCAAGGAACTGATCTTTGAGTGTTGCAGAATGTGATTGGGTGTGATTTTATTACAATCTTCTCCTTAAAGAATGGTAGTATTTATTTTCATCCGAGGTCCTGAACTACTTAGTCTCAGACTCTTGGTCATTCAAGTACTATAGAACATGGGTTCTATTTCTTTTTCTTTTGCTTTTTTCTTTTGGTTTTTCAAGACAGAATTTCTTTGTGTAGCTTTGCAGCCTTTCATGGTACTCACTTGGTAGCCAAAGCTGGCCTCGAACTCACTCACCACTGGCTAGGTCTGCTCTTTCTTACAGCCTAGATCCACCTGGACCTTGAGAGAAATGCCTGTGCTGCACCACCATGTTATCCAGTTCCTTCCTCTCCCACAGTACACTCTCTTCTTGTGAACTTCCTCCACATGCCATCATGTTGTCTTTGCTCTTTTCCATGTCTTAGGCAGTGTTTATCATGTTCTTGCTTCTCTGAGCTTCTGGATAGACACTGTTCTTACGCAGCACATAGGCCTTCTATTCCTCAAGGTTCTGGTCTCTAAGTGCTGCCTTTTTCAAAATCTTTCTTCCCCATACCTTCCTTAGAAAAACAGTAGTATTTGATTTTCTCCTAGGTCCCAAGACTATCTAGTATCATGTTCTCAGTGCCCCCCCAGCAGTGTCAGAAACAGGTGTAATCTCATAGAGAAGTATTCAAACACAATCAGATATTATAGTTATGCCAAAAAAGGGTATTCTGCCTATATGTTAAAAGTAAAAAGAGAAACAGCAACCAAGCTACAAATCCTTATGACCTACAATTTTGTACTGACACAAAGACACAGATGTATTTTCTGTGTTCTGAAAACTTTTCTTATATCTTCAGATAAAGTTTTTAACTCCCTCACTAGTAAATCTCTTGTGTTTTAATTGCAGATAGAAACTATATCTGAGATGCACATGAGGCAAACATGTAGACAACAAGTGACCCTGGGATGCCCAACTAGAGTCGAAGCATCTTCAATGCAAACCCTGCAATAAGGGCTAAGGGGAAATTTTGAAGAGGAGACAGAAATATTGTAAGATCTAAAATACCAGAATGCTACTATGTGATGGTATCTTCTAGACAGGACAAGGACGCTGTACCCATGAAATCTTGACAGTATTGATGCCTAAACTAGATGTCCATAAGATAGGAGGAAACCTCTCAGGTCCCCACCAATAAAGGAAGAGCTACAGGTAATCAATGGCTGCTGAGAGAGGGAGAATCAGTTTTCTTTAAGGACAAGCACACAGATAGGTTATTTAATCCCAAGTGGACTGCTGTACATATGTACACATACATAACTATAACTGAGCTTGATATGTTACACATACCTACACACAGACAGACAGAGAGAGACAAATATAGAGAGAGACAGACATACAGAGAGAAGAGAGAGTGGTAAAAGTTAACTAAAATGAAGAAGTCATGAATTTTAGAGAGTGAGAGTTGCATATGGATGGAATGTAAGTGGTGATATTGTTTGGTATAGTACTCAGCTTAAGAAATTCTCAATACATTTTCTAATCAAAAAATTTAAAAGTAATAATGAAATCTTCTTTCACAAACAGCTCTTTGGTTAGTGGTCATCACTTATTGTTATCACTGAGTTGAAAGTTGTTAGAATCCAGGGCTGGGCTTCTCAGCCAGTGCTACAGAAACATAGCTGGGCTGAATTTCATGAAAGGAGGCCTTGATTGCATTTCCTGAGTTTTGAAAAAAATGATAAAAAAATTGTATATTCTGTTATTTTTCTGTAAATAACTTCAAAATTTTGAACTTTTTATTTATTGCTAGTCTGGTGTCAACTGTGTTGGATGTAGCACTCCTGTACATCAAGTCTCTATTTTTAAACATTTTCAAAGTAGTAAAAGAACCATGAGTATGAGTTCAAAGGTGGAGAGCAATACAGAGGCTCCATTGGGGCCTATTCTGATGTCATACCATCTACCCAGTCCTGCCCCCTTTCTAAGACATGGCACTCTACACTTAATGGGGCTGATTCTTTGCATGAAGATCCTTGAAACTGCCTCTCTCTGAGACAAGATTGTTAGGCCATAGTTTTCCAAAGAGAAATTCATTCTCTTATGAGATAAACTGTCTTTAGGGTGATTTACAGGGCCTTGGAACTGGGTCATTTCTGATATTGTAGTGTTCCAAGGAGAATAACAGATTATAGGAACTAAGTGAACTTCTCCATGTCAGATCTTATATACTTCCAGGGAAGGGTTCTAACTTCCATAGGAGATGTCTCCTGGGCCTGATATGTGGATAAATAAAATGAACCATTGCTGGCCTCTGTAGAACAGCTTCTTAGGCTCTGCATGACTCATTTATCTTGGTTTTACTTTTTGCTGTCTTATGGCAAAAATATTTAACAACGTTATTGATCACACAGAATTGATGTCATTTGAAAATCATAACACATAATATCAGACCGTATCTTAGTTCCTGGTTCTCATAACTTATATACCTTTCTGCTCCCTGCCATCACTTCCTAAGATTGAAGGTGTGTCTCACCATGCCTGGATGTTTACAGAGTATCTTTGAACACACAGAGATCTAGATGGATCTCTACCTTTGGAATGCTAGGATTAAAGGCATGTGTGCCACCATTTTCTGGCCTCCTCTATATCTAGTGGCTGTCCTGTCGTCTGAGTCCAAATAACTTTATTAGGGTGCACCATATATTTGGGAACACAATATCACCAAATTTCCCCATTTTTGTCTAAAATTAAAATAACCTTATAACTAATACAAGAAAAACTCTATACAATAAGTATATACAATATATATTCAAGAATTATATTAACAATGTCTAGTCCATTAACATTTGACAAATTCAGACAACAAATTTCATTATTATCCTATTTAAAACAAGTAGTACCTTTTAAAATGTAGATACATTAATCTCCCTTTTTATCTTATCATATCCATATTCTATTTTTGTGAGTATATCCAAAAATCTACCTTTTATCTTATCATTTTTATATCTTCCATTTTTAGAGAGATTCAATGACCTACCCTTTTCTATATCTTCTTATTTCTTTTTCTTTTTTTTAAAACAAGGACCCTGTATCTAATTTCCTTTGTTCAGCTTTTTTTCACCATTCACAATTAACAACTTGTAACTAAGCATCATAAACAATAACAATTATCCATAAGCCATTGAATGACCAAAAATCATCCACCCAACCTCTTGGGAATGCGGGCATTGTTTTCTTAAACTTACTTTCTGATTTCTGGGGATGAAGACATCTTTAGGGGATCTTTAAAAGAACATTTTGGTTAACTGTCAAGTCCTGGGGAAGGTAGCTCTAACATTTGTTGTCCAGTCTCTGCATAATGGGAAAATGCAGGGCTTGTCTCAAGTCCTTGCTCCAGTTGTCTGTGAATCTGAATCATCTCAGCTAGCCATCTCAAAATTGTCCTGAGCAGTTTGTAGTCCAAAGTCGATCTTCCATGGTGTTAATTAGCTTAATGGCTTTACCATAGTCCATGGGGAATCATCTTTGTGGGTTACTGTCATCCTTTTGAACATTTCAAAGTTGCTGTTAGGTGTGGTCATGGTTCCCTGCAGAATTTTTTTTCCTTTTTTTTTTTTTTGCCTCCTCTGTGGTTTGGATCAATCACAATCTGATACATGTCTGTCTCTCAGAACCATGAACATTCTACGCTAGAAGAGAAAATCTTCACAACAATTTCTCCCCACCGTTTGTCTCGCCAAACAATTCCAACGTGACATTTGCTAATGTTTCTTTTAACATGATGGTCTTGGCCATTCTTCTCTGAACAAGCAGCAGTAAACACTTTGTCCCAGGTAGCAGCATCACCACAGTAACCAACATGATGAGAGGAAGTCAGCAACTTGGAGCAGCAGAAACTGCCTCCATGGTCCCACCACCACTGTTTATGTTCTGCCCCATCTGCAGCTTCTCCTTAGCAAGCCTCCCAGGCTGGCCTCAAACTCGGGTTCCTCATGCCTCTTTCTTCTTTAGTAAATCCTATTGGCATGCATGCAGCCTGGGCTTGAGCTGGAGACTGCAAGGCCTCAGGAAAGTATTTTTTTTGAGAATTAGTACCATGAACGTTGACTGCCAGATGTAACATGAATCTTTAGAGGTCTTATTAATTAAAAAAAAAAACAAAACCACAGAGTCAGGTATTGGCTAAACGCTGAAAACATCAGAGAGAGAGAACAAGCCATATACACCCTCACCTTGCCAATTCCTCAACCAATCCTGGTTCCTCAGATTGAAAGCCTCTGGGTCTTCACCCAAATGTATCTCAGTTGAACTGCTGCTAAAAGCTAAAAGCTTATAATGCCTAAAAGCTTAACGAGGCTCTAGTTCCTGGTCCTCACACCTTCTATACCTTTCTGCTTCCTGCCATCACTTCCTGGAATTAAAGGCGTATGTCATCATGCCTGGTGTTTCCAGTGTGACTTTGAACTCACAGAGATCCAGGCATATCTCTACCTCCCAAGTGATAGGATTAAAGGTGTGTGTGTGCCACCATTTCCTGTCCTCCATATCTAGTGGCTGTTCTGTTCTTTGGGCCCAGATAAGATTATTAGGGTACACAATATATTTGGGAACACAATATCACCACAGACATGGTCTCAAATTGATTAATCTCACTGCCATATAGTGATTGCTCTGAAATATCTGTAGACATTCTTATAATCTCTGAGCAATCCTATACTGGTCAGAAAGGCTTTCCTAGAAATGTTGTGTGATTGTGATGCATCAGGGCAGGCAAAAGATGGAATTCTGTGGAGGATGGGAGCTTTGATTCCCCTTGAGTAATCCAGCCTGTCCCCACAGAAGTCAGATCTTTGAAATTGCATGGCTCCAGCCAGTTCAATTCTAACAGCAACCCAACTTTCATACCATTATTAGTCTCTCTGTTGATGGTTCCCCACAGTTCACAGTTATGGGAACTGCCCCTTTCCTTTTATCCTGACTCTGTTTTGTATTTCAGCAAGAGAGTTTTTGATGGTGTTGACGCTTTACATTGCAAAGACAAGAGCTGCAGGGCACAGTGCCTTATAGAACAAGGAATTTCTGTCTACCTTTACTTGGTACAGGAGACACTTTCTGAGTATAATGCCATCTGCTGGAGAAGGGCCAGAATAAGGAAGGATAATGATGAAGTGTGAGAATAAATTCCAGGAGGAAAATAAATATGCTGGCAAACAAACAAACATTCCAATTAAATCTCAACTTGAGGGTGCTCATATATGTGTAGGAGCCAGGTCAGATGGGAAACAAATTGGAGTTTCTAGGCACAGGGTCTTGTTAATTTTAATAAAACTGTTGGCTTGATCTGAGACAATAAGTAATAAATAAATAAATAGATGATAGATAAATAAATGGAATTGTGTACACTAGAGAATCACATTGTCCACTTTGTTGTTTTCATTCCTCTTTTTGTATTATTATTTTGTTCAAAATAGTCAAATTGTAGCCATGCTATAATTGGCAGTATTTTTTCTGTTCCTGCCATTCATTATATGTACAGCCAAAATGTATATAGATTCTTCTAATTAAAAAACAAAAAAGCATACACAGACAGAAATGATTGGAAGCAGACCTGTGAAAGGTGAACCAGAGCCAAGAATCAAGAGAAGTCCTCAGAGGGCCTTACTGCATCTAACATCAAAAGATGTGTGAGTATGTACATCTTTGTGTATGTGAACGTGTGTGTGTGTGTGTGTGTGTGTGTGTGTGTGTGTGTGTGTGTGTGTACATCTGTATGTGTATGTACATGTGTGTGGGGGGGGGACCACTGTGCACCACACACTGATGTCCATTCAATGTCAGCCATTGTCAGTCTTGAACTTGAGACAAAGACTGTTCCATTTCATGAAACATGGTCATGAACACAGATGGCTCCTGATAAAATAAACTGGTCTCTTACATTTCAGTTTGGAATTCCAGTGCTCTGGTCCCAGTGTTACCTGAGCAGGAGCCAAGAATTTTGCCAAAGTTTTTAGACTTCACCCCCTGAGGACTCCATAGCGTGACATACAGCTACATCTCTAAATCCAAATCAATAAGAAATTTAATTATTATTGCCAAAGGCAATTGAGGATTACACCTACATATAAATAAATATATGAAATTAGGTTTATGAGGAAATGTAAAGTGACTCCCCACAAATCTATGGGGACAACTTCCAATGAAGTATTTGTCCTGGTGTTAGATACATGAAACTGAATATTGCAAGGGGTTTTAGTCAGCCTTGATTTTTTTATTGTATTTTACCAGACAAATTCATATTGCAGTGTGTTTCTAGGTACTCCACCAACAGTTCAAATTCTTTGATTTAATGGATATATAAATAATATATTTTGATATATAGTAAGCATATATATGATAATAGGTACCAGAACTTGTTTTCTTTTAAGTAAAGAAGAACATGTGAATGGGGGTGGTCACCATAAAGATCTAGTCAAGATATTGTGTACAGTAGGGGAATCCTAAATCAGCATCACTTCACACTCAACTGCTTTCTGAAAGGTTGATAAAGAGTTCATAGGATTGTGAAGTACAAAGGGACACTCAGCATGATTATTTCTGAGCAAGTCTCCAGGGTAATCTCTGTCATCCCATCAGTTTCCTGCTTCTCCAAGTTTTCTGACACACTCAGGATATAGTTGTAACTCTGTGTCTTGTGCACAGTAAGAGACCACAGAGTCCTCAGATGTCTAAGTTCCATGTAGGCTGTGCTGGAGGATGAGTCTTCAGTCAGTGTGGCCTTGCCCTGGAACTTCTGATTGTAGCCAGTACCACCACTTTCAGGATAAATGTATGCAATTCACTCGAGGCCCTGTCCAGTCTCTGCTTCACCCAGAACATATACTGGTCAGTGAAGGTGTCACCTGAAGCCTTGCAGGACAACTTCACTGAGGCTCCAGGTCTCCTAAGCTCAGCCCCAGACTGCTGCAGCTGGACCTGAGAGAAGACACCTGTGGGTAGAAAGGCAGAGTGGATGTCATTCTCACCTGAGTGTATAGACCCTCCTCAAGTCTGGAATTTGGGAGCCCCTTACCTGTAGCTGCTGCCAACAGCGAGAGGATGATCCACCTCCACTCCATGATGAGGACCTTGTGTGCTCAGTGACTGTGTAGAGGACACAAATCATATGTTGTTGTGAGGTGTGGACATCTCTGTATTTACCATTATAGACTCACAGGATTTGCATATTCATGAGGCAGGGCACTTCTTGGATAAGCTGGAGAAGAAGGAGGAAGAGGAAACCCAATGGCAGGCTATAGGATGCTGAGGACCAAGTCCTCCTAATCCAGTCGGACAAAGTAGCCATTCCTGACACCAGTGCAGACCCTGTGGATATAACGTCAAGGTGTGATGTCTCCATTTAAATATAGAATATCAATCTGAACACTAGATCTTTTTTCTTGAAAAAATTCTTTTGCAGGTAATGGCAGGGGCAGGGATGAGAAAAATTGTGAATGGAAATTTCAAAAACTCCTAAATTAGGAGAATTTCTAATCTTATTTCATGTAGAAGCAATTAATATGTGCTTTTCCAGCAGATTACAGGTGTGTACAAATAAATAAATCTTAAAATAAATGTAAAAATATAATTCTGTTCAATATTCATCAAAGAATTTTTACTGTGTTTGAACATGGAGACTTCACACATCAACTGCACCAGGTGTTGTTCAGCTAACAGATTTTACGAAGGGAGGCCACTGAGGCGACAGAGTCCCCTCCCTTCCTGGTCTCATTTCTACCCTGTAGATTATTGGCTCCACTGTGCCCCCTGCTGTTTCTGAGCTCCCCTGCAGGTTGGTATGCCATGATTTACACTTACACTTTTTATACTCTTATCATTTTTGTAAGAGTATATAATTCAGATTTCTCACAATAAACTTGTCATAGCTTCAGTCTTGCAGTAGCTGCTCTATTCTGGCATGGTTCAAATTCAGTATTCAATGACCATAATCAGCAAACCCGAGCTTGGTAAGTAAGTGCTGGTGCTTATAAGGTTTGTATCAATGGGACTTAAATCACTGTGGAAGAAGTATTTGCCGAAATCTTAGCCACAAAATCTCATCTCACATTAATTAAAGATTGCTCATACATTTACCTCTTTTCTTCAGTATACCTGGGAGATAGTGAGAAGTTAATCCACAGACTCCTGGTGTCCAGAGTGTGCCCAAACTGCAGGTTCACTGTGGTCATTATATGACACAGGCAGCCATGAGAGATAACCTTCACCCTCACATTAGATAACAGACAGTGGATCCCTTGGTTTTTACCTTCATACTGTGCTGGTCTATGAGTTATGTTGGTCTTGATCTCAGTAATCCCATTCTACAGTCTGTTCTCAAAAATATCTTCACACATAGCTGATGTCACTATAGTAGTATCCAGAGAAGGGTCAGGCCTGGGTCAGTAGATTCTCTTTTATTATTACAGATACCTGAAATCTGTAGCACAATTCAACCAACACCAAACATCACTTCACAAATGATGCTTCTCTAACTCTCAGGCTAAACATTCCAGCTTTCCTACCTTCTGAAGTAACACAGTTTCGTTACAGTAAGCATGGAGCCAATGTTAACAAGAAAACAACAGCAAAAAACAGAAAACTGTGATAAGGAAATCTGTTGCCAATGGAAGTGAATTAGGACAGAGACAGTAGATGACATCAGCTGGCATGTGCACAATGTTCACTCAGTCTTCTCTATAAGCTGAGCATATAAGAAACACCCCCAAAGGAATCATCACATTGGAAAATGGGTCAGAAAGTATTCTTCACAAAGATGCAAATTTCCAATATGCATTGTGTGAAAAATGTTAATTACCTCTATCCTATTAGAGCATTAATCCATGGGATGCTGTAAAATATAGACAACTTGTTTTCGCATCTAACTTTGGTAAGAACATCTTTCATGGAAGATCTGGATTCTACTCCCCATGAGAGGAAATCAATTGAAAGGTTTTCAGATTATTTAAATTTCCCTGTTGTATCCAACTGGACCTATTATCACTAAGTCTTAACATTACAGACCTATGTGGACAAACATGGAAGATTTTACTGTTATGTTTATAACATCTGGCGTCAAATGATGAATGAATATCTTAGATGCTCCATAGGGAATAATGTCATGCTTTTAATAATTTAGCACGTATTATTTGTCATAGAAAATGACATAGCAAAGGGTCCCTGGAAGATTTTTTGAACAGGAAGGGGAAACGACGTATTATAAAATGAAAACAGACACATGTGTGTTTGTGAGTGAGCACATGGGAACAGATCGTTTCTGCTTATGTTATGAGGGCATCTAGTAGTTCTGAGTATCTTCAGCAGTTGTTAAGTGTTTCTGTTGTTCCTAAGCTCCTCAGTAGGGAGGTTTTTGTCTGCATTCACACTGAGTCTCCTCCCAAGATGCTGGCATGGTAAGACATGTCAGATAGTTCATATTTAAGGAAACTTGGCTATTGTAGGTATTCCTACAGATACTGATGCTGGATTTGAAGTCTCAATTACAAACTCTGTCTCTAGTAGTCTATAGTACGGTAACAGCTTCCTCACTGACACATTTAAAAATAATATCAGTGAAAACTCATGAGTATTTGTTTAATATGATGTTTTCAATCATAATGCAAATTTATGTAATTTTTGTACAAAATATCCCAACTTTGGGAGTAAGTAACATCCTTACAGCACAGTCCTTGTATCTCAGCGATGCACAGTTGACCTCAGGAAATCCCTGCCCTGCATTATTGCTGTAGGATAATGCTTATGTAGACTAGATTAATAAAACACTGATTGGCCAGTAGTCAGGCAGGAAGTATAGGCATGATAAGCAGACAAGGAGAATTCTTGGTAGAGAAAGGCTGAGTCAGGTGATGCCAGCCCACTGTCCAGGGAGCAGCATTTAATGGCACACAGGTAAAGCCACAGAAAACATGGTGACATATAGATGAACAGAAATGGATTCATTTAAGTGTAAGAGCTAGTCAGTAGTAAGCCTGATTTAATGGCCAAGCAGTTTTAATTAATATAAGCCTCCTTGTGTTTGCTTACATCTGAGCAGCTGCAAACTGGGTTGAACCCAGGAAAATTCAGCTACACATTACTGGTTAGGTAACACAGTTGCAGTGATGTGTCAAGCCAATTTAGTCTATGACACTTTCCTTAGTCATAAAGCAATGGCTTTGTGTCAATTATCTAGGAAGTTCTCTGATGTATAGATTTATCCAAAGGTGGATATAATGGAGAATCCAAAGTAGAATTAATTTATAAATAATTTCTAAATCAATGCTATGGTCAGCCGAGTTTTAAAAGGAGGTTTTGATTAAAAAATAACATTCTTAAGAGCAGTGAAATGACTCAGCTGGTAAAGCCTAAACTCATGACCAAAGGGGAAGAATTATTACTGTGTACTCTATCTTGAAAGAAACAGTGAGAAATAAACAAGTGTGGCTTTACAAAAAGGTAATATTCAGTAAAAGAGAGAGAAATGACCATCTATCTTCTCTGCCCTTAGGTTGAGGAGTAGCAAAGTCTGAGATAACCAGACTTTTCCAGCTCTGAAATAGAGTTCCTTAGCTGAGTTAGTTCTGAGCACCCATTGCTGTTTCAGACTCCTCTGGGCTCATGCTGAAGTTTCCTCACTGTGTCTCCTGCACAGGATTGTGGGGCTGTGTCCTCAGTGGTCACAGATTTCAGCTGCAGAAAGACCTAGTTCTTGGATGTTGCTCTAATGATTGAGATGTGGCTCTTAATGGATGGGCTATAGTAGGTGCTTCTACCATAAATTATGTACCTGATCCACTCTAGCCACTTTTCTAGGGAATGCTGGATCTGGGACCACTAGTAATCCCTGGTTGTGGGGTAACATGTGACAGAACAAGTGACAGTGATTGTAAGTGCTTCAGAAGACCAGGTTCTGACTCCTGATGCTGCATCTGGGACAGGATATCTTCAGACAAGAAGAGTCAATTCTGTTAATCACATGTCACAACCCTTCATGGACACATGTATGAAATGGTAACACTCACTAATAAGGGCTGAAACCAAGTATAGAAGACCCAACAGTGTCATCTACTAGGTTACACCTCCTTTTCCTCAGAGGTTGGCCTTCTATGAGTAAAATGTGAGCTGGCATAGTCCAGGAGTGAATCTAACTTACATATAGAAGATGCGTTTGTATGTAGGAGTCATTCATCTGTTTATAAATGGGGTGGGTGTATAGTGATTCCATTTTTTTTCCACTATGGCCATCACTGCCTCTGACTTCTTGTAGTGTGAGTCTGGTATAAGAGAGCCCTAGGACTACAGGAATCACAAGAAATACATCTTGGCATGACCAACCTCTACTTCCTAGGCCATTCTCTACCTACATACTTTTGCATCTGTAGTTTTAAGATCTCAGTTCAATGCTAACTTTCTTTTCACATTTATGAATACTTGAGTTCTTGATTCTTGATGATTGCTCCTGATTTTCTTCCCATTTTATTCCCATAAGTTTGGTTTCCATATTTCCTAGAAAATTGGTACACTGTAGTATTGTTGTTTCACAGGATCCACACCTATTTCTTGCTCCATCCAGTCTTGTGGAATATAGAGGAAGCACATACTGAGAGAGGCTGCTGGGAACTCTGCACACCATGAACATTACTCAGGGACCCCATTCATTCTTTAAATGTCCCGGCTCAAAGCCCACCTAGATTGGACAAATGATAGCATCATGGTAGTGGGTGTATGACAGCCCCACCATAGCAACTAGGGATAAAGATACAGAGGACATTCTTCTGCCTCAGGTCTCTGTACAGACTGAGGTTCTTCTTGTAGTTTGCACCATGTGTCAGTGTTTGGCCACAATGAGTTCTTCCCTCTTTCCTCATCCTCCTAGGAGTTTTTTCCTATGGTCAATTCTTTTTTAATTGAATATAGACTTTTTTATCATATAATATATCCTGATTCTTGAGAGGCCCAGGCACATGTCATAACAGGCTCCAAATAATTCAGTTAAGAATTAGTTCCCACTTGGCTTCTATTAATGTCTCTTGATTCTAAGCAGGAAGTTACTGAGAGAGCCATGAACAAAGGACAACCAATCACTGAGGACCCTGGAAGCCAATTTTCCAATTAAACTGCACATATTGGCCCCCACCAAATAAGGACAAGGCACTGGGGACTCATTCCAGCTCACTCTAGATGGAAATTTCCAACCTTTGCTAGCCTTAACCACTAGCCATAACCAATAGAAATATATTAGTCTGAATGTTGGTCATGAAAGTCTATTGTAGATAGAATTATCTCACTCCCTTTAAGATTCCTCTAACTATGTATAAAAGAAGGCTGCAAGCTTCTCCTGGGGTCTTTGCCATCTTTTCTTTCTGCTGACTAAATGTATGACCCCAGCATGCTGGATCATTTTTTATCCTCAAGAATTAAACTCTTGCTAATTGCATAAGTGTCTGTTGGTCTTTTGTGCAACTGCTGCAGTACCATAACAATTACTGTTTCTCTTCCCTTTTCTACTCCCAAGACCTCCCAGAACTCCCTTCCCAACCAGATACACCATCTTCGTGTCTTTAGAAAACAAACAAAAACTACCACATCAGAACAGGCCAAAACAAACAATAAGAAGGAAAAGAGCCCAAGAAAAGTAAAAAAAAAAAAAAAAAAAAAAAAACAGGTAGTGATGCAGGGTGCTGGTTTGGCTGGTGCTAGATGCTGCAGCAGCCACGGCAGCACTGGATTGGTCAGTGGTGATGAACAGAAGAGTCATGAGCCATGGCTACCAGAGTTAGAATGGGACAGAAAGAGACTGCAGAGACACACAGAGAAAGAGAGACACGGAGACAGAGAGACAGAGAGAGACAAACTGGAGAGTGAGAGACAGAGTGTAGAGAGAATGTGTGGGCACATGTCCAGCATTTAGGCTGGGACACAGTCACTTGCTGATAATGTAATAAGGCAGCAGATGAGACTCTGGGGCTGTGCATATACAGAGTCTTTACATAGAGAGCTCCTGATTTACACACTATAACATCCCATAATAAAGAAAAAAATAGAGGCCATACTATATAATCAAAGGAAATGTAGGATAAATAAGAAATAAGTAAGTAAGTAAATGAGCAAATAAGTAAAAAAAAACAAACAAACAAATAAATAAATAAATAAAATGGCACAATGCCGTGTGTTACAAAGAGACACAAAACCTCCAAAAAATGCCTTTGAATATGATTTCTGGTGATCATCTATTGCTAGAAATGTAGCCTGTGCTTGAGAGTAGTTGGTTGTCTCAGTGAGACTCCCTTAGAGAAAACTAATTTTTTATTTGCAAGTGGTTATCTATTGGAGACAGCTTCTGGATTTGGGATGGGCACATGTGTCCACTTCTTTTTCTTCTGTAGGATCTCATCTGGTGCAGACCTGTGCAGATCCTGTACATCCTTCCTCAGTCTCTCTGAATCAATATGTGCAACTATCTTGTTGATTTAGAGGCCTTATTTCCTAGGTAGGTCTATCCCCTCTGGCTCTTTTAATCTTTTCTCCTCGTCTTTAGTGTTCCACAACCCTGAGGAAAGTTAATGAAAGTACCTCACACAGTGCTGAGTGGAACAAGGCCTCGCACTCTCAGAATATTGTCCTGCTGTGGGTCTCTGTATGTGTTCCCATCTGTTGGAGGAGGAGGCATCTCTGATGATGGCTGAGCAAGGCTCTGATCTTTGAGTGGAGCAAAATGTCATTGCGAGTAATGTTATTGCTATCTTCATTCTACAGGACATATCCTAGTCCTGGACTATCTAGTCTCAGATTCTTCTTCACTTAAGTAGTATAGAGTTTGGGTTCTAATAATTGTAGGGGCCTTAATTAAATCAGATATTCTTAGTTATTCCCACAAGTTTTTTTTTCACCATTGACTTAGAATATCTTGCAGGCTAGGTACCATTATAAATCAAAGAAATTGTAGCTTATGTTGGTGTTCCATTTTTCTTTGGAATCTTTACTGTTAGATTTTCATATTACCCCTCCAATGGCCCTTAGTTTTAGCTTTCTTTCTCCTTATTCCCTTCCTTGCTCTCCTGTTCCCCACCCTCCCCTTTTTATCCTCCCTCCCTGTCAATCCTGCATGCATCCACAGTTATCTATATTATTTCCTGTTCCTGCAGAAGAGCTATCCTCTCCACCCCAAACCCTTAAAACTTTAAAATCTTTCATGTAAATCCAGTTTTTTTAAAAATTATGGCTCTGCATAATCTGTTCTTGACAGCAGGCTCAATAATTAGAACAGGAAGTTGATGGAATATATAACACATAAAGGCCACAAAATTTATGGTGACAGACTAGGATCATTGATAGATAATTACATGTTCACATGGTTGCGCTTGCCCGGCAGATGGCCTACCTATTTCCGGTGTAGAATAGCCATCTCTGGGTCAGACATCTTGCGGTACCAGGACTCTGTGGCCTTACATGGTTGCGTAAAGCATGTGCGCGAGCATGCGCGCGCGCAGCCATGTAATCTACACGCATGTGTAGAGTACCCACAGGAGTCCCTGTATGCATGCGTGGCCCAACCTTTAAAAAGCGGCGCCATCTTGCATGAGCCCCCCCCCCCACCTCTCTCCTTATCTCCTTACCCATGTGTGTTTCATGCAGGCCTGTCACCTCTGTTCTCTTTAATAAAACTCTCCCGTGGTTCTGTCGTGTTCGGGATGTGTTCCTAGCGCCGCATAACTAACATTGGTGCCATGTGAAAACGGGCGCTTCCAGGCACTCTGTGCCTGGGAACCCAGGAACCGGGACAGAAACTGCACTACACACACCGGGAACTCTGCTCCGTTAGCGACAGATCACTCTCCATTAGCCTGGTCGCAAAAATCCGCATGCAACACTGCTACTGATTGGTGAGTTTTCCCCTTTTCTTTACTGGCTACTGCTGGCCCCCATTGTGGGCCTGGATTTCCAGCCACCTCCCACGTCTGCAGCTTGAGATATTTCGTAAAGGGACCACCACCGTCAGGTGCATCCTGAGGGCTGTGTGAAGCTGCCACATTCTTCGCACCCGACTGGGTGGCTGACCGTGAAGGGCTCCTGGGGAGACCTTCCTTCACACAGCGGGCCCCTGATTTTCGGCTGATGAGCTGATAAGGCAGCTTGTGCCCAAGATCTGTCCAGACCTCCGGGAGGTCTTGGCTCCGGATCATGTTTATTTTTCGTTTTTGTCTCTCCGCTGCAGACATGGGAAATAAGGCTTCCAACTCGATCAGCCCTACTTAAAGATTCCTAAGCTTATCTGTCTCTGTACTGAGAGATGGCCCAAGTATGCCTTCAAAAATAACAAAATATCCCAATCTTTTATGGGAGTTATCTAATTCTGACCAGTGAACAGGCAAATGGAAAGAGTTGCTCTTTATCTTAGCTTTCTCTCTCTAAAACCTCTAAAAAGGTAACTATGGCTTGTGATTCTTCTGCCAACCAGCACGCACCTCTAGCTGGCCGCCGCGGGTGGTGGCCAGCCACGAGAAGCGCGGCTTTCCATTATTGATACCGCCATGATTTTTTACAGTGAGTCTGCTGTTCTAATGGCTGAAATCTGAGCTATAAGTTTGCAATGGACAATCCCGGGGGGTGTCCAGGCTGTGCTGGCATTGGCAGGCACATTTTTGCTCGGAGCAAAAATGGCATCTGGGTCTACCGGGTGGACCAACAGCAGCGCAGTCGCAGCTCCTCCCATCCCTTGACGAAAGCGGGGGGGGGGGGGGGGGGGGGGGGCTTGAGCTTATCTTAGATCTTACTTCATTCTCAGGACGCCTGAGTTGAAGTCTGATTCCGGTTTGTTATTTTAATTTTTTATTTTCCACTCAGTTACAGCCATGGGACAGAGGGCAGATACCACCCACTTACTTTGGCGGATGGGGCGGGTACCGGTAAATCTGGCCGCTTAACAGCTTTGTGGTACCAGGTAAACCTGACCACATAACAGTGTGGCAGGTACTTCAGCCAACAAATGGGAAAATAAGAGTTGCTTCATCTCCAAGCTTTCTGCTAAAGCTCTAAACCCTTTCCTTTCCCACTAAGGCGTCTGCCACGTGTAACCTTTTCTGTCTGACTTTCACGCCATTGGTGGGTGGGCTCAAATGCATGCGCAGGCTTGGGCGGTTTCTAAGACTTGCCCTAACTTACCTTAACCCCACCCACTCATTCTTACACTCCCTTGAGAACCACAGACTGGTCTAAAAGCAACTGAGATCTAAACAATTAAGTTTACAATAATCGGGATGGCTCCTAAGCCAAAAAAAAAATCAGTTTATAACCTCAAGCAAGTCTTCCAAAGGATCGGTTTACAGTCTGCCTACTGGCAGATCTTCCAAAAGCTGTTCTTAAGCCACCAATCATCAGGAAAATTTCAGGACATAGAATAAAATCCATCTCTTGTTCCCGGCTAAAAGTTAAGTATCTGGAGAACAAGGCTCCTGACCGCATGGGCAAAAGAGTCATCTGTGGCGTTTAAGGTGTTCCAGGAAGGAGAAGCCCGAAAATAAAATTGTCAAATGCTGGCACTCGCTGACTCCTGAAAGCTGTTGGGTCCCTGTTTTAAATGAAAAAGGCCATGGGCTAGCGAATGCCCTGCCCATCAATAGCCTTGTCCTTGTGCTGCCTAGAAAGACAACCAGTCAGCTGACTGCCCCCAGGCACCAAGACGCCTGGGTACAGCAAGCTAAGACCTCCAGCAAACCTAGGCTTGGCTACAGACACAGCAGGGAACCCAGAACTCAGCAGGGAAGCGATCAGTTTCATTCCTTCTGGACACCAGAGCCATTGACTCAGTCCTGGGAGTTTTAGGATGTCACTCCTCCTTTCTATTGTTGGGAACAGAGGACAGCCTTACTTACCTCACCAGATCTAATTGTACTTTCAGAGTTACTTAACGAGAAGGATTTCCAACTAAGATAAAAGCTTATTGTCTCATTTCAAAGTTACCACCTGTGTTTCTCATGTGCATACAGACGGCCATGATCTTTGCCTTGTCCCTACTTCAAAAAATAAGTTCTCTTCCACTCTCAAGCTCCAGAGAACACCAGGATCCACTGCCTTGTCACCAATTCCAGAGGAATAAGGTATCACCCTTCCCAACTAGGGCCACATAGAGCCGGAGGCAAAAGGGACCATCAAAATATCCAGGTGGTAAGGATATAACAATCTTTCGCTGTTCAATACTCAGGAACTAATCACCTGTGTTTCCCAAACGCTAAACTAGCAAAACAAACAGGTGCCTTAAATAAACTGCCTTAAATAAGGCTTGTCTCAGATAAAAATTAAGCAGAGTACTTAAACATCACAGCCACCTTTAACATGTCTCCATCCAGACAGGCCAGATCTACCTCAGATAAATGTCAACTCCAAAAACAAAATAATAATGAGTCTTTTCTCTAAGCTTTTTATGTCACCAGTGTTTTGTCAGATAGAAGGTTCCCAGCCACACCATGGAGGACGGACAGCTACAGGATCTCATCCTAGGACCAGCCACACCTTGGAGGATGAACACAGCTACAGGATTTCATCCCAGAACTTCAGGAGATGGCCTCCCCATCTCCCCCACCAAAACCAATTAATGTCCATCATTCAGCCTGAAGCAGTCTTTGAGAGAAATGGTGTCCCATACCCATCTATCCACATTTTTTTTCTTTTTTAAAACATGAATGGTAGATAATTACATGTTCACACAGTTGGGCTTGCCCGGCGGACCGCCTACCAATTTCTGGTGTAGAATAGCCATCTCTGGGTCAGACATCTCACGGGACCGGGACTCTGTGGCCTTATGTGGTTGTGTAAAGCGCGCGCACAGCCATGTAATCTACGCGCATGCATGGAGTACCCACAGGAGTCCCTGTACGCATGCGCAACCCAACCTTTAAAAAGCCGGCGCCATCTTGCACGAGCCCCCCCCCCCCCTTATCTCCTCACCCACGTGTGTTTCACGCAGGCCTGTCACCTCTGTCCTCTTTAATAAAACTCTCCCGTGGTCTTGTCATGTTCGGGACGTGTTCCTAGCGCCTCATAAATAATAACAATCATCACTTTCATTAGCAATTAGAAATACGAAAAAAAACTTTTTGTCAGAAATACAATTGGTTATAATGTGTGCTTATTAAATCTGCCATGAGAGATCTAACAAGTTTAATAAGAAGGTGCATTAACCTGAAGCTTGTGCAGATAGTGTTAATCCCAATGACAAGAATAAGATCACCTCCACAATATGAGCCAAATTTGAAGCAAGCTTAAATTTCTGTGGGTGCAGCCATGAGCAGGCCAATGACTGCTTCCTAAGTCAGGTTAAAGAAAGCAGCCCAAGCTAGGCAATGTTGATGTACACCTTTAACCACAGTACTTGGGAAGCCAGGTGGTTCTCTGTGAGTTCAAGGCCAATATGGTCTACTGAGTGAGATCCAGAACCAAAACTACATATAGAAACCCTGTCTCAAACAAACAAACAAACAAAAAACCTAACAGAACAAAAAGAGAACAGCACCAAATCCCCACCACTGAGGCCCCTTTAAGATTAAAATCATGAGTAGTTTTATGGAACTGAGATAATGGGGCAATAATGAAAAACAATGAGCCTTAAAAACACCATGTGGCCACCCACCATTCAATTAGGAGGGTTCATGGAGGGCCAGGGTTCATCAAGGTCATGGGTTTAGGAAGGTCACATTCCAGGAGGCAGAGAGCAACTCAACTCTCACAGTAAGTACAAGCTTGTTTTTAAAAACACAGCATAATGGCTCCTGCCTTTGAAATGGAGTCAGGCAGATTCTTCCATAGAACAGAAGGTAGGCTTCAACCTTATCTTTTTTGTCCATTCATCAGCTGATGGGACTCTATGTTGATTCTAGCAATCTGTGAAGAGGGCAACACTGAATATAAGTAATCTGGTATCTTTGCACTAGAGATTCCTTAGGTGTCTGCCCAAGAGTGATGTAGCCATGTCACCTGAAATTTCTATTTTTAGCACTTGGAGGAACTGATATGAATTCACAACATGCCCCCACAGTTGGGCATGCCTGGCAGACACTTCCACCTAACCATTTCCAGGTCAAAACGTGTCATGTTTCCAGGACCCTGTGGCTTTGCGTGGTGGCATAAAGCACACAGTGCAGCCATGTGATCTATGCACATGTGTGGAGTAGCCACTTGAGCCTGTGTGCGCAGGCGCAGCCCAGCCTTTGTAAGCTGGCACCATATTCCCCAGTTTTACTCTTGATCCACGTGTGTTTTCCACAGGCCTGTTCACGTCTGTCTCTCTCTTTCCTACCTTAATAAAACTCTTATTAGTGGATTCTGTCATATTTTGTGACATTTCCTCACAGGTAAGAGCGCCACCAAATAACTAACAGGAACCTCTAGCAAATGTCCATACGGACTTCAACAGTTCACATTCTCACCAAACATGTATTATGGTTTCCCTTTCTCCAACTAATCACCAACATTTGGTGTCATTTGTGTCTTTAATAAATGTCATTCTGTATCTGATTTTAATTTGTATGGCCCTAATGAATTAATATGTTGAAAACTGTAAGAAGTTGTCTAAGTGTTGTGTCTCTATCACATGAAGAAACTATGAAAATCCTCAAAGCACCATGGTTATCTGTATGAAGAATGAATTTATTATTGGCTTCAAAAGGCTTAAGAGAAGACTATGGAGGTTGTGCCAACCAATCAGGGAAGAACCCCCTTTCCATACACTTGTATTGAGTTACACCCTATACCATGCTTGGAATGCTCTCTCTGTCTTTTGGGTGCTTGATCCACTAACTATCAGCTCAGTATTGACTGATGGAGCATTTTGCACTGTGGCTTGGTCCCCCTGAGGATCAGAACAGCAAGGAAGCAGAGTTAGGAAGGTCACGTGATTGAGGTTGGGATTGTAACAGATCACAGTCTGCTCCCTTAAAATTTCTAAGCACTAAAATTCTGACAAGGTGTAGAACTTGGGTATGGATCTTTTCCCAGTAAGGTCCTCTGAGTTCTGTCAATGCACTCCCTCCGCCATTGTCTTAAGGCCATAAGGATAGGTTTGGCTTTTTTGTTATTAATAAACCCCTTTGTACTTGCATCAGATATTGGCTCTGTGGTGATCTTGCTTGGAGGTCTCAAGACTTGGGCATGACATTATTACTTAGCACATAGGCCTCCTATTCCTCGAGGTTCCGGCTTCCACATGTTGCTAAACTGACTGATTTTTTCAGAATCTTCCTTTCCCCATGCATTCTTTAGCAGAACAGTAGTATTTTATTTTATCCTAGGTAATCTAGCATCAGGTTCTAGGCCACCTGAATAGTGTCAGGAATAGATGTAATCTCATAGAATAATACTGAAATACAATCAGATGTTGGTTCATTTTGCTAACAAAAGGTATTTTGCCTGCATAGTACCAAAATACAAAGGTAAACCCCTTTGATCTAAAATGGTGTCCTGCCTGCAAGACAGAAATATATCTTCTGTGTTCTAAAATTTATCCTTATGTCCTCATGTTTAAGTACTAACTCACTCATTAACTCACTCTGTTATATGAATCCTACGGACCTTATAATAGAAAACCCAGAGCCAAATATTGGGCAAATGCTGAAATATCAGACAGACAAAGGGATAAGCCACTAGAGAAACTTCTCACGACTACCCAATCCTCAGGGTGAATGGAAGGGAAGGCAAGATATTATCTCCACAAATCCTCAGAGAGAATGCCTTTGAGTCATCAGGCAAAAGGTTCTACTTCCTGTCTCCTCATGCCTTTTCCAGTTAGCCATTTCACTTCCTTCCTAGTGCTGACATTAGGGGCTTATGTTCTTCTCAAATACTGGTACCAAAGGCATGAGATCTCAAGTGCTAGGATTGAAGACCTGTGACTCCCAAATCCTGGGATTAAAGGTGTGTGCCACCACTGCATGAATCTGTTTCTCTCCTAGACCGAATCAATCTCATGTTGTCCAGGGTGGCTTTGAACTCAGAGATCCAGACGAATCTCTGCCTCCTGAGTGCAAGGGGAAAAGGTATATGCCACCACCGCCTGGCCTCTATGTTTAATCTAGTGCTGGCTCTGTCCTCTTGTGTCTTTAGGCAAACTTTATATGATACTAGTCAAACTAAATTTGATTTATTTATTTATATCACCACAAAGCTCTTGTTTTTTAACTGAAGTTGGATACTATTGCAGAGATCTACATCAGGAAAACATGCAGAGAACAAGTGACCCCTGAGATTTCCAAGCATAGTTGATAATTCTTCAATGCAAACCCTACAATAAAGGCTCAGGAAAAGTCCTAGAGAGGGGACAGAAAGATTATAAGATCCCAAGGACCAGGATGCCACTATGAGAAGGTATCTACTAGAAAGGACAGGGTACTGCACACATGAAATCTTTACAACATTGTAAACTAGATTTCCATAGTATAGGGGGAAATTTCTCAGGTCCCCACCCCTAAATAAAGAGCTACAGGTAATCAATGAATCCTGAGAGAGAAACAATCAGTTTCCTTTAAGAATCAGTTTCCTTTAAGGACAATCTCCCCGGGAGGTTATTCAGTGACAAGTAAATTACTGTAAACACATGTACATGTACATAACTATGACTGAGCGCAATATGTTACACACACACACACACACACACACACACACACACAAAGAGAGAGAGAGAGAGAGAGAGAGAGAGAGAGAGAGAGAGAGAGAGAGAATGGTAAATGTTAACTAAATTTAAAGAAATCATGAATTCTAGAAGGACTGAGATTTGTATGTGCACAGAATTTGAGTGGAGAATTTATGGGTACAATACTGAGTTTAATAAATTCTCAAAAGTATGTTAATTAAAAATTTTTTAAATGAAGCAATATAATCTCCTCTCACACACAACTCCTTGGCCATTGTTTATTGTTCAGTTCTACTGCTGAATTGGAAGACCTGGGAATGCATGGCTGGGCTCCTCAGCTAGAGTTGCAGTGTCAGGGCTGGGCTGGTTTTCATGAGCAGAGGGAGGCCTTGTTTGCATTTTCTAATGCAATTTAGTGAATTTTGCAGGAGAAGTATTAGGAATATGAATGCCTAGAGCAAAGGAAAGAGACAAAAATTAATAGTATAAAAGAATTAAGTAATTATTTATTATTTAGTACGTTTGTGATATAATTCAAAGTCTTATTTTATTGTGTTTTTGAACAGAGTCAAGAGACTGCCTCATTTGTGCCACACAGGCCATTATAAGACAATGTTGATAATTTTAAAAGGATTAGCAAAGTTTTATGAATGCTGAATCCAGATATAAAATTTCAGAGAAACGTTTTAAGTTTGTAGTTTAGTGTTTATTCATACAAAATCACTGGTATGTGATGCCCAGTATTGAAAGACAATGAGGTGTAAATTCTGTATACTATTATTTTTCTGTAAATAACTTCTAAAAATTTGAACGTTTCTGTTTATATTTATTGTTAGTCTGGTGTCAGCTGTGTTAGATGTATCACTCCTGTACATCAGGTCATTATTTTTAAACACTTTCAAAGTAATAAAGGAGCTGTGTGTATGAGTTCCAAAACATGGAGAGTACTCTAGAACCTCCACTCTAGGTCCCTGTTCTGATATCCTTCCATCTCTCCAGTCCTGACCTCCCAAGGACATGACAGTATATTGACTGAGAGTGAGTCCCAGCATGAAGAAACTTGGAATTGCCTTTCCATGAGAGAAGATTTCCAGGTCCTAGTTATTCAATAGAGGAATTCATTCTCTTATGAGAAATACTGTCTTCAGGGTGATTGACAGGACCTTTGAACTGGCTCATTTCTGATATTGTAGTATTCCAGTAGCATAGATTCCAGGAAGTAATTGAAATTCTCCGTGTCAGATCTTGTATCCTTCTGGGGGAGGCTTCTAACTACCATAGGGGATGGTCTCCTGGGCCTTGTATTTAGTTCAATGATAGGAAAAAACTCTGAGTAGAGTTAGGAAACACCCTTCCTAGCCCCTCTTCACCTGCTTCTCATGCTCTGCATGACTAATTTATTTTGGTTTTACTATTTGCTGTTTTATGGCAAAAGCATTTAGTAATGTTATTGATCATATGGAATTGATAGCATTTGAAAATCATAATATTCAATATCAGACTGTGTCCATCTGTGTTTACATTGACAAAACATCAAAACATGCTCTCCAATTGATTAATCAAACTCCCATGTAGGGATTGTTCTGAAATGTTATTACACAGGTTTGTTTTTGTTTGTTTGTTTTTTTGAGACAGGGTTTCTCTGTAGCTATGGAGCCTGTCCTGGACTAGCTCTGTAGAACAGGCTGGCCTCGAACTCACAGAGATCCACCTGCCTCTGCCTATGGAGTCCTGGGATTACAGGCGTGTGCTGCCGCCACCACCACCCTGCCCCCCCCCCCCGCAGTTATTACACAGATTTATACTCTCTCAGCAATCCTGTTCAGATCAGAAAGGTTGTCCTAGGAATTCTTGTTACTGTGATCCATCAGGGAAGCCAAAAGTTGGAGTTCTACAGAGGATGGAAGCTTTGGCTCTCCTTGAGAAATCCAGCCTATCCCCACCGAAATCATCCTTGTGGACTTTGCATGTGTCCATCCAGTTCAAATCTAACAACAATCCAACATTCATGCCACTCTTTGTCTTTCTGTTGATGGTTCCTCAGGATTCACAGGTGAGGGAACCCCTCTTTCCTTTCTATGCTGTCTCTGGTTTATATGTACAAAGAGTTCATGGTGGTGTTAATTGATACTTTATGTTGCAATGATAAGAGCAGGAGGACACAATGCTTTGGAAGACAAGGAATTTCTGTCCACTTCTACTGGGGCAAGAGAGCCTTCCTCTGTATCATGTGATCTGCAGGCAAAGGTCCAGAAGATGTACTGATGAACTGTGAGAATAAATTTCAATATGAAAATAAATGTACTGCCAAGAAAATAACATTCCAAACAACTCTCAACCTGAGGGTGCTCATGTATGTGTAGGAGCCAGGTCAGATGGGAAACAAATTGGGATTTCTAGGCACAAGATATTATTTATACAACTTGTTGGTTTGATCTGAAACAATAAACAGATAGATGGGCAAATAGATATATAGATAGATAGAATGATGATTGATAGGTAGATACAAAATGAAACTGTTTACAACAGAGAATCCCACTGTCCACTGTGTTGTTTTCTTTCCTTTTTGTTATTGTTTTAATCAAAATATTCAGATTATAGCCATGTTATCAATGGCTGTATTTTTTCTGTTCCTGATATTAAGCATTTGTGTAGCCGCAATGTATTTGAATTCTCTTAATTTGAAAATAAAACGAAAGAAAAACAAAAAAAAACCCACACATAGACAAAAATGATTGGAAGCAGACATATCAAGCTATAACAGAGCCAAGAATCAAGAAAAGTCCTAAGTGGGCCTTGCTGCATCTAGCAACAAAAGGTGTATGTGTGTACCTCTCACAGTGTTTGTGTGTGTGTGTGTGTGTGTGTGTGTGTGTGTGTGTGTGTGTGTGTGTGTAGTGGGGGATGGGGAGATCATTGTGCACCCTACACTGATGTCCATTCAATGTCAGTCTCAAACTTGAGATTAAGACAGTCCAATTTCATGGAATAGTATAATGAACACACAGGGCTTTGAATAATGTGAACTAGTCTCTTATATTCCCAGTTTGGAATCCCACTGTGCTGGCCCCAATGTTACCTGAGCAGGAGCCCAAAATGTTGCCAGAGTTTGCATACTCCACACCCTGAGGACTCCACAGCATGACATGCAGCTATATCTCTAAATCTAAACCAATAGGAAATTTGATTACTACTACAGAAAGCAATACAGGATGAGATTTACTCATAAATAAATATACAAAATTACATTTATGAGGAAATGTAAAGTGACTCCCCACAAATCTATGGGGACAACTTCCAATGAAGTATTCGCTGTGGTGTTAAGTACTTAAAACTAAATTTTGAAAAGGGTTTTAGTTTGCCCTGATATTTTAGATTATATTTTTGGGGAAGTATTGTGTTCCCCGAAATATTGTGCATGCCAGTGAACTTATCTGGGGTCAGAGAACAGGATGGCCACAATATTAAACATAGAGGTTAGGCTGTGGTAGCACATGCCTTTAATCCTAACACTAGGGAGGCAGAGCCAGGCGGATCTCAGTGAGTTCAAGGTCACATTAGAAATAGCCAGGCAGGGTGACTCATGCCTTTAATCCCAGGGAGTGATGGTAGAAAACAGAAAGGTATATAAGGCATGAAGACCAGAAACTAGAAGCATTTGGCTGGTTAACCTTTTAGGCTTTGGAGCAGCAGTTCAGCTGAGACCCATTTGGATGAGGACTCAGAGGTTTCCAGTGTGATCTTCCAGCATTCACCCCAATACCTGGCTTGTGTTTGACTTTATTAATAAGACTCTTTAAGATTCATGCTACATCTGGTGTCCAACATTCGTGGTATGAATTCATGAAAAAGCCTCTTGCCTGAGGCCTTGCAGGCCCCAGCTCAGACCTGAGCAACACTGGGCCAGTTGTGTTGGCACAGGCTGCTAGGAATTACTGAAGGAGGCAAAGGTAGGAGGATCCCGAGATTGAGGCTGACCTAGGAGACTTGCTAAGGAGAAGTTTTGGCCGGGCTCCAGCCACAAACAGTGGCAGTGGGACCATGGAGGCAGCAGCTGCTCCTCCGAGTTGCAGGCTGCTTCTCATCATGTTGGTGACTGTGCTGATGCTGCAACCTGGGATAAAGGGTTTGCTGCTGCTTGTTCAGAGAGGAATTGCCAGCACCATCGTGTTACAAGAAAGCATCCACAAAGGTCAGTTTGGGAAAATTGGGCGAGACAAATGGTGGGGAGAATTTGCTGTGAAGATTTTCTCTTGCTGAGGGAAGGACAGGAGCGGCAGTGAAGGGTAAGGTTTTCAGCTCTTAACCATTGCTCTGACCTCTTGGCTTTTAACTCTGCAATTGGCTCTGTGTTTCTTATTGAACAAGATGGTTACATCTACATATTTTACTGGCCATATTCATATTACAGGCCATTCACAGCACCTCCACCAACAGGTCTAGTCTCTTACATTTAATATATATCCTAATATGTTGCCAGAGCTTGTTATGTTTTGTTTCATTAAAGAAGAGCATGCTAATGGAGGTGTTAACTGATAAAGATCTAGTCAAGGTATTGTGCACAGTAGGGCCTCCTGAATCAGTATCACTTTATTCTCTAATGTGCTTTTGAAAAGTTGATAAAGACTTCATAGGAATGTGAATTTACTATAAAGGGACACTCAGATGAGTATTTCTGAGCAAGTCTCCAGGTGCATCTTCTCTGTCATCTCAGTCTCAGCCCTGCTTCCTGCTCCTGCAGGGTTTCTGACACACTCAGGATGTGGTTGCAGCACTGTGTGTCTTGCACAATAATAGACCGCAGAGTCCTCAGATGTCAGGCTGCTGAGCTCAATGTAGGCTGTGCTGGAGGATGTATCTGTAGTCAGTTTGGCCTTGGCCTTGAACTTCTGATTGTAGTTAGTAACACCGTTTCCAGGATAAATCCATCCAATCCACTCCAGGCCCTGTCCAGGACTCTGCCTCATCCAGGAAATATATTTGCTGGTGAAGGTGTAGCCTGAAGCCTTGCAGGACAACTTCACTAAGGACCCAGGCTTCCCCAGCTCAGCCCCAGACTGCTGCAGCTGGACCTGTGAATGGACACCTGTGGGGAGAAAGGGAGCGTGGATATCATAGCTACCTGAGTATCTGATTCCCTCCTCAAGTCTGGAATTTTGGAGGCCCTTACCTGTACCTGCTGCCACCAGCAAGAGGATCATCCAGCTCCACTCCATGGTGAGGAATTGTGTGCTCAGTGACTGTGGAGAGGACACTGATCATATGTTGTTGTGGAGTGTGGACATCTGTGTATTTACCATCATAGACTCTCATGATTTGCATATTCATGTGGCAGGACACTTCTTAGATAAGGGCCTAGTCCAGCTGGAGAAGAAAGAGGTAGAGGAAACCTTGGCAAGCAAAAGGATGATAATGCCTAAATCCTAATCCTGTTTAAGGAAGTATCCATTCTTGAGCAGACCTTTGCAGCCCTGTGGATTTAACATCAAGGCCTAATCTATCAGTTTAAAAATAGAATCCCAAACTGAGACTTTTAGTCCTATTTCTGACAAAAATTGATTTGTAAGTGATCATAGTGATGAGGATAACTGTGAATGAAATTTTCAAAAACTCCTAAATTAGCAGTATTTATAATCATTTTTAATGTACAAGCAATTAGTATTTTCTTTGCCAGCATGTTGAAGGTGTGTATTCCTGGTCTTTTTTCCTTTATTTCATCATAAAATCTTTTTGTTTTTGTCTATTTGTTCACAGAGTGCTGGTTATTTACCTGGTGATGACTAGAATAACTAGAGGTACAGACCTTAGGGATGTGTTATTGATCCCTGCACTTTTTAACCATCTCCCATACAAAACAGAAATCATGTGGATCCTGCCATCTAGACATTGCTCTGTGAACATGAAGATGGCCTCCCCTCTTTCCTTCATCCTCCAAGCTGTGACTTCTTCCCATGACCACTTTGCATTGCTTGCTTGGAAGCATGGCGTCATTAGAGAATCCTCACAACTGAGGACAGTCTGTGAGTCCTGGCTGGCCTGGTTGGGTGTCCATCTACTTCTTCATCTCTGGAAATCTCATATTTGAGTCCCTGGGTCTTTATGCCTAATATGTTGGCTGTGGGTGTCCTTAGGGAAGCAGGTCCTCACACATGGGAGAAGCTGTGCAGTGTAGGATTTTAGGGACTCCCACCTCTATGCACACTCTGACACTTTCTTTGTGTTTCTATGAGAGTTTCAGGGAAATTTTCACGCATTACTTCTCATCTTGGAGTTGTTTGGAATTTTCCTCTTGGTCATTCATAATTTGAAAAAAAAAAGTCACAGAACTGATTGTCAATCTTGTCTATTGAGTAGGGAGCATATACTCTATCAAATTTGATTTTTTTCAGTTGGATGAGGCAATGTGTTTTAGTTTCTGCAGTTGCGTTAGATTTCTATTCCTAAGAAACTTTGTAGGAGGAGATCACCAACAATCACAACTCAAACACTAATGGTGCATACCTAGGCTTATCTGCACACATAACATGTAGTTAATTGCTGTATTACAGGTGGTTTCTTTACTGAGACATTTAAAAATATTAGTTGTTGGTGTAACACATGAGTATTTGTTTAATATGATGTTTTTAAGCACAGTTAAAAACTATGTACTATTTGTACAAAATATACCAAATTTAGGAATAAATAACCCCCTTACAGCAAAGTCCTTACAGCTGAACCACACACTGTTGACCTCATGAAATCCCTGCCCTGCATTACAGTGTGGGTAATACAGCTGCAGTGACGTTCCAACCCCACTCAGTCTATGACACATTCCTTGGGTATAACAAAACATACAGCAACAGCTTTGAGTCAATACTATAGGAAGTGCTCTGACATACACATGTGTGTGAGGGTGGAGGAAATGAAGCACAGAAAGGAAATTCATTTCTTAATGGGACAACAAGTATAATGTCAATGTCAGCTGAGTTTCAAAAAGCTGTTTTTATTTAAAAATTCTTCCTAAGACTAGAGATGCCACAGCTGGTAAAGGCTAGATTCACAACCAAAATGACAAGAAATATTACCACAAACACCATCTTCAGAGACACAGGGAGAAGCAAATGTGACTTTTCCAAAACACAATTTTTCATGATCAGAGAGAGAAATGACAGCCAAGCCTCTTGGCCCTTAGGGAGTGAGAAGCAAAACCAGAGAAATGCAGCAGTTTTTTCTTTCCAGGTCTGAAATCTTGAGTTCCAGGGTTGAGTTAAAGCTGAGTGCCCTCTGCTGGTCCACACATCCTCTGTAGGGAGATTTGTGTCTGGGCTCATGCTGAAGTCTCCACACTGTGCCTCTTGCACAGTAATAAGTGGCTGTGTCCTCAGTGGTCACAGAGTTCAGCTGCAGGAAGAACTGGTTCTCAGATGTTTGTCTGGTGATGGAGATGCGGCTCTTGAGGGATGGGTTGTAGTAGGTGCTACCATCATAATGTATGTACCCCATCCACTCCAGCTTCTTCCCTGGAGACTACCTGATCCAGTGCCAGTAACCACTGGTGATGGACTCACCAGTGACAGAGCAGGTGAGGGTCAGCGATTGAGAGGGCTTCACCAGGCCAGGTCCTGACTCCTGAAGCTGTATCTGGGACAAGATACCTTCAGACAAGAAGAGACAATCCTGTCAATCACAGGTTGGTTGTCACAACACTTCATAAACACATCTATGAACTTTTAACACTCACCAGGAAGGGCAGTCACCAGGCACAGAAATCCCAACAGTGTCATCTTCTAGGCTACACCTCCTTTTCCTCAGAGGTCAGCCTCCTGTGAGAGAGATGTGAGCTTCACTGTCCAGGAGGGGATTTACCTTAGAGCTAGAAGAAACATTTGCATGTGGAAAGTCAGCCTTCTCTATAAAGGGAGAGTATGGATACTACTCCATTTGGCTATTGCAATGAGGCCATAAAATTATCTGGCTTATTGTAATGTGAATATGGAATAAGAGAGCATGGGAACTACAGGGATCACAGGAAACATATTTTGGCATGACCTCATCTCCAATTCCAGGCCAACCTCCCCAGCTCCATTCTGTTCCTGTACATTTGTATTTTCATGTCAATGCCAACCTTCTTTTCACAATAGATTCCTGAGCACTGTCTTTCTGATTAGTAAGCCCACACTAGTCCTGCTTTTCTTCCTTTTCCCACACATGAGATGGGTTTCCATATTTCCTGGAAAATTGGGAATGTCATATTGCTGCATCACTGGTTCCAAACGTATTTCTTGCTCCATCCAGTCTGTGGAAGGAAGAGGAAAAAGAAGCTGAGAGAAGCTGAGGGAACTCTGCTCACCTTGAACATGACTCAGGGACAACATTCATTCTTTATCCTGTCTTGGGTCACAGGTAACCAGGTTAGACATGTGATAGTATCATCAGAGTTGGTGTTTGATAGCCCCACCACAGTGACTAAGGATATGGATACGGAGGACATTCTTCTGCCTCAGGTCTCTGTACTGACTGAGGCTCCTCTTAGAGTTACAGCATGTGTCAGCGTTTGGGCAAAATATGAGTGCTTCCCTCTTTCTTAATTCTTGTAGTAATTTTTAACCTGTGGCAAGTCTTTATTCCTTGAATATAGATTTTTCTCGTATAATATATCCCAATCAGAGATTCTCCTCCCTCTTCAACCCCCAAGTCCTCCCTCTGCCCTCCCATCCAGATACATCATCCTGCTGTTTCTATTTAGAAAACAAACACGCTTCTAATGAACAACAATAAAATAAAATAAAACGAGTTCAAACTAAAACTAACACATCTGAACTGAACAAAACAAACAAACAGAAGGAAAGGAACCCAAGAAAAGGCAGAAAAAACAGGTGTAGATTCAGATGATGTTAACACCCTGGAAGCCCATGAAGACTCAAAATTAGAAGACATACTATATAATCAAAGGAAATGTAGGATAACATAAGAAATGAACAAAAATAACAAAAAGCCACGTGATATTATGAGATGGGAATGTATATATACATATACAGCCTATGCTTGAGAGTAGGTGGTTTCTTCAGTGAGTCTCCATTTGCAAAACTAAATATTCACCTGAAAGTTGATATCAATAGGAGGCTTCTGGGCTAGGGATAGGTGCATGTGTCCACTTCTCCTTTCAGCTCTAGGACACCATCTGGTGCAGTCCCATGCAAGCCCAGTTCATGCAACCTTAGTGTCTCTGAATGTTTATGTGCATCTTTTAATGTAGCAGAATACCATTGGGAGTCATTTTATTGCAATCTTCTTTTTAGAGAACAATAATATTTATTTTTATCCTAGGCTCCTGAACTATCTAATCTCAGAATCTTGGTCACTCAGTAGTATAAAGTATGGTTTCTGTACTTGTAGAGGCCTTTTGCCAATTCTTTTATTGTTGATTATTCCCAGAAGCTCTTTTCCACCACTGACCTAGCATGTCTTGAGGCTGGATACCATTATACTGTGTTAGGTTTTCACACTACCCCTCAAATGGCCCTAGGTTTTGCTCTCTTTACCTTTATTTTCTCTGTTGTCCCCTTTTCCTCACCCTCCCTTTTTGATCCTCCTTTCTAGTGTCCCCCCATGCATTCACAACTATCTAAACTATTTCTTTTTTCTACAGCAGATCTATTCTCTCCACCACAATCCCTTAAGACTTAAAGATCTCTCTTGTGAGTCTGGATTTTCAATTGTCTATGCATAATCCATTCTTGACAGGAGGCATGAGAATAAATACAGGCATTGATGGAGACTATATTACTTAAAGGCACAGAACATTTCTGATCACAGACTAGGCATCATCATTTCACCAGAAATTAGAAATACTAAAACTACTGTTTTGTTAGAAATATAATTAGCTATCCTGTGTGCTTGTTGAATATGTTATGAGTGAGCTAAGGAGTTTAATAAGAAGGAGCATTAACCTGAATACTTGTACAGATGGTGTTAATTCCAAGGGCAAGAAAACAACCAAGATCACAATTAGAGCCAAACTTGAAGCAAGATTGATTTCTATTGGTGTGCACCCAAGAACAGGTCAGTTACTGCCTTCTAAGTCAGGTTAAAGTGAGCAGCCCTGAATCTACCATTTGGGACCCCTTGAGGAGTAAAATCCTCAACTCTCACAGCAAATAAAAAGCTACTTATATAATACAGCATATTGGATCCTGCCTTTAAAATGTAGTCAGGCAGATTCCTCCACAGAACAGAAGACAGGCTTCTTCAACACATTTATTGTTCATTCATCAGCTGATGAGCCTCAAGGCTGATTCCAGTTCTCAGAAGCCATGAAGAGGGAAACACTGAATATAGGTGATCTCATATCTTTGCAGTAGTGAGTCCTTTGGTGTCTGGCCAGAAGTGAAGTAGCTAGGTCACATGACATTTCTATTTTTAACTTTTGGGGAAAATTCATATAAAATTTCATAGGGAGTGCAACACTACATACTCTCACCACCATGTATTATGATTCCCCTTTCTCCAATTAATCATCAACATTTGATATCATTTGTTTCCTTAAAAAATGACATTCTTGCAGAGATAAGATGACATCTAAATCTAATTTTCTTAATTTGCGATTTGCTGATGGATCAAGATGTTGAAATCTATAAGAAAAGTTTATTAGCCATTTGTGTAATGGATGTGTTGCCATCCCTTGAAAATCCTGAGAATTTCTCAAAGCACCACTGCTGTCTGACTGTAGAGTGAATACATTCTTGACCTTTCAATGGCTTAGGAGATAACTGTGTAGGTTGTGCCAACAAATCAGGAAAGAACCCCCTTTCTGTGTTTGTATGGAGTTTCACACTCTACATGCTTGGGATGCATGCTCTCTCTGTCTTTTGGGTGCATGATCCATTAACAAAAATGTCAGGTCAGGATTGTCTGGTGGAGCACTTACACTGCTGTTTGGTCCCTCTGAGGGTCAGAGCAGCAGGGAAGCAGAGTGACAGAATGATTGAGGTGGAGATTGAGACCTACATGATCATAGTCTGCTCCTTTAAAATGTCAGTCAGTAAAATTCTGACAAGGTGTGGAACTTGAAAATGGGTCATTTCACGGGCAGCACCACTGATTTCTCTCTGTGGGCTATATTGCATTGCTTTAAAACCACATGGATAAACTCTTAACCTCAGGGTGATGTGTGGTAGTTATAGAAAGCCTGCTGTGATAGATTTTATATCCCTCTGGCCTGCATTTCCATCACTTAGCATGATGCTTATGAGCTGCTCCTTCCAACAAGAGAAATGATAATATTAAAATGAGGAAGGAGAAAGGGGGTCTCTGCAGAAGGGAGACACCAACACTCACAGGAAATACCCCCATCTTCACACTGCTCTGGCTCCATTAGTATGAAAGTTCCTATCCTTGTGCACAATAGCAGCTGTGTCCAGTTCATGGAAAACTGATAAAATTTAGTTATGTGTCATTAGAATACTATGAATCAGATTTATCCAAAGGACTTCTGTATGCACCTTTTATTGATGTATGGGACTTCATGGAAAATGTAGGAAATCAAAGTCACTAAGAAATCTGTGAGAAAAGTGAACTTTCCTGTGCTTAGTGATTTCCTTAATTTCAGCAGCAAAGATGGCTATTTAACTGCTTGTGTTCACACATTTCTAGACATTCAAGTGAAATTTCTAGCAACTCTTGATACCCATATTGCCCAAATTTTTCTCCTATTTTGTATTTCTTCATTTAGTCCTTGGTTGTACTGGAAGGATTATATGGTAACACTTGTTGTAATTAATTCACTAACATTGGGACAATGCCATGTAGGTCAGTAGTGAACAATGCATCCCCTGCAGTCTTAGGAGTTAAGCTGTTGCATGCAGCATAGGCCTTTCCAATCTGAACCCAGAGTTAGACCCAAGCATCATTCATTGCAGAGGGAAGATGCACATTGTCCAAAAGGTCATCATACTATCACCTTAGGAGGCTCTGCATCTTTGAGGCAGATAGGATGAACATTTGCCTCCTGCAACCTTTGTCAATCTTGGTTTCTCCATGAGTGTGTCAGAGTTCTGAGGAACAGACAGGCTGTCTTCTGGATCTCAGCACAGAGGGGGGGGGGAACTCTCTAAATTCATGAAGGGAAACCTACTCAGTGTTTAACAATTCCTTATGAAAAAGAACTGTCAGTATTGGAAGCAAGGCACAGAGGCAAGGAAACAATACAATTGTGCTGATGGTGGGATTTGGTATTGTTTATAGTATATCTAATAATACTGTTTTAAAACAAATATTCTGAGCATAACTTACCTCAGAATGCACTTATCAACTTTTTAGTCATGGTTTCAACAATACACCTGGGCCTGGATTCTCCCAGCTGTTTCTGGAATATATGGCATGCCTTTCAATAATCAAGGAAATCAAATTACTCCCCAACCCTAACTTTATTTGCTTTTAAAACTAACGGCTGGTTCCATGCTTCCTTAGCATGTGATCCTGGTACACACAGCAGAGTCAAATCTTTCCTGGGTAATGCTTTGCATTTTGTTCAGTTGAGAGTGTGTTCTGTATTTAAATGTGTATATCAGAACTGAAGACAGACTTGTTTTGAGATTTATTTATTTCAAAAATTAAATGAGGTTATGCCTGTATAGAGGAATCCTGGGAAATGTGATCTATGATTTGAAATCACCAGACATAGAGTATTATAACCCCTTAATGTCACTTTGCTGCTTCTGGTGTTGACCTGGAGCTCCCTGTGTGTTCAGTGCTCTCTGCTGGACTTGAACACCTTGCTGGGAGCTTTGTGTCTTAGCTCATAATTTCCTTCCCTCACTGTGTAAAACAGTAGTACATGGCAGTGTCTTCATTTCTCAGACTTCTCATTTTCAGGTACAATAAGTTCTTACAATTGTCTCTGGAGATGGTAAATCGACCATTCACAGTCTCTGCATAGTATCTTGCACTCCCATTATATTTTATAGTTCCTACCCACTCCAGCGCCTTCACTGGGGCTTGATGAACACAGTGCATCCAGTGATCACTGAAGGTGAATCCAGAGGTTGCACAGGAGAGTGTATGGACCCTCCAGTCTGTACCAAGCTGCCATGAGGTTCTATCAGCTGCACCTGACATTGGACTCATGAAAACACAGAAAACCATAGTCAGAATCTGTCACATATATCCATTATCCCCCTTACTTCTGTCCTCCTACACAAAGAGAATCTCTTCCCTGTAAATTACCTTTTATAACAGCAAAAGTAAAAATCCATCTAAGTCCCAATTCCCTGGTGAGTGGTCTGTGTTTAGTGCTGATGGGAAGATCTGGCTGAAATCATGATTTTGTTCTATATTCTTTTTCTGGTTAAAGTTTCTCTACATTTTATCCATTTCATATTTTTTTGTACACAAGTCATGCGTTATATCTCCTAATGTGGTCTCCTTTTAAAAAACATTCAAGTTAAAGGGCAGCACACACCGCCAAATTTCTGGATAAATCTCAGGTCTGGTGAGTCATCCTAATGCCTGGGCTTGTGCTTCCTCTTGCTGGATACCTGAGACAGCTCTTGGTCAGAGTCAGACTTGTCTGGTGAAGTTTCAAGATCCCCCTCACTGTGATGGGGACACTTTTGATTTTATTTCTTTCTAGTAGTTCCTCAAAGTATGGATACATGTTTTGTTATCAGAAAATGTACTTGATAGGAGAAAGTTACACATTTATAATCTCACATGCTAAGCATCAATCACATGGAACCTTGTTTAACCATCAGCATAGTCACAGAAATGACACACACCATTAATTCCAGCAATTGAGATCTCATACCTTTGCTTGGGAAGCACACATGTCTTTCAACCCAGGAAGTAATATGGCTAGGTGAAGAAAGAAATATAAGTTGTGAGGAGACAGGAAATAAAACTTCTTTTAGGCTGAGGCATTTTGGGTGAGGACTTAGTGGCTTTCAGGATTGGCTGAGTAGTTGGTCAGGGGAGGTGTTATTTGCCTTGCTCTGCTTCTCTGATCTTTTAGCTTTTACCCCAATATCTGCCTCAGGGTATTCTATTAATAAGATCTTCCTGTGAAGATCTGAACAACACCTAGTGCCCAGCATTTGACTCAATCCCATGACCCTGAGATTAATATTCTCATGCTCTACCATTTGAGCTATATGAGATTGACTCACTCTAGGAGAGAAAATGGAAGCAGAAATTAATATGGCAGCATGAAGAACAGTCTATAAGGAATGAGGAGACAGGATCAAAAAGATCTTTTTGGTTGAGTTGTTCCAAGTGAGGACTCAGAGGCTTTCAGGATTGGCAGAGGAATTGATGAGGTGAGGTTGGTTGTGGCTTGTTCTGCTTCACTGATATTTCAACTTTCACCTCAGTATCCGGCTCATGGTTTCTTATTAGAAGACCATTTAAAATGTCTTTTATATCTGGCATCCAATTTATATGTCACAAATTCATGAAAAAGCCACTTGACTGTGGACTTGCAGTCCTGCTCTGAGGCCCAAGCTGCACGTGGCCAGAGCCTCCATCCCATGTGGGCCAGACTCCCCTAACATGCTGGCTGAGTTTTTGTTGCAGACTCATTGCAGCCAATTCCTTAGCTTTCTTGGAGGCCCAAATCACAGGAGTTAGCCATTTTTCACTCATTTTCTCTGTGAGATGCCTGGGTCTTTTCTTCCTCTCCTGGTGGGTTTTGGCTTTCTCTGGGGCCCCTCCAGGGCTGCTGCCACAAAGTCATCTGAAACATCACTGTCAGCAGATGTGGTGAGTTAAATAAGAAGCAGGTAAGAATTAGTTAAACAAAAGCTATTTCCAACATTAAAAAATTGGAACCATTTTTACCAAGGAGGGTGATTGGTCTCTGTTTTAAAATACATTTGAAACTCTAAAATGAAACATTAAATGAGAGGATAATTAATGTTGATGAGATAAATGTAATGTCAATCATAAATATTATTTGTTTGTTCATTTTTGTTTCATCATTTAAAAAGTTGGTCACTATGAGTGCCAAGATAAATGTTTTAGAAAAACAGATCATAGAGATATTAAGACCCAGACAGAAGAATTTAAAGGTGAACCAATCTTATCATTGCATTATATCATTACAGAGATACAGCCTAATGGATTCAAACAGAAAACCTTAATCTATCTGGTAACCATACATGAACTGCCAAATGCCTAAGGTTGTGTATGAACTGATTGGAGTTCTATGTGAATGTTAGCTTTGAGAAAATTCAAAGAAGCATTAGTCTCATAAGGCATCTACTCATCTTTCCTGAAGAAAATGTTAAACTCATAGTCAAATTGTAATAGCATTGTAACTCACTATTGGACATATGTGGTTACAGCTGTCTCAGAGGCTGGTCCCCAATTACAATGGAGTCCTGCTGTTAGGATGAGACTAAGAACATTGAACAATGAAGTAGAACTAGAGGTCTTGAAATCTCCCAGGGAGGGAGATTATGTTAATATAGACAGCAATCTATATATGATGACCACATGCTGGCTTTATGCCACATGGCAGTTTTGAATGCTTGAGACAGAACTAAAGAAGCAGGGAAGAATACTGAGTCATTTATGTAAGTTATACAGGCCCCCCCCCAAAAATTCACTGATTTCTTACAAAGACTGAATTTAGCAGTAAATAGAATGATACCAAATTAAGAAGCTAGACAGATAGTAATTGAATCTTTCATTTGAAAGTGCTAATGCACAATGAAAAAGATAACTAGGCCATTAAAGGAAGATCAGCATGCTTGGAGGAATGGATTTGAGATAAAATTAATGTTGACTCTCATGATCATGATGATACTTGGATAGACAAAGTAATTCCCAGAGGTTTAAAGAAAAATAGTAATGATGAGTGTTTTAATTGCAGTAAAGAAGGTCACCTGAAAATAGACTGGAAAGTACAGAGTTCCTTGAAATAATGTTTTATCAAGAAATAATCCCAACATAATGCCCCTCCCTTCTGGATTATGCTGATTGTATGGCAAAAGCAGATATTAGACATATGAATATAGATCGACAAGTGACAGATGAGAATATCTTTATTTTTGCTGCTGTGACCCTCCCTGAGGGACCTCTAGCAGGTACCCATGCCAAATCTATTCAGTAGGGCAGTGTTGGTCCATTCCTGTAATCCCACCACTTGGGAGTCAGAGGCTGGCAGATCTCTGTGAGTTCAAGGCCAGCCTGGTCTCCAAAGTGATTTCCAGGAAAGGCACAATGCTACACAGAGAAACCGTGTCTCAAAACACCAAAAAAAGTTCTATTCAGTCCTTTCCTGTCATTGTAGAAGAAACCCCTTCCCAGAGCAACTGAAGAACCTAATGCCTATTGTAAGAACCCAGACTGCTCTAGATGAACAGCATCAGAAAATAAAACAAAATATTGAGGAGAAACCATGAATCAAAATTGATAAAGATTAAGAATAGAACCTCCCCAAAGTCAGAGTTGGTGAAGGGTTTTGTTTCTGTCTTTCAGGAGAATGAAGGCTAAGAAATATGAAGAACACTGGACAAATGAGACATCTAAAAAAGGACAAATCATCTAGAAAAAAATGTCCCACAGAATAGATTTTCTTCAGTGAACCATGACCACACCTAACAGTTATCTTTGAGGTCTCCGAAAAGATGATGGGACCACACAATGACAATTCCATCAGGACAATAATAATGTCAAGCTGACAAACACCACCCTAAAATCATCTTTGGACTAAAAACTGCTCAGGACATTATTGGGTTCCTTAGTGGAGACAATACAGCCTCATTGACGGCTCCAGTGAGGACTTGACCATAGTCCTAAATTTTCTTTGTTTCTCCATAAAACAACCAGTGACCCCAGTCAGCAGGACATAGCCTAAAAAACAATGCCCACATTCCCAAACAATGGATTATGGATGTCTGACTTTGTTTGGAGATGTTTAAAATTGTTATTGGTCATAGTCAATCCCTTTCTAGAAGAAGAAAGGGGGATATGATATAGAAATGTATTATATAGAAATGATAGGATAAAGAGGTAGATTATAAAATTTACTCTAAAAAATGATAGGATAAAAGAATAGATTATTGAATCGAATCTAAAAAGTAAAAAAAGTATATATATATATATATATATATATATATATATATATGTTTGTAGGTTATTGTAATATATATACATATATATATATATATATACATACATACATACATATATACATATATGTAGGTAATTGAGTTTATCTGAAAAGAAGGTACAGATATGGTAAGATAAAAGGGTAGGTGATTGAATCTAGTCTGAAAAGAAAAATCAGAAATATAGATATAAGATAAAAAGGAAGATTATTGAATCTACTATTAAAAAGCAAACTACTAGTTTTAATGTTTACATAGGCCTGTAACAGGTGATTGACAGGGCTGCAAGGCCTTTTATGAGGAAGACCTGACTCCTTGAGCTTCACTTGGCGACAGTACACCTGAGCAGTAGTGTGAACAGTCATTATCAATCATAATTCAAACTATTGGCATTATTCCTTTCTTTAAATGTTGTGACACACACTGTAGGAACAACGTCCCATGGGGCAGAAAAGAAGTTTCCAGGACACAAAATACTTTGATGGAGACTCCTGGTAAGGAGAAGGAGGGCAGCTCACGCCAGGGCTCTGTTTCAAGTCTTAGACCTGGTGGTTTTTCTTCAACGGTAAGGTCCCTAGAGTTATAGAAAGGTGAGCAGCCGAGTGTAGGTCAATTGTCCCCTTCCAGACAGTGGTGATTTAACCGTGTGTTAGCTACAGACCTAGAGGCACCAGACCTCAGGGAACATTATCTTGTTCCCTACCTTGTTATCTTTCCCTCCCTTTTCATTCTCAAGGCAGTGAATTCCTCCCATGCCCGTTTTGCACTGCTTACTTGGAGACATGCCATCATTATGAGAATCTGCACAATGAGGACAGTTTGGTTATCCGGCTGGACTTGGGTTGGGTGTCCATCTTCTTCTTCTCTCAGGGAATGTCATCTTGAGTCTTTTTCTTTAATGCCTGATCTTTGGGCTGTGGGTGGCCTTTAGGGAAAACAGATCTGCACACTGGGGAGACAGCTGTGGCAGAGGCAGGATTTAGGGAGTCCTGCTCTTGCACAGTCTTCCACCAGCTTTGTGATTTCTATGAGAGTTACAGGGATGTTTTCACCACATTAGGTCTCATATTTGGTTTTGTCTAGAAATTTCCTAGTGGTTTCCATCATTGAAAGACAACGATCAACAGAACTGAATGTCAATCTTATTAACTGAGTATGGGCACATGCTATAAGGCCACAATTTGGTCCTGATTTTATTTTAATCCCTTGGATGAGACACTGTGTTTGAGGGGTCTGCACTTAGGTTAGGTTTTCCATTCCCATGATTTCTCTCAGAGAAAGTCCTCCAATCACAGCTCCAAACACGAATGGTGCAACCCAGGGGAATCTGCACAATAACTCAATAGTTCTTTGCTATATTAACAAGTAATTTCTTCACTGACAATTTTTAAAAAACAAACTATTATCAGTGTAAACACATTGAGTCTTTTAATATGATTTAAAAATTATAAAGTTGAACACACAGGTATTTTTGTGTATATTACATTTTTTAATCACAAATGCAAAACTATAATACTCTTGTACAACCTATACCAACTTTTGGGAATGAAATATGCCTTAGACCAAGTCTTAGGCTGAACCAGCACACTGTTGACCTCATAAAATCCTGCGCTGCATTACAGTGTGGGTAATAAAAGCTGCGTGAATCTATTTCAACCCCATTCAAGTGTATTGACACATTTCCTTAGGCTAACAGCAAGTGCTTTGTGTCAAATGCCTTCCCTAAGAAATGCTCTGATATACACATGTATCTGTAGGGTGGAGGAATAGAGGATAGAAGGAAATCCCATTTCTTAAATGGGGGACAACATTATATTGTCAAAAGTCCAGCTGGGTTTCTAACATCTGTTTTTCAAATTAATATAATATTCTTAATACTAGACGTTGCCGCAGCTGGTAAAGGTAAGATTCACAAGCCAAAAAAGAAAAAGAACTAATTTACCACAACCATCTTGAGAGTCCCGGGAGAAATAAGCAAACGTGACTTTGCAAAACACAGTTTTTAATGATCAGAGAGAGAAGTGACCCCAAAGCCTCCCTGCTGGGGGAAGTAAGAACACAGTTTAGAAAAACCATGAGTTTTTCCTTTAGTTCTGGTCATAGAGTTCCTGTGCTTTCTTTTAGATTTGAGCGCCCCTGCGCCCAGAGCTCCTCTGTGCAGGGAGATTTGTGTCTGGGCTACTGGTGGAGTCTTCCTCAATGTGCCTCTTGCACAGTAATTAATATGTGGATGTGTCCTCAGTGGTCAACGGCAGTTTCAAGCTGCAAGAAGAAACTGGTTTCTTGATGTTTCTCTGGTGATAGAGATGCGGCTCTTGAGGGATGGGTTTGTAGTAGGTGCTACCAGTTATAATCTTATGGTACCCCATCAACTCCTTCTTGTTCCCAGGAATTTCCTGATCCAGTTCCAGTATACTGGTAATGGGAGTAAACAGTGTCAGAGCAGGTGAGGACAGAGAATGAGAAGGGCTTCACCAGGCCAGGTCCTGCCTCCTGAAGCTGATTCTAAGGACAGGATTATCTTCAGACAGAAAACACATTTCTGTCAATCACAGATTGTCACAACCCCTCAATGGACAATATGTATGTAAATGAATAACCTCACGACAGGACAGAACAGTCAACCAGGTAAGAAGACCCAACAGTAGTCATCCTCTAGGCTCAATCCTCCTTTCCTCACCAGGTCAGCCTTCGTGAGATGAGATGTGAACTCTCAAGTCAAGGAGCAGATTTAACTTAGAGTAGAAGGGTACATTTGCATGTGGGAAACGACAACTTTCCTTTATAAATGGGGAAGGTAGATATTACTCCATTTGTCTGTTACACTGTTGGGCCATCAACTGTATGTGATTCCTGTATGTGAAGTCTGGTATAAGAGAGAGTGAAGACTACAGGCAGGGATCAAAGGAAAAATACCTTGGCAATGACAAGCTCCCACTTCCTTGTCCATCCATCCTACCCAACCTACATCTTTTCCTCCTGTAGTTTTTCGCAGTCTCAGGACAGTACCCAACATCCTTCTTCACACTTGATTCAAGAACTCCTTGCTTTCTGATTAGTAAGGCAAAATTGCCTCGCGCTTTAATTCCTTTTTCACCCATGAGAATGAGTTTCCTCTTTCTGGAAATTGGCACACTAATCATGTCACATTTCCACAGGGTCCATATGTACTTCTTAAACCATCCAGTCTGTGGGATGTAGAGAAAGCTTTGCTCTGCTTTCTGATCTTTTACCTTCACCTGATATATCCTCAGGGTTCTTTTTCTATTAATAAGCCTACTGTAGAATCTGAACAACATTCTGGTGCCCGATTGGATCACACCCATGACCTGAGATTAATATTATCATGCTTCTATCCATCATAGCTACAGAATTGAGACTCACTCTAGGAGAGAAAAATGGAGGCAAGAAAGTAATAATGGCAACATGGAAAAACAGTGTAATAAGAACTGAGGATACAGGAACAAAAAGATCTTTTTGATTGAGTATTTCAAGGGAGAAATCAGAGGCTTTCAGGATTGGCAGAGGAAGTTGATGAGGTGAGGTTGGTTTGTGGGCTTTGCTCTGCTTCACTGATTTTTCAGCTTTACCATCGGGTATCCGGCTCATGGTTTTCTTATTAGAGACCATTTAAATGTCTGTTATATCTGGCATCCAACTTGTGTGTCACAAATTCAATGAAAAAGCCACTTGACTGTAGCCTTGAGTGCCCCTCTCTAACCGAGACTGCATGTGACCAGAGCCTCCTTCCCATGTTGGCCAGACTCCCTAACATGCTGGCTAAGTTTTTTGTTGCAAGACACGATTGCAGCCAATTCCTTAGCTTCTTGGGGGCCCAAATCACAGTAGTTAGCCATTTTTCACTCATTTTCTCTGTGAAGGTGCTGGATTTTTGCTTTCTTCCTTCTCCTAGTAGGGTTTGGCTTTCTCTGGCGGACCCCTTCAGGGCTGCTGCCACAAAGGTCATTTGAATCATCACTGTCAGCAGAATTGGTTAGTCCATTATGAATTTCTTAAAGGGAGGGATTTAGTTACAAGGAAAGCCTATTTCCAACATTAAAAATGGGAACCAATTTTTTTACACACACATATATAATATATATATATATATATATATAAAATTTGCTTTTCTGGCAGAATGTAGGTGTGTGTTCCTGGTTTTTTTTTTATTTTCTATTTAAAATCCTTTTCTTTTTTTCTCTGTTTGCTTTCTACAGAGAGAAACAAGGCTTGTGCAGTTGAATTGTAGGACAGTGGGAAGGACTAGGGAGGAGTTGGGTATGGAAACTGTGATCAGAATACATTGTATGAAAACAATGAAAAAAAGTAAATCTTAAAAAAAATGAAAAATATAAATCTGTCCAATATTCAATGTGTGTTTGAGCATGGAGACTTCACAAATCATCCTCAGAAGGTGTTGTTCAGCTAACAGACTTTAGGAAAGGAGTCCACAGACGCTACAGAGTCCCCTCCTCTACTGAACTATGTCTGTCCTGTTGATTATTGGCTCCACTGTGCCCCCTCTTCATCCTGAGCTCCCCTACAGTTTAGTAAGTCATGATTTACAATGAACATATACCTTTTACACTGGTATCATGCTAATAAGAATTTATAAGGCCAGATTGCTCAAAGGAAACTTGTCACAGCATCTATCTTACTGTGGCTATATAGTGATATTTTATTTGTATTGAAATGTGATTTTATTCGTATGTTAATAAAGTTGCCTTGAGGTCAGAGCAAGCCAGAGAAGAAGCTGAGCAGTAGTGGTGCATGCCTTTAATCCCAGCACTTGGAGGCAGAGCTAGGTAGATCTCTGTGTGTTCAAGGACACAGCCAGCATGGCAGACACACATCTTTAATCTCAACCATAGAAGACTTGGAGGTCTGTACAAACAGGCAGTGACAAGGAGGACATGTGGCTGGGTTTACAACCAATGAGAAAACAGAACAGAAAATCTATAAAAAAAAAAAAAAGATAGGACACACAGAGGTAGCTCTGTTGTGGAGAGGAAGAACAGCAGAAGCAGTGAAGGGTAAGGTTTTCTGCTCTTGCTCTGACCTCATGGTTTTTAACTCTGCAATTGGTTCTGTGTTTCTTATTTAACAAGCTGGTTACATCTACATGGCTACTCTATCTTCACCTGGTTACAATTCAATTCTCACTGACCATAATCAGGAAATCCTGACTTGGTAAACAAGTGTGGGTGCTTATAAGGTTTATATCAACTGGACTCAAATTACTGTGGAATAATCATTTGCCCAAATCCTAGCAGAAAAGCTAATTTCCCATTCACTAAATATTGCTCATACATTTGTCTCTTTTCTTCTGTATAACTGGGAAATATTTGAGAAGTTAATCCAGAGACCCTTGGTGTCCAGAGTGAGCCCAACTTGCAGGTTCACTGTGGTCATCACATGTCATTGGCAGGTGTGTGGGGTGAACTTCACCCTAGCATTAGGTAACAGACTGTGGGTCTTTTGGATTTAAACCTCACACTGTTCTGTTCACTGTGTTGTGTTTGTCTGGATGCTGGTAATCCATTATTCTATGCTGTGATTGTTCTCCAAAATATCTTGGCTCATAGCTGAAGCCACTTTAATAGGATCTAGAGATAGCTGAGGTTTAGAATTGTCAAGTCTCTTTTGCTTTTCAACTGAACCTATATCATTACCAAGTCTTTAAAATTACAGATCTTTGTGGAAAACATGGAAAGTTTTATTTTTATGTTTATTAAACCTGACAGAATGTTGCAAATGGATATCTTAGACATACCATGGTATGATAATGATATGTTTATTAGAATTTAAGCAAACAGCAATAGTCATAGACTATGATATAGCAAAGAGTGTCTGGAAGATTTTTTTGAACTGCAAGGGAAAACCACATGTCCTAAAATGTAAACAGACATATTCATGTGTGGTGGTATTTTGTTTGTCCTCTAACAAATAAAGCTTGTCTGGACATCAAAAAGCATAGATAGCTTGCCACTAGTTAACCATAGAGGCCAGGCAGTGGTGGCTCACAGGTTTGATCCTAGCACATGGAAGGAGGAAAGAGATAGTGATATAGCTGAGTAGAGAGAGAAACATAAGGTGGGTGGAGAGAGGAGCTCACCCTCTTTTTGGGTGAGGAGTTGGTGAGATAAGAGTTGACTATGTCTGGTTGCTCCATTGTGTCTGTGATCTTTCAGCATTTACCCCTATATCTGACTCTGGGTTTTTATTATTAAGACCAACTAGAATTCATGCTACATGTAGGTCCATGTGGAAGCCCATGGTGGCAGTTCAGGACTGCCTGTGATGAGAGGGGCATGTAGTAGTTCTGAGTAGCTTCAGCAGTTCTTAGGTGCCACTGTTGCCCCCAAGCTCCTCTGTAGTGAGATTTGTGTATGAGTTCACACTGAAGTCTCCTCCCGTGTTTCTGGCAAAGTAAGGCACTGCAGATATGGCAGATGTAGAAAAGTTAGTCATTTGAAGTATTCCTACTAATAGTGATGCTGAAGGAGAGGTCCCAATTAGAACCTGTGTCTCTTTGTCCACAGTATCTTACCAACATATTCTATCAATTTCTAGTATGCTGTTAGACCCAATGAAAATGGTAATTGATTACATAGAATTCCTGACTGTACAGGTGATTGACAGGGTCTCCAAGGCTTTTATGAGGACAGACCTGACTCCTGGAGCTACACTTGGGACAGTACACCTGAGAGTAGTTAACATCATTATCAATCATAATTACAAACTATTGGCCATATTCCTTTCTTTAAATGTTGTGACACTCACTGTAGGGAACAGTCACTAGGCAGAAAAGCAGTTTCAGGACACAATACTTTGATGGAGACTCCTGTGTAAGGAGAGGAGGGCAGCTCAGCCAGGGCTCTGCTTTCAGTCTAGGACCTGGTGGTTTTCTTCACGGTAAGGTCCCTAGAGTATATAAAAGGTGAGCAGAGAGTGTAGGTCAATTGTCCCTTCCAGACAGGGTGATTTACCGTGTGTTAGCTACAAGACCTAGAGGCACAGACCTCAGGGACATTATCTTGTTCCCTACCTTGTTATCTTTCCCCTCCCTTTTCATTCTCCAGGCAGTGAATTCCTCCCATGACCGTTTTGCACTGCTTACTTGGAGACATGGCCATCATTAGAGAATCTGCACAACTGAGGACAGTTTGTTAGTCCTGGCTGACTTGGTTGGGTGTCCATCTTCTTCTTCCTCTCAGGGAATGTCATCTTTGAGTCCCTTTTTCTTTATGCCTGATCTTTGGGCTGTGGGTGGCCTTAGGGAAAACAGATCTGCACACTGGGGAGACAGCTGTGCAGAGCAGGATTTTAGGGAGTCCTGCCTCTATGCACAGGTCTTCCACCAGCTTTGTGATTCTATGAGAGTTACAGGGATGTTTTCACACATTAGGTCTCATCTTTGGTTTGTCTAGAATTTCCCTAGTGGTTATCCATCATTTGAAAGAAAACATCACAGAACTGAATGTCAATCTTATTAACTGAGTAGTGGGCACATGCTATAAGGCCACATTTGTCCTGATTTTATTTTATCCCTTGGATGAGACACTGTGTTTGAGGGTCTGCACTTAGGTTAGGTTTCCATTCCCATGATATTCTCTCAGAGAAGATCACCAATCACAGCTCAAACACGAATGGTGCAGACCCAGGGGAATCTGCACACATAACTCATAGTTCTTTGCTATATTACAAGTAATTTCTTCACTGACAATTTTAAAAAACAATAATTATCAGTGTAAACACATGAGTCTTTAATATGATTTAAAAATTATCAGTGTGAACACACGAGTATTTGTGTAATATTACATTTTTAATCACAATGCAAAACTATATACTCTTTGTACAAAATATACCAACTTTGGGAATGAAATATGCCCTTAGACCAAAGTCCTTAGAGCTGAACCACACACTGTTGACCTCATAAAATCCCTGCGCTGCATTACAGTGTGGGTAATAAAGCTGCAGTGATTATTTCAACCCCATTCAGTTATGACACATTCCTTAGGCATAACAGCAAGTGCTTTGTGTCAATGCTCTAGGAAATGCTCTGATATACACATGTATCTGAGGGTGGAGGGAATAGAGGATAGAAAGGAAATTCATTTCTTAATGGGACAACAAATATATTGTCAAAGTCAGCTGGGTTTCAACATCTGTTTTCATTAATATAATATTCTTAATACTAGAGTTGCCGCAGCTGGTAAAGGTAAGATTCACAACCAAAAAGAAAAGAAATATTACCACAAACACCATCTTGAGAGTCCCAGGGAGAAATAAGCAAACGTGACTTTGCAAAAACACAGTTTTAATGATCAGAGAGAGAAGTGACCCCAAAGCCTCCCTGCCTGGGGGAAGTAAGAAACACAGTTTAGAAAAAACCATGAGTTTTTCCTTTTAGTTCTGGTCATAGAGTTCCTGTGCTTCTTTAGATTTGAGCGCCCCCTGCTGGCCCAGAGCTCCTCTGCAGGGAGATTTGTGTCTGGGCTCATGGTGGAGTCTCCTCACTGTGCCTCTTGCACAGTAATTAATATGTGGATGTGTCCTCAGTGGTCACGGAGTTCAGCTGCAAGAAGAACTGGTTCTTGGATGTTTCTCTGGTGATAGAGATGCGGCTCTTGAGGGATGGGTTGTAGTAGGTGCTACCAGTATAATTTATGTACCCCATCAACTCCTTCTTGTTCCCCAGGAATTTCCTGATCCAGTTCCAGTAACTACTGGTAATGGAGTAAACAGTGTCAGAGCAGGTGAGGGACAGAGATTGAGAGGGCTTCACCAGGCCAGGTCCTGACTCCTGAAGCTGATTCTAGGACAGGATATCTTCAGACAAGAAAACACATTTCTGTCAATCACAGATTGTCACAACCCCTCATGGACATATGTATGAAATGATAACACTCACCAGGAAGAACAGTCACCAGGTACAGAAGACCCAACAGTGTCATCCTCTAGGCTACACCTCCTTTTCCTCACAGGTCAGCCTTCTGTGAGAGAGATGTGAACTCCCACAGTCAAGGAGCAGATTTAACTTAGAGCTAGAAGGTACATTTGCATGTGGGAAGACAACCTTTCCTTTATAAATGGGGAAGGTAGATATTACTCCATTTGTCTGTTACACTGTGGCCATCACTGTATGTGACTTCCTGTAATGTGAGTCTGGTATAAGAGAGAGTGAAGACTACAGGCAGGGATCAAGGAAAAATACCTTGGCATGAACAAGCTCCACTTCCTTGTCCATCCATCCTACCCACCTACATTCTTTTCCTCCTGTAGTTTTGCAGTCTCAGGACAGTACCAACATCCTTCTCACACTTGATTCAAGAACTCCTGCTTTCTGATTAGTAAGGCCAAATGCTCGCGCTTTAGTTCCTTTTTCCACCCATGAGATGAGTTTCCTTCTTTCCTGGAAATTGGCACACTATCATGTCACAGTTTCACAGGGTCCATATGTACTTCTTAAACCATCCAGTCTGTGGGATGTAGAGAAAGCCTTGCTCTGCTTCTCTGATCTTTTACCTTCACCCTGATATATGCCTCAGGGTTCTTTTTCTATTAATAAGACTACTGTAGATCTGAACAACATCTGGTGCCCAGCATTGGAGTCAAACCCATGACCCTGAGATTAATATTATCATGCTCTACCATCATAGCTACATGAGATTGACTCACTCTAGGAGAGAAAATGGAGGCAGAAAGTAATATGGCAACATGGAAAACAGTGTATAAGAATGAGGATACAGGAACAAAAAGATCTTTTTGATTGAGTTATTTCAAGGGAGGAATCAGAGGCTTTCAGGATTGGCAGAGGAATTGATGAGGTGAGGTTGGTTGTGGCTTGCTCTGCTTCACTGATTTTTCAGCTTTACCTCGGTATCCGGCTCATGGTTTCTTATTAGAGGACCATTTAAAATGTCTGTTATATCTGGCATCCAACTTGTGTGTCACAAATTCATGAAAAAGCCACTTGACTGTAGCCTTGCAGTGCCCCTCTCTAACCCGAGCTGCATGTGACCAGAGCCTCCATCCCATGTTGGCCAGACTCCCTAACATGCTGGCTAAGTTTTTGTTGCAGACACATTGCAGCCAATTCCTTAGCTTTCTTGGGGGCCCAAATCACAGTAGTTAGCCATTTTTCACTCATTTTCTCTGTGAGGTGCCTGGATTTTTGCTTTCTTCTTCTCCTAGTAGGGTTTGGCTTTCTCTGGGGACCCCTTCAGGGCTGCTGCCACAAGGTCATTTGAATCATCACTGTCAGCAGATGTGGTTAGTCAATTATGATTTCTTAAAGGGAGGGATTAGTTAAAGGAAAGCTATTTCCAACATTAAAAAATGGGAACCATTTTTTTTTTACAAAGGAGGGTGTTTGGTCTCTGCTTTAAAATACATTACCAAGTCTAAAATGAAACAATTAAATTAGAGGATTACTAATGTTGATGAGATAAATGCAATGTCAATCATAAATATTTGTTTGATCATTTTTGTTTTATCGTTTAAAATGTTGGTCACTGTGAGTGCCAAGATAAAAGTTTTAGAACAACTTATTAAAACAGATCATAGAGAAATTAAGACCCAGACAGAAGATTTTAAAGGTGAACCAATCTCAGCATTGCATTATATCATTACAGAGAAAAAGCCAAGGCATTCAAACAGACGACCTTAATCTATCTGTTAACCATACATGAACTGCCAAATGCCTAAGGCTGTGTATGAGATGATTGGAGTTCTAAGCAAATTTTAGATTCCAGAAAATTCAAAGAAGCATTAGTCTCAGATGGCATCTACTCATATTTCCTGAAGAAAATATTAAACTCATAGTCAACTTATAATAGAATTGTCCCTCATAATCAGAGAGATTTGGTGACAGGTGTCTCAGGATCTGGTCCCCAATTACAATGGAGTCTTGCTGTTAGGATGAGGCTAAGAACATTGAACAATGAAGTAGAACTAGAGGTCTAGAAATATCCCAGGGAGGGAGATTATGCTAATATAGACAGCAATCTCTATATGATGACCACATGCTGGCTTTATGCCACATGGTAGCCTTGAATGCTTGAGACAGAACTGAAGAAGCAAGGAAGAAAATTGAGTCATTTATGTAAGTTTTACAGGGCCTCCCAAAAACATTCACTGATTTCTTACAAAGACTGACTTTAGCAGTAAATAGAATGATACCAAATTCAGAAGCTAGACAGATAGTAATTGCATCTCTGGCCTTTGAAAGTGCTAATGCACAAGAAAAAAATAACTAGGCCTTTAAAGGAAGATTGGCACACTTGGAGGAATGGATCTGAGGTAAAATTAATGTTGACTCTCATGATCATGGTGATGCTTGGATAGGGGAGGTAATTCCCAGAAGTTTAAAGAAAAATAGTAATGCCGAGTGTTTTAATTGCAGTAAACAAGGTCATCTAAAAATAGACTGGAAAGTACAGAGTTCCTTGAAATAATGTTTTATCAAGAAATAATCCCTACATAATGCCCCTCCCTTCTGGATTATGTTGATGGTATGGCAAAAGCAGATAATAGACATATGAATATAGATCAACAAGTGACAGATAAGAATATCTTCATCCTTTGCTGCTGTGACACTCCCTGAGGGACCTCTAGCAAGCAACCATGCCAAATCTATACAGCCGGACAGTGGTGGTCCATGCCTGTAATCCCAGCACTTGGGAGTCATAGGCTGGTGGATCTCTGTGAGTTCAAGGCAAGCCTGGTCTCCAAAGCGAGTTCCAGGAAAGGCACAAAGCTACACAGAGAAACCCTGTCTCAAAACACCAAAATAAAAAATTCTATTCAGTCCTTTCCTGTTATTGTAGAAGAAACCCCTCCCCAGAGCAATTGAAGAACCTAATGCCTATTGTAAGAACCCAGACTGCTCTAGATGAACAGCTTCAGAAAATAAAACAAAATATTGATTAGAAACCATGAATCAAAATTGTTAAAGATTAAGAATGGAACCTCCCCAAAATCAGAGTTTGTTTTGTTTCTGTCTTTCAGGAGAATGAAGGTTAAGAAATCTGAAGAACACTGGACAAATGAGACATCTAAAAAGGACAAATCATCTAGAAAAAAATGTCCCCCAAAATAGATTTTCTTCAGTGAACCATGACCACACCTAACAGTGATCTTTGAGGTCTCCAAAAAGATGATGGGACCACACAATGACAATTCCACCAGGACAAAAATAATGCCAAGCTGACAAACATCACCCCAATATCAACTTTGGACTAAAAACTGATAAGGGCATTATTAGGTTCCTTAGTGGACACAATACCGCCTCATTGACTACTCCAGTGAGGACTTGACCATAGTCCTAAATTTTCTTTGTTTCTCCATAAAACTACCAGTGACCCCAGTCAGCAGGACATAGCCTAGAAAACTATGCCCACATTCCCAAACAATGGATTATGGATGTTTGAATGTGTTTAGAGATGGTTAAAATTGTTATTGGTCATAGTCAATCCCTTTTTAGAAAAAGAAAGGGGGATATGATATAGAAATGTATGATGTTGAAATGATAGGATAAAGAGGTAGATTATTGAATCTACTCTAAAAAATGATAGGATAAAAGAATAGATTGTTGAATCTAATCTAAAAAGAAAAAAGAAAAAATATGTATTTGTAGGTTATTGTAATATATATATATATATATATATATATATATATGTATATGTATATATATGTCGGTAATTGAGTTTATCTGAAAAGAAGGTACAGATATGGTAAGATAAAAGGGTAGGTGATTGAATCTAGTCTGAAAAGAAAAAATCAGAAATATGGATATAAGATAAAAAGGAAGATTATTGAATCTACTATTAAAAAGCAAATACTAGTTTCAAATGTTTACATAGGTTTGTTTTTTTTGTATATTGTCTATAAATTTGGTATACTGATACAAAGTTACAAAGTTGAGATTAATTTTGTTAGAAAACACTGTTCATACACTTCTAATCTTCTTCACGGTATTGTACCTGCCCAGTTTATTTAACAATGTAGTGCATCTTGCTAGTCCTTGAAAGTTATTATTACCAACTAATTAGGATATAAAGAAATGAAAGTTAGTAGTTAGTTATTACAATTGAACTTGTAGTCATATTAGGTATGATAAGAAGATCAAACAGATATATTTTAAAACAGACAGGCTGTCTTCAAATATCTCAGAGATGTACAGAATATGGCATTTAATACAATTTAATACCATAGAATCTTTTATATGACTTTGAGACAAGTCTGCTCCTGGCATCACCAATCTATGACAGAGAAGATGATGGGCATTGAACGAAAATGCTGGGATGTTTAGTTTCAAACTTGGAACAAATGGCTGAGGTACCTATTTAAATATTAAAGCAGAAACTAGTTGCCAGATTCTCCCTGCATCCCTCAGTTCATACCTGTTACAAGGCTCTCCTGGCATACATCCCACAGAAGCTATTCCATATGGAATCCAATTCTTTGAGTTGCCTATTCCTTTTCATCTCTCTTTTGGGCCTCTTGGATGCTTCATCCTTGTTCTACTCTTCCCCCTCCCCACTCCTCTCATACGTCCATCGTGGACTCTCCCATATGCTCCAGCCTCTGGCTATGCTATCCCACATGTCCATAATAAACTTTCTTCTTCACCATACCTGGGACCAGTCATGTTCTTTTAATATTTTATTTTTATACAATAACAACATTCCCCAAGTGCCCACAGAGCATAGCCTAAGTCTCAGCAGAGCTTAAAGTAAGTGGATCATGTCTGTTTAAGTACACGAATTATAAGTTAGGTGAACAAAATGTAGTGGGAGGTATGATGATGAAAGTTACAGATTAAGTAAGTGAGTCAGCTAGAAATAAAAACAGGTATTTGATATATTTATGCATAGATCTTATGTAAAGCAGAAGGACTTGGGACCTATTAGGGATGTGGTTTACTGAGTATGACCTCATATCCCTCATGATTCACCTAATCCCAAACACTGTCCTCATCAGAATACTGATAAAGCTTTGCTTTGAAACTCATTAGGGATGGTAATCCGGGATGCTGGAGACCTCTCTTAGTATATGGTTCTTTGACCTCACCAGAATCATTTCTGTTATCAGAGATGATTTTTTAGATGTAATTTATGTTAGACTGTATGGTATATATACCCGAAATTGTGATAAAAGAGAATTCTATTATCACAGACTTCACAAACCATAAAAATGGAGAACATTCTGAGAAATCAGTATATGAGGTGACAGCTGTGACCACATAAACCACAATTCAGTTATGTCTTAACCTGAACCTGCACTGTCCCTTTCCTTCATGTGCTCTTTGCGCCCCCTGCTGGTCCTAAGCACTGCTGCAGGGAGGTTTGTGTCAGGGTTCTCACTGAAGGTCCCTCACTGTGTCTCTACTACAGTAATAAATGGCGGTGTCTTCAACTTTTAAGCTGTTCACTTGCAGATAGAGGGTTCTTTTGGAATCGTCTCTTGAGATGGTGAATGTGCCTATCACAGACTCCGCATAGAATGTTGCATAATTATCTGGTTTGTGTTTAATTACAGCAACCCATTCCAAGCCCTTCCCTGGAGCCTGGCTGACCCAGTCCATCCATTTGTCAATAAAAGTGAATCCAGAGGCTGCACAGGAGAGTTTCAGGGAACTTCCAGGCTTCACCACGCCTCCCCCAGACTCCACCAGCTGCACCTCACACTGGACACCTGCAAAAGCAGAGAATCCTGTCAATAAAGTCTCACAAATGTCTACTGTCCCTCTCATTCATGCCCAGTCTAGCACTTAGTATCTTTTCTTATCTATAAATTACCTTTTAAAAGAGCAACAAGGAAAACCCAGCTCAGTCTCAACTCCATGCTAGATGTTCTGTGTTCAGTGATGATTAGTAAAAGGAAAGACCTGTGAGTACAGATCTGGGTGCCTCTGTCAGAGCTGTAGGTTCAGGGCTGATTTTCCATGAGCACAGGGGATCATAATTTGCATATCTTCCTGCTTATCATGAGCTCATGAGCAAGACATTTAGTGAAGACAAATCATGATATGGATGTCTGCGTTGAATGAAACACCAACACTGCATTGAAACCACTGAAGTATAATTTATTGTCCTGGGGCACAGCTTATTTGATAGAGTATTCTATGTACATCTCATCCCCACCATTTTATGATAGGCAAGAAGATAGGGCATGAGAATCAAAGATTTGAGTGATGCTTGGGGTTTATGAAACCATTTGTCAAAAGAGTAGAGAAGAAAAAAGGAATCAAAAATGAAAATTTACTTAGTATGAATTTATGTTTAAATATAGAAATACATGTTTTCAGCCTTATTGTATTATGCTCTGTATTTGTAAATGTTTTTGCTGTGTTTGCTTAAATTATTACTTATTTTATAGGGAATTCAGATAAGGAAAACTAAACTATAATTAGTCAAGGCATGTCATAAGGTTCAGTGAATATTGAACACATGCATTAATTTGAATTAACAAAATGTGGCCAAGACCATAGCTCAGTAGTCCAATATATCAGAAATAAAGTCTCTGATATATGCCCCCAAAATAAAAGAACTACTGTACTATCTGAGATTATTCTTCGGACAATGATAAAATCAAATTTTGAAGTCCTTTATTTATCATTTTGATCTTCCAGAGCTGATTTGCCTCACCTATCATAGAGACCTACCCTTCCCCATCACAAAGGTACTCCCAGCACATCTGTGACCTCCCTAAATCAACCAGTAGGTCTATTTACTACTACACCATAACCTTCTGCTCTGTGGATCCTCAAGGACATGCCTTTCTTTCACTACCAACTGAGCTAAATGTTACACACAAATACACACAAACACAAACACACTTACAAACGCACACTCATGGGGAAAGAGTGAGAAATACATAGAGATAGAATGACTGGAAATATAATAATAAAGTTAAATAAGTCATAATTTGAGTGAGAGTGAGAGTTGGATATGGGAATAATTTCAGTAGGGATATGATGGGTAAAATAGTCAGGAAAAGAAATTCTCAAAAAAAAATAATTAAAGAAATCTAAAAGCAAAGCCTGGTTCATTCAGGTGAGGCAGGAACAAGCCCCAAACACTGCATCAAGGCTGTGCAAGCTATGCCACCATGGGGGGATGGGCTGCAAAAAGCCAGCTCATACAACAGGAATAGATCTTTATCCCACTGCAAGGGGACCCTCAGACAGACCAAGCTACACAACTGTCTCCCATATGTAGAGGACTAGTCTGGTCTCATGCAGGCTCCACAACTGTCGGGCTAAAGTTCGTAAGTTCCCACTACTTTGTAAATTGTCTCTGTCGCTTTTCCCCATCAGGATCTTGACCTCCTTTGCTGGTATAATCCCTGCTCCCTCTCTTCAACAATAGTCTAATTTAGGATTAGCCTTGTGGATTTTGGGGAATTTTTATCCAGCACCTGTTTTCTCCCTAACCCCATAATGTCTCCTTCTATCAAGATATCTCTTTCATTGCTCTCCCACTCCATCTGCCCCCAGCTAGACCATCTTATTCCCTTATTTTCTCATCCCAAATCTCCTAAGCTATTTTGTCCCTCACTCCCAGTTTACTAAGGAGGGCTCATGTATTTCCAATTCTCAGGGCAATACATGCAACCCTCTTTGGTTCCTCCATGTTTCCTAGCTTCTCTGGAGCTATTGGTTATAGTCTGATTATTCTATGCTTTACATCAAGTATCCACTTATGAGTGAGTACATACTTTTTCTGTTTGTACTTCATTTTCAATTTCTTTTTTATTTATTGTATTCCCTTATATATTAATAAAGGGTCTTATATATTCCCCTCCCAAAATTTTAAAGGAAAAAGGAAATCTCTTCTCACATGCAACTCCTTGGTGAGTGACTTTTGTTCAGTGCTCTTACTGAATAGAACGATCTTGGAATATTCAGCTGGTCTCTTTACAAGTGCTGTAGGGTTAAGAATGGGCTGGTTTTCACGAGCATAGGGAGATCTTGTTTGCATTTTCTGCTGCTATATAAGGAGTTTTGTGGTGAAAGTATTAGATGTATGAGGGATTATAGCAAATGAAAGAGACAAAACTGAATAATAAGTGGAGAATTGAAGAACAACATATTATTCATTATGTATTTCTGATATATTTCCAGACTTATTATGTTTTCTTTGCCACAGTTGCCAATTTTATACAATTTTAATAATTTCAGAAGAATTAGCAAAGTTTTATGAATGTTGAATCTAGATATTAAGTTGAAGAAATAATTTTCAAGGATGTAGTTTATTGTTGATTCATGCAAAACTACTGGTGTGTGATACCAAGTATTGAAGAACAATGATATGTAAATTCTATTCACTGTTACTTTTCTGTGAACAACTTCAAAAAACTTGAACCTTTCTGTTTTTTATTAATTATTAAGTATTACTTATTACAATGATGAGGACTGTGCTTCATGAGGCAGTCCTGTACCTCAGGTCACTCTTTTAAACATATTTAAAGTAATAAAGGAATCAAGTCTGTGAGTAACAAAAAGTTTAGAGTGATCAAGAGCTTCCACTCTGGGGGCCTGCTCAAATGATCTTCAGTGACTCCAGTCTTGCCTTCTCCCCAGGACATAACACTCTATACTCATTGGGTGTAAGAACATGAAGAGCCTTGAAATTTCCTCTCCATGAGACAAGATTGACAGGTCCTTGTTTTCCTGTGGAGGAATTCATTCTAACTATGAGATGAATTGTCTTCAAGGTAATTGGAAGGACTTGGAACTGGGTCATATCTGCTATTGTAGCATTCCCAGTAGAGTGATAAATAGTCTAGGAACTAACTCAAATTTTCCATGACAGATCTTGTATCTTTTAAGTGATGGTCCCCTGGGCCTTGGATATGGTTAAATGAGAGAAAAAAATTCTAGACTAGACTAGAGTCAAGAAACAACTTTGTAGGCCTCTTTAAACCTGCATGTAAGGCTCTGCATAATCAGTTTATATTGGTTTTCTATTTGTTTTCTAATGGCAAAAGTATTTAGCAATGTTATGGATCATATGTCCTTGATGTCATTTGAAAATCATAAAATACAATATAAGACTCTGTCACCCTTTGTATACTTTGACAGAATATGCTTTGCAATTGATTAATCAATGTAGGAGTTGCTCTGAAATGTTTGTAGACAGTTTTATACTCTCTCAGCCATCCTGTACAGGTTAGGAAGGCTGTCCTGGGCATGTTGTGTTACTGTGGTGCATCAGGAAAGCCATAAGATGGAATTCTGTGGAGGATGGGAGCTTTGACTCTCCTTGCAAAATGCAGCCTGACCCAAATGATGTCAGCACTATGAACCTTGCATGGGTCCAGTCAGTTCAAATCTAAAAATAACCCAACATTCAGAGCACTCTTAGTCTTTCTGTTGATGGTTCTCCTAAATTCACAGAAAAGGGAACCTGTCTTTCCTTTCTATCCTGACTCTATGGTTTGTATTTGAAGAAGAGAATGCATGATGGTGTTGATACTTTATGTTTCACAGAGGGTAGTGGGAGGACATTAGGCCTTGGAGTACAAAACATTTCTGCCCATCTTTAACTGGTACAAGAGACATTTCCTGATTATTTTCTGTTTATTTGGAAAAAGCCCATGGTGTACTGAAGGACATTGATGAACTCTGACAATAAATTCTCAAATGAAAATAAATGTACTTGCGATCAAACAAAGATCCCAAAGAGCTCTCAAACTGAGGGTGCTAATGTATTTGAGAACGGTCAGGTCATATGGGAAACAAATTGGGTTTTCTAGTCACTGGGTCTTGTTTCCACAACTTCTTGGCTTTGACCTGAGTAAAAAACAAAAACAATGTATACAGGAGAGAATCTCACTGTGGCTGTTTGTTTTTGTTTTGTTAGGGTTGTAATAAGAACAGTCAGGTTGCACATTGCTATCAATGGCAGAATTATTTTATCCCTGACATTCACCCATTGTAGAACCCAGATGAATTTGTTCTCCTACTTAAAAGAAAACAAAAACAAAGGAATGTCAGAAAGAAAAAATTAGATTCAGATATGTGAAATTATGACAATCAAAAAGCAAGAGAGGTCCTAAGCGGGCCTTGCTGCCTTTAAGAACAAAAATTTTTCTCTCTGTCTCTGTCTCTCTGTCTCTTTTGTGTGTGTGCTCAAGTGTGTGTGTGTGTGTGTGTGTGTGTGTGTGTGTGTGTGTGTGTATGTATGTGTGAGTGTGTGTCTGTGTTGGTGTGAGGATCATGCACCCTACGCTGATGTCCAGTCAATATCAATCAATGCCCATCCAGAACTTGTGGTAAAGACAGTACAATTTCAGGAAGCAGGGTAATGAGCACCCAGGGCTCCTTATGACACAAACAGGCATTTTACATTGCCATGTTAGAATCCTATTGCCCTGGACCCAATGATATCTGAGTAGAATAACACTGTAGTTGTCAAAGTAACAGACTCCACACCCTGAGGACTTCTCAACACAACATCCAGCTCCATTTCTAAAACAATAAGAAATTTCACTACTACTACCCAAAGCAATTCTGGATTAGATTTACCTATAAATGAAAACATAAAATTAGATTTATGACAGAAACTAAAGTGACTTTCCACAAATCTGTGTGGGCCACTTCCAACAAAGTATTTGTTGTGTTCCTCGGTACATCAAACTAAATTTTTAAAGAGGTTTTTGTCTGTGTGTATGTTTGTGTTTGTGTGTGTGTGTGTGTGTGTGTGTGTGTGTGTGTGTGTGTGTGTGTCCTGACCACTGTTTGCTGTGGGATGGTCTGTATGCTATGAATGTGTTGTTCTGATTAGCTGATAAACACAAAGATGCTTGGCAGTAGCCAGGCAGGAAGTATAGCTGGGAGAAACAGACAAGGAGAATTCTGGGAAGAGGAAGGCTGAGTCAGCAGATGCAAACCTGCCATCCAGGGAGCAGAATGTAATGGCACACAGGCAAATCATGGAGCATGTGGGAACATATAGATTAACAGAAATGGGCTGAGTTTAAATGTAAGAGCTAGTAAGTAGTAGGTCTAAGCTAATGGCTGAACAGTTTTAGTCAACATAAGCTTCTGAGTGATTATTTTATATGTGGCTGTGGGGTCTATAGGGCTGAGCAGGACCAGGGAAAATTAAGCTACAATTGTTGATTAGTATTTTTCTAACAAATTCATATTTTAGTGTATTCCAAGCTATACCATCAACAGTTCTAGTTTTTTGGATTTAAAGAATGCATATATATATATATATATATATATATATATATATATGTGTGTGTGTGTGTGTGTGTGTGTGTGTGTGTGTGTGTGTGTGTGTGTATGAATATGGAGAAAGAGATAGTTATAGATAGATATAGGTATGGATATACAATAATATATTGCCACAGCTTGCTCTTCTTTGTTTCATTAAAGAAGAGACATGTCAATGGAGGTGGTCCTGATAGAGAAATAGTTGATGTATGTTGTACTGTAGGGGGCATCATTAACCAGCATCATTTTATTCTCAGATCTTCTTTTGAAAAGTTGCCAGACACTGTATAAGACTGTGAGGAGGAGGCTGAAAAGGGGACACTCAGAGTGATTATTTCTGTGGAAGTCTCCAGGCTAATCTCTGTTATTACATTCCCAGGACAACTTCCTGCTCCTCGAGGATTACAGACCCACTCAGGATGTAATTTGCAACACTGTGTCTTACATAGGAATAGACGGAGTCCTCAGAGTTCATACCGCTAAGCATAATGTAATCTGTGCTACAGGGTTTATCTAAAGTCAGTGTGGCCTTGCCCTGGAACTTATCTGATTGTCCTCAGTATTGGCATATGCTGAGGACAATTTTAAGAGTCATGCCATATTGCCTGCCTGAGTTAAGTTTCTGTTGTCCAGTATTGAGCCACTAACCAGAAATCTTTTGACATGCCTGAACAAGTCTTGAGTTATTAGAAAATAACATTTCCTTATCTTTCTGCTACAGTGACCATTAGTAACAATGATTTATGGTTAGGTTGCTTGGTTGGGTTGCTTGGCAACTCAACAGTCCCCTGATCTTTTCCCAAAGAAAGTTTCCTGGTCTGCTTACTATAAAACCCACCTGAGAGAAATAAACTTCTGCAGCTTGATCAGAATACTGTCTTGCTGTCAATTCTTTGTGTCTCTTGTCCCTTTCATTCACCATTCCCCTTTCTAGGGTCTCTGCTGAAGATCCTGCTGGTTGGGACAACTGGTGTCCAGCGTGAGGCTGGAGGACATGGAGGAGTGGTGAATGTCGTCACACACCAGTGCAGGCCTGCCTAAGAGTTGGACCACCATGGAAGACAGCTCCACGAGCAAAGGTTCGGTCAGTGATCATCACGGAAATGCCCAGCCATGAGACAGATCCAGAGGAATTTTAAAATGAGGATGCAAGGTAAGTTTACCATGGGACAAGCATTTAGTAAACAGGATTAGTTTATTTCGGGACTAAAACAGTCTCTCAAGACACGAGGAACTAGGGTTAAAAAGAAAGACTTAAAAAAATTTCTTGACTATATTGGAGATGTCTGTCCTTTGTTTCCTCAAGAAGGAACCATAAGTGAAAAACGCTGGGGATGGGTCGGTGACTGTTTAAATGATTTTTACCAGACCTTTGGTCCTAAAAAGGTCCCCGTTCAAAACTTTTCCTACTGGAATTTAATTAATGATGTCTTAAAAACTTATAATCATTCCCCTGATGTTCAAAAATTAATTAAAGAGAGAGAAAAAATCTTAAAAGAGTCCTCCCGTCCACCCTCTGTCTGTCCTTCTGTCAGTATTAATATGCCTGAACCACCCATGTCTAAAATTGTTCTGGCTGCCCCGTCACCCCCCAAGAACAACCATCCTCCTCCCTGCTTTCCCTCACAGGATGTATATCCTTCCCTCAGAAATTCTGATAATGATTTAACTCCAGAGGAGGAAGCCTCCTTAGAGGAAGAAGCTGCCAAGTATCATATTCCTGATAGGCCCCCTCCTCAAACATGCCCACCAACTAAACTTTCTCCATTTAAACACACTTCCTACCAGTTTCTATCACAGGGTGTGATGGCCTCTGCATCATCCTTTTGTGCGCCTGTTATTGAGAATGAGGAAACCTCTGCCCTCTTACAAAGAGCCAAGAGCCTTATCCTCACTGAGGTTTCTTCCCTCAAAGAGGTCCTCCAACAAAAGCGCGAACATCTTCAACTCATAAAAGAACACCGTGCTGTTGACAAAGAAGTAACTACATTAGCCTTAAAATCCCAAAAAGACCTTAAAAATAGCCCAGGGAATACTAAAAACAGCCCAAAAAAGGTATCCACAAAAACAATTCAAAAAAGGGCTCCTCCTGCTAAAGCCCCTCACTCTCTTTATGCCTTCCCCGTAACTAGTAGCCAGACTGCTAAGGAAGAGCCTGACTCAGCTGCAGGAGTTACAAGCTCATTATCCCCTGATACTGAGGGTGAAGAAGCATCTGAACATTCAGATAGTGAAGGTAGCAAATCTGAGGGCTCCTACTCTGAGCATGAAGCCCTCAATACTTCCCCAAAATATAAACACCTCAGTGTTAAATATCTTGAAAAACTTAAGGTAGCAGTTGCCAATTATGATCCTACAGCTCTCTTTACTTTGGCCCTTTTAGAAAATGTGAGTGAACATTTTTGGCTTATACCTAATGATTGGTATTTCCTGGCTAGAGCTACACTTTCAGGTGGAGATTATGTTTTATGGAAAACTGATTTTACTGAAAATTGTAGGGAGATGGCTCAATGCAACACAAAAAAATCATCCTCCACAAGATGGACTCTTAAAAAGGTCCTGGGTAACAGCCCCTATGAGAAAAATGAAACTCAAGCCGGCTTTGCTCCAGGCTTATTAACACAAATTCAAAATGCCTTTCTAAAAGCTTAGAAACATTTGCCCTCCAAAGGGTTGGCTACCACCTCCCTGGCAAAGATTCGGGAGGGGCCTGATGAGCCTTATAGTGACTTTGTCAGCTGCCTAAATGACACTGCTGAGCGGCTTCTTGGAGATGGCGAAAATGAAAGTACTTTTGTAAAACATCTAGCATTTGAAAACGCCAATCCTGCCTGTCAGGCTGCCATTGTCCTCATGGCGCTAAGTCTGAACTTTCTGATTATGTCAGGCTATGCTCAGGAATTGGCTCTGCCCATGCCATGGGGCTCGCCATCGGTGCTGCCCTCCATGCAGCCAACAAAGACCCTAAAACCTGCTTTACCTGCAAACTACCTGGGCATTTTTTTCTGAGAATGCACTGTGCCTCCTGCAGCTCCCAATGAGCACCCTCCCCCCACGTCTCTCTGCAGGTGCTGTGGCAGGGGCAAACACTGGGCTTCAGAATGCAGATCCAAAAGGGAAACTTCCAGAGGGGCCAGGCCCTGGCTCCCACCCAGAGGACAACCCCAGGGTCTATCAGGTTTGTCCCCCTTGCCCAGACTCAGCCACTCCCCAACCCCACCAATCCATTTCAAATCTCTGGAGAGCAACCTCAGGGAGTGCAGGACTGGACCTGTGTTCCACCACCCAGTCAGTATTGACCCCTGAAACAGGCCCTCAGCTCCTAAATACCAGAGTCTATGGTCCCTTACCTCCAGATACCTTTGGCCTAATCATTGGAAGAGCTAGTACCACCCTTCAAGGTATTCAAATTTTCCCAGGGATTATTGATAATGACTTTACTGGAGAACTTAAGATTCTTGCCTCTACAAGTACAGGCATGATTATTATCCACCCAGGCACCTGCATTGCCCAACTCTTATTGCTTCCTCTCCAACATTCAAACCTTAAGTATAAAAAATTTGCCCACTGCGAGGATGGTCCCAGTTCCTCTGATGTTTATTGGTTTCAACAAATTTCCCAGTCATGCCCCCTCTTAACTCTCAAGCTTAATGGCAAAACCTTTCAAGGAATTTTGGACAGGTACTGATACCACTGTTATATCCTACAGAGACTGGCCCACTTCGTGGCCTCTTACCACATCCCATACCCATCTTAAAGGCATTGGCCAGACTTCAAACCCTCAACTGAGTTCACAAGTCCTTAGATGGACTGATGGAGAAGGCAATTCTGGTACTGTTACACCTTTTGTTGTCCCTGGCCTACCTGTTAATCTCTGGGGTCGAGATATTCTTACCCAAATGAATGTCATCATGTGCAGTCCCAATGAAATTGTCACCAATCAGATGTTTAAACAAGGTTTCCTTCCTGGCAAGGGCTTAGGAAAAAATTCTCAGGGCATTAAATCACCTATCCCAATATCTGTTTAAAATGATAGGGCTGGATTAGGGTCTTCCCAAAATTTATCCTAATGGCCATTGACATTCCTGTACCCCATTCAGATAAAATTACCTGGAATACAAATGATCCTGTTTGGGCTGATCAATAGCCTTTAACAAAAGAAAAGGTTGTGGCTGCTACAGAGTTAGTACTGGAACAACTTGCCGCAGGTCACACTGAACCAACAAACTCCCCATGGAATACACCTATTTTTTGTTATTAAGAAGAAATCAGGAAAAAGGAGATTATTACAAGGTCTTAGGGCCATAAATAAGGTCATGGCTCCCATGGGTGCCCTGCAGCCTGGATTGCCCTCTCTGGTGGCAATTCCTTCTGGGTACCATACAATTGTTATTGATCTCAAAGATTGTTTTTTTACTCTTCCCCTACATCCTGAGGATAAATCACACTTTGCCTTTAGTGTTCCCCAAATTAATTTCCAGGGACCAATGCCACATTTCCAATGGAGGGTCCTGCTCCAAGGAATGGCAAATAGTCGCACTCTATGCCAAAAATTTGTGGCTCAAGCAATAGATCCCATCAGAGTAAAGTGGCCTTCCATCTATATTCTCCATTATATGGATGGTATTCTTTTGGCAGGGCAACATCAAGTCCCACTCTTTCAATGCTATCAGGAGCTAACCTATAGCCTTTCAAAAGGGGGATTTCAAATTGCCCCTGACAAAGTCCAATTAGCAGATCCCTATCTTTACCTGGGTTTTGAGCTTTATGAACAACGAGTCTTAACCCCAAATATTCAATTACGAACTTCCCATCTTCTAACCTTAAATGATTTCCAAAAATTATTAGCTGACATTCAATGGCTCAGACCTTACTTAAAACTTACCACTGATGAACTGGTCCCCCTGAATGAGATTCTAAAAGGAGACTCAAACCCTTCTTCTGCCAGAAATCTTACGCCTGAGGCCCAGGCCTCTCTGGCTCTAGTCAATGAAGCTATTCAAAACCAAACTGTTTTACAGATATCCTATTCTGACCCCCTGTTATACATTGCTTTTGCAACATCCCATGTCCCCACAGGAGTCTTCTGGCAACAAATAACCATCAGAGAAGAAAAAAGAGGGAATGTCTTACTCTGGGTCCACCTACCCACCTCTCCATCAAAGGTGCTGGCCACTTATCCATCTTAAATGGCCAAACTAATTATTAAGGGCAGAGAAACAAGTCGCCAATACTTTGGAAAAGATCCTGACTCCATAATCATCCCCTATACACGAGAACAATTAGATTGGCTGCTTCAAACAAATGATGAATGGCCCATTGCCTGCTCCTCCTTTCTTGGTACTATGGATAACCATTATCCTAGTGATCCCTTGTTACAGTTTGCCAGAATTCATCCCTTTGTTTTCCCTAAATTAACTTCCTCACAACCTATAAGGGAGGCTCCCCTGATATTTACAGATGGCTCAGCCAATGGGATTGCCGCCTATGTTGTGGATGGAAAGGCTACCTCCTGCCTCTCCCCATATTCCTCAGCACAGCTTGTTGAACTTTATGCAGTCATTCAAGTTTTTCAGTTATTTCATTCTCAACCCTTTAATTTGTAAGACATCTACAGGATATTCCCTAGTGGTTTGGGACCCATGGGACTCACGATGGACTAGTCCAGTAGAAGGAGCCATGTATACGGCCCGAACAGCCACATGGCCTAGCTCCAGACTTTACATTTGGCAGTCTTATATACAAGTACAATCTACGGTCCATCATAATATCCTTATACAAGAAAAAAAATTAATGACACAATTATCATCACCCTCCTCTCCATTTTCTTGGCTTTCCCTCCTCTGAGAAGGCCTTATGTTTGCCAATGTTACTGGCATTGGGAATCTCTCATCGTGCTTCCTGTGTGCAGTCTGGGGACGTCCTCCTCTGATAGCAGTACCCCTGCCTCAGGCTTTTAATTGTACCACCATTGATAATTCTCATGGCTTCCACCCCATCCATGAAGTACCCTTGTTTCTTGACCCAGGCCGCTCAAAGTTTGATTTTTGCTTTTCTAGTGTTTCCCTTCCCTCTTGTAAGCAGACCGTATTACCCAATCATCCTTTTGCCCCCTTGGAATTTTCTTTTGGTGCAATGGCACTCTATCAAAAAATTTGACCATCCCTATCCCATAGGACATGCTCTGCCTGCCTGTCACTCTGGTTCCACAACTTATGCTCAGGACCCCTGCAGAGTTCTTGGGATGGGACACCCCCCAGCCCAAGCGAAAAAGAGCTGTCTTCTTGCCCCCTGTGGCCGGAATTTCCCTAGACACCTCTCTGGTCTCTGCAGGCTTGGCGGGAGGAGTTCTGGGTCACTCCCTCATAACAACAGCTCAACTATCCAAGCAACTTCAGGTAGCAAGTGAGGCTTCTGCAGCATCCTTGTCCTCCCTCCAGAGGCAGTTAACCTCTCTTGCACAGGTTGCCCTACAAAACCGATGGGCCTTGGACCTACTGACAGCAGAAAAGGGTGGCACATGCCTTTTTCTAAGGAAGAATGTTGTTATTATATTAATGAGTCTGCAATGGTAGAAACCCAGATAAAGAAGCTACATAAACTTAGCCTAGAGCTACATAAGCAGCAATTCTCTGCTGCAGCAGTTGACTGGTGGAGATCATCCATGTTGTCCCTCTTGATGCCTCTTGCAGGACCGTTAGTCAGCATTTTGTTATTTGTAACTTTGGGTCCCTTTATAATTGGCAGGATAATCCGATAAATCAAAAAAACAAATGGACTCCCTGGCATCAAAACCTATACAGGTTCATTACCATCCGCTCAAAATGATGGATTGAGGATGTGATCCCTATGATATTTATCAGACCTCTTCTCCTTTAGGAGCAGCATAAAGTCCAAACCTATGCTTATTGGCATCAACTGGAATGGACACCGCTGGGTGCAAGGCCAAGTACTGCAGGGGAAGGCTGATTTAATAGCCCTTGGTTTGGATTCCCTGAGAGACAAACCTGACTTGCATAGAGGTTGGTATCTAAAGGCACCAAAATGCCTAAGCCCTCTCCTCCCCAAAAGGTACCCTTTTTCTCAAGCCTGAAGTGGCTCCAGGAGGAGTCAGGTCAATGTCTCCCCCAGCTGGTTAAGGTCCACCACCATCCAGATGGCCACACTCACTCATAAAATAAAATAATGGTAGGAGATACCGAGGACAATTTTAAGAGCCATGCCATATTGCCTGCCTGAGTTAAGTTTCTGTTGTCCAGTATTGAGCCACTAACAAGAAAACTTTCGAGATGCCTGAACAAGTCCTGCGTTATTAGAAAATAACTTAATATTTCCTTATCTTTCTGCTACAGTGAGCATTAGTAACAATGTTTTGTGGTTAGGTTGCTTGGTTGGGTTGCTTGGCAACTCAACAGACCCCTGATCTTTTCCCAAAGAAAGTTTCCTGATCTGCTTACTATAAAACCCACCTGAGAAAAATAAACTTCTGCAGCTTGATCAGAATACTGTCTTGCTGTCAGTTCTTTGTGTCTCTTGTCCCTTTCATTCCCCATTCCCCCTTCTAGGCTCTCTGCTGAAGATCCTGCTGGTCGGGACAGGCATATCTAGTACCAATCCATCCAATCCACTCCAGGCTCTGTCCAGGACTGTGTATCACCAAGGTGACAGGGTAGCTTCTGAAGGTATAGCCGGAAGCCATGGAAGACTTCTTCCTAGAGATTCCTGGCCTCCCCAGCTCAGTCCCAGACTGCTGAAGCTGTACCTGGGAGTGGACACCTGTGATGAGAAATGCAGAGTGGATGTCATAGTTACTATAGTGTATGGAACCTCCTCAAGTCAGGAACTTGGGAGCCCCTTAACTGTAGCTGCTGCCACCAGCAAATAGATGATCCAGCTCCATTTCTTGGTCGGTACCTTGTGTACTCAGTGACTGTGGAGAGGACACTGATTATATGCTGTTTTTCCAGTGTTGATATCCCTGTCTTACCTATAGACTCATATTATTTGCATATTCATGAGGCAGGGTACTTCTTAGATAAGGACTCAGTGCAGCTGGAGAAGGAGAGAGAGGAAACCCAGGGCAGGCTGCAGGATGCTGAGGAACAAATCCTCCTAATCCAGTCTGATGAATTAGCCATTCCTGAGACCTGTGTAGTTCTTGTGGATTTAACATCAAGGCCTAATCACTCAATTGAAAAATAGAATCCCAATCTGATACAGTAGGTCTTTATCCAGACAAAGCTTTACAGGTGGTACTAGTGATGAGGACAATAGTGAATGGAAATTTCAGAAACACCTAAACTAGGAGAATTTCTAATCTTTTTTCATGTAGAAGCAATTAATATTTGCTTTTCCAGGAGAACACAGGGGAAAGTTCCTGGTGTTTTTTATTATCTTTAAAAAATCCTTTTGTTTTTTGTCTATTTGTTTATTTTCTATAGAGAGAAAGAAAGGTAGTGGAGTCTGGTGTTAGGCAAATGGGAAGGATCTGGGAGGAGTTGTGCATGGAAAATGTAATCAGAATACATTAAAAAATGAGAAATAAATGAATAAATCTTCATAAAATCAATGAAAAAAATGTCTGTGCAAGATTTAACAAACAATTTTTATTGTGTTTGAACTTGGAGACTTCACATATCAACTGCAGCAGGTGTTGCTCAGCCTACAGACTTTAGAAAGGGAGTCCACAGAGTCCCCTCCCATCCTGGTCTCATTTCTACCCTGTTGATTATTGGCTCCACTGCGTCCCATGTTGGTACTGAGCTCCCCTGAAGCTTGGTATGTCATAACTTACACTGAACTTACTTATACCTTTTAAACTCTTACCATGCTAATAGTATGTAAAGTCAGATTGTTCATATTAAACTTGTCACAGCCTCGGTCTTGCTGTGGCCTCTCCACCTTGGCCTCATTAAATTCATTTCTCCCTGCCCACAATCAGGAATCCTGGCTTGGAAAGCAAGTGCAGGTGCTTACAACGTTTGTATTCACTGGACTCATATCATTGTTGAAGAATCTTTTGCCTAAATCCCAGGAGGAAAAGCTCCTTTCTCATTCATTAAATATTGCTTATACATTTCCTTCTTTTTTTTTTTTTTCTTTTTGGATTCTGAGAAAGGGTTTCTCTGTGTAGTTTTGCTCTTTGTGTAGGAATGCTGGCCTGGAACTCACAGTGATCTGCCTGGCTCTGCCTTCTGAGTCTGGGATTAAAGGCATGTGCCAACACTTCCCAGCATACATTTGTTTCTTTTCTTCAGTATACCTGGGAGATATTTGAGAAGCTAATCCAGAGACTCCTGGTGTCTTCAGTTTGCCCAAGCTGCAGGTTCAATGTGGTCATCACACGTGAGCTGAACTACACCTTGGCATTACATAGCTGAGTGTGGATCCCCTGGTTTTTATCTTCACACTGTGATTTTCAATGTGTTGTGTAATTACTGGGTGTCAGTAATCCTGTATTCTCTATTCTTTTTGTTCCCCAATATATCTTGGCTCATAGCTGAAGTCACTCTAATAGTATCCAGAGATGGCTCAGGTCTAGATTGGTTGAATCTCTTTTTCTTTTACAGACACCTAAAATCTGTAGCACAACTGAACCAACACCAAACATCACTTCTTCGAATGAATTCTTCTCTAACTCTCAGGTGAAACATTCCAGCTTTCCTACCTTCAGCAGATTCACAGAGCTTTCCATTTCAAAAGCATGGAGAAGATGTTAACAAGAAAACAGGAGAAAAAGGCTGTAAATTGTGGGAAAGAACTCTGTTGCCACTGGAAGAGATTTAGAACAGAGACCACAGATGATATCAGCTGACATGTGCACAGTGATCACTCAGACTTTCCCACAAGCTGAGGCTATTAGAACCATCTTCAAAAATATAAACTCATTACATGGGGCATGGGGGCAGAAAGCAAACTTTACAATCTTTACATCCTCCATCCTATCAGAGCATTAGCATATTAGAATCTGTAAGAGTAGATATTTTCCCTATCTATGGTAATAACATTCTTTCCTGGGAGATCTGTATATTATTCTCTTTGAGAGGAATAAATTGAAAGGTTTTTGAATTGTTTACATTTTCCTGTCATTTCCAACTGAACCTATAATCACTAAGTCTTAAAATTATATACCTTTTGAAAAACAAGAACAGTTTTATTTTTATGTTTACCAAATCCAGTATTATGTTGCAAATGGAGATTCACCATGGCAAAATAATGATATGTGTATTAGAAATTAAGCCAATAGCAATTGTCATAGAATATGACATAGTAAAGGGACTTTAGAAGACTTTTATGAACAGGAAGCGGAAACCACACATTCTAAAAGTTAAATAGATATATGCATTTTGTGCTGTTACTTTGTGCTCTAACGAAGATTGCCTGGAGGTCAGAGGTCATAGCTAGCCACTAGTTATCCATAGAGTCCAGGCTGTGGTAGCACACACCTTTAATTCCAGCCCACAGAAGAGAGAATCTGTTAGTGATATGGCTCGGCAGAGACAGGAATTTAAGGCAGGCAGAGACTGGGGCTCACTCCTTTTTGGCTGAGGAGTTGGTGAGGAAAGAGTTGACTGTGTCTGGTTGCTCCTTTGTGTCTCTGATGTTTTAGCATTTACCTCTGTATCTGACTCTGGGTTTTTATGATTAAGACCAATTAGAATTCACACTCTATACTTGTTTGTGAGGAAGCCCATGGTGGAAGTTCAGAACTACCTATGATGTGAGAAGCATCTAGTAGTTCTGAGTAGCTTCTGTAGTTGTTTAGTGCCTACTATTATGCCGAGCTCCTCTGTAGGAAGATCTGAAGTCTCCTCCCATGCCTCTGGCACAGTAAGACATGGCAGATGGTTCAGTGTAGTGGGTAGCTGATCCAGCTTTGACCAGGAAGCACTACCCCATTGAGGATCCCGGTACCTGCCATATCTACCTATGACCTGCCACTGAGGGGGGCCCAAGAAGGGAGCCCTTAAGACCTGAGATCCAGATGTGCTGGCTTTTTTGGTTCCTGGTGATCCTGGATGCTAGATGGTAGACCAAGCAGAATTCTCCAGAGAATTTAGCTTGACTGCACCTCACCTCTCCTGCATCCTGTAACCAACCCTTTTACTAGCTGTAAGTAACCTCCAAAATAAACCTCCTTTTTAACTACATGGAGTTGCCTTAATAAACCCTCTAATAGTGCAGACTTAAGGAAACTTAAGTTTATTGGATGTATGCCTACTGATACAGATGCTAGAATTACAAACTGTGTCTGTAGTACTCCATGGTATGGTGCCAGCATGCTCTAAGGATTTATTGGATTCTGTGAGTATGATGACACAGTGAATATGATGGTTTTTTACACAGAATACAGACAGTAGAGTCCACTGAAAGGGTGTGCAAGGGTTTTATAAGGACAAACCTCATTCCTGAAGCTACACCTGGGACAATGCACCTGAGAATAGTGAACACAATCATCAATCATATACAAAACCATGAGCCACATGCCCAGTTTCATTTCTTTAAATGTTGTGACACTCATTGTAGGGAGCAGTCACCAGGCATAAAAGCAGTTACAAGACACAAATAATTTGATGGAGATTCCTGTGTAAGGAGAGGAGCATAACTCATCCCGGCCTCAGCTTTCAGTCTGAGACAGGGTGCTATTCTCTTTGGAGCTGCTGGATTTGCAGAGTGCAGGTCAATTGTCGATCCCAGACAGGGTAATTTACCTGGTGTTACCTAGAAGAGCTAGAGGTACAGACTTCATGGATGGTTTCTTGATCCCTGCGTTTCTAACCATCTCCCATACAAGTCAGAAATGATGTGGATCCTTCCATCTAGACATAGCAATGAACATGAAGATGGCCTCCTCTCCTTCCTTCATCCTCCAGGTTGTGACTTTCTCCCATCACTTTGCACTGTTTTGTAGGAAGCATGGCCATCATTAGAGAATCTTCCCAATGGAGGACAGTCTGTGAGTCCTGGCTGACTAGGTTGGATATCTATCTACTTGTTCATACCTGGAAATCTCCTATTTGAGTCCCTGATTGTGTATGCCTGTTCTCTGGGCTGTGGGTGACCTTAGGGCAAACAGATCTGCCGACTTGGGAGAAGCTGTGCAGTGCAGGATTTTGTGGACTCCATCACTGTGCACACTGTTCTGCTATCTTTGGGATTCTGAGAGTTCAGGGATATTTTTACACATTATGTCTCATCTTTGGTTTGTCTAGAATTTCCCTAGTGGTCATTCAGAACTAGACAAAAACATCACAGAACTGAGTGTCAATCTTGGTAAGTGAATGGGGGACACATGCTCTAAGTCTACTTACTCTGCTGATTTTATTTTTTTTTAACTTGGATTGAGGCACCGTTCTTTTAGTGTCTGCATTTGGATTTAGTTTCATTTGCCTTGAAACTTTGTAGTAGGAGATCACAAATCACAGATTAGGCAGTCATAGTGCAGTCCCAGGTATATCTGCACATATAACTTACTGTTCTGATTTTTCACTGACATTCACAAATAGTAATTATCAGTATAAACCCAAAGGTATTTGTTTAATGAAAATTTGGTTTTTTTTGGTACAAAATAACTCAACTTTAAGAGAGAGTAACCCTCTTAGAGCAGAGTCATTGTACCTCAGCCATGCATAGTTGACCTGAGAAAATCCCTGCTCTGTTCTGCAAGGTTGGTAATACAAATACAGTGATACATGGACCCTGTTTAAATCTATTATGTACTCTTTAGGCATAATAGCAAATGCTTTGTTTCAATAATCTAGAAGTTATGACATTTAGATGTAACTGAGTGTGAAAGGTATGGAGAATCCAAAGTAGAAATTATTTCTAAATTGGCCAGTTACTGCCATGCCAAGGTCAGCTGAGGTTCAAAAAGATGTTTACATTTAAAAAAGTTTTCTAAGACCAGAGAGATGGCTCAGCTGGAAAAGGAGAGATTCACAACCAAAAGGACCAGAAATATTACTATGTACCGCATGTTGAGAGTAACCATGAGAAACAGGCAAATGTGACTCTACAAAAACAGAGTTTTTGATAATCAGAGAAGGAAATGACACCAAAGCCACTCTGCCCTTAGGGAGTGAGAAGCATACATAGTTAGAGAAAACCAAGAGTTTTTTTTTCCAGCTCTGAATTCCTGGACTTGGTGAGAGCAGAGCGCCCCCTGCTGGTCCATACCTACTCAGCAGGGAGGTTTGTGTCTGGACTCACAGGGAAGCCCTCTCACTGTGTCTCTTGCACAGTAATATATGGCTGTGTCCTCAGTGGTCACAGAGTTCAGCTGCAGGAAAAACTGGTTCTTGGATGTTTATCTGGTGATGGAGATGTGGCTCTTGAGGGATGGGTTGTAGCTGGTGCTACCACCAGAACTTATGTACCTCATCAACTACAGCTTCTTCCAAGAAGACTGTCTGATCCAGTTCCAGCCATAACTACTGGTGATGGAGTAACCAGTGACAGAGCAGGTGAGGGACGGTGTTTGAGAGGGTTTCACCAGGCCAGGTCCTGAATCCTGGAGCTGTATCTGTGACAGGATACCTTCAGAAAAGAAGAGACAATTCTGTCAATCACAGGTTGTCACAACCCCTCATGGACACATGTATGAAATGGTAAGACTCACTAGGAAGGGTTGTCACCAGATACAGAAGACCCAACAATATCATCTTCTAGGCTACACCTCTTTTTCCTCAGAGGTCAGCCTCCTGTGAGAGAGATGTGAGCTCCCACAATCCAACAGGGGATTTAACTAAGAGCTAGAAGGTACATTTGCATGTGGGGAGTCAACCATGTCTTTATAAATGGGTAGGGTAGATACTACTTGATTTGTCTGTTACACTGTGGCCATCCCTGTATCTGACTTCCTGTAATTTGAGTCTAGAATAAGAGAGCATGAGGACTACAGGGATCACAGGAAACACACCCTGGCATGAACAACCTCCACTTCCTAGTCCAACCTCCCCAACTAAATTCTTTTCCTCCTGTACTTTTTTGGTTACAAGTCAGTGCCAACCTTCTTTTCACACTCGGTTCCTGAGTTCCTGCTTTCTGGTTAGTAAGCTCACCTTTTTCTTATTCAGGAGATGGGTTTCCATGTTTGTTAGGACAGTATAAAACTGTCCTATTTTTGTTGTGCAGAGTCCACACATACATCTTGCTCTATCCAGTCAGTAGAATGTAGAAGAAACACATGCATAGAGGAGGAGCTGGGCAATCTGCACATTATGATCCTCACCCAGGGATCCCACTCATTGCTTATTCTGTCCTGGCTTACAGACACCTGGGTTAGACTTGTGAGTGTATCAAGGGAGTAGGTGTGTGATTGACCATCCACAGGGACTAATTATTAAAATACAGAGGAATTTCTTCTTCTTCAGGTTTCTGTACAAATGAGGTTCCCCTTGGAGTTTACCTTGTGTGTAAGTGTTTGGCCACAATATTAGTCATTCTGTTTTTCCTCATTTCCTTGTAATCTTTATGTAAAGTAAGTCTGTTTTTTCTTCATTGAACATACACTTTTCTTAAGGAACATATCATGATTACATTTTCTCCTTCCTCTTCAACTCCCACATCTTCCAACCTGCCCTCCCATAAAGATATACCAACTTGCTGTGTCTCTTTAGAAATCAAAATGTATTCTAATGTATAATAATAAAATAAGATAATAAAAGCTCAAACAAAATCTAACACATCAGAACAAGACAAATAAAACAAACAGCAGGAAAGGAGACCAAGATGGCCTTAGAAACAGGTGCAGATACAGAGACCTCCTGATTTACATACTCTGGATTCCCATAAAATATTAAATAAGAAGCCATACTATATAGGCAAAGGAACTTTTGGATAAGAAATAAATGGATAAAATGATAAAAGCCATGTGATATTATGAGACAAGGAATCCCCAAAAATACATTGGAATTTGATTTCTGATGACCATCTACTACTACATATCTAGCCTGTGCTTAAGAGTAGTTGGTTTCCTCAGTGAGACTCTCTTAGAGAAAATTAAGTTTTAATGTGAAAGTGGTTATCAACTGGAGATAGCTTCTGAGTAAGGGATGAGCACAGTGTCTTATTCCCCTTTCAGCTCTAGGATGCCACCTGGTGCAGACCCCTGAGGGCCTTGTGCATAAAAACCTCAGACTTTTGAATATGTATGTGCAACTATCCTACTTTTATAGAGGCCTTATTTCCTTAGTGGGTCCATCCTCTCTAGTTCTTACATTCTTTTTTCCTCCTCTTCAGTGTTCTGATAGTCTGAGGGAATTTGATGAAGACATCTCATATAGTGCAGAGTATCCAAGGTCTCTTACTCTCAGAATATTGTCTGTCTGTGGGTCTCTATATGTGTTCCCACGTGCTGAAGGAGGAAACTTTTCTCATCATGGATGAGCAAGGCACTGATCTTTGAGTGTAAAAAAAAAATCATTGAGAGTCATTTATTGTAATCTTCTTTTATAGAACAATAATATTTGTTTTTATTCTAGGTTCCTGGCTATCTTATCTAAGATTTTTGCTCACTCAAGTAGTATAGCATAGGGTTCTATTTCTCATATGGACCATGAGAATCATATATTGATGGTTACTCCCACAAGCTTTTTACCATCATTGTCCTAGCATATCTTGCCAGCCAGTTACCACAATAAATCCAAGGAGTTGTAGCTTATGTTCATGTTACATTTCTTCTTTGGATTCTACTATTCTGTTAAGTTTCCATACTACCCCTGAAATGGCTCTTACATTTAGCTCTCATGCCCTTCATTCTCCCTGATACTCCCATTTTCCTCACCCTCCCCTTTTGGGTCCTGCCTTCCAGCCACCCCCATGCATCCACAATTATCTATAATAGTTCCTTTTCCTACAGCAGATCTATCCTCTCCACCCAAGTACCTTAAGACTTGCAGCTCTTTCATTTGAACCCAGGACTTAAATTCTGGCCATGCATGATTTATTCTTGACAGAGGGCTCAAGAATAGGAATAGCAATTTGATGGAGACTGTATCACTTAAGAACACCCAACATTTCTGTTTGGAGACTACGGACCATAACTTTCATCAGCAATTACAAATATTAAGTTAACTTTTGTTAGATAATTGGCTATCCTGTGTGATTGTTGAATCTGCCATGAGAAATCTAACAAGTGTAAGGAAAAGGAGCTTGAAACTGAAAGCTTGTCCACATAGAGTTAATCCTAATGGCAAGAACAAGACCACTGCCAATTTGAGACATATTTGAAGCATGTTTGATTTTTATTGGGGTGAACCCAAGAGCTTGCCCTGGACTGACTCCTAAATCAGATTAATGAGAACATCCTAAAACCACCTCTTGGGTCCTATTTAAGGAGTAATATTATGAGTAGTTTTACCGAAGGGAGACAATGGGGCAATAAGTAAATACATATTCTGAAAGATCTCATGTTGCCACCCACCTGTTGATCAGGAGGATACTGGGAGGGTCATTGTGCATAAATATTTTAAAAACTCATATTAGGAGAATTTGTGATCTTTTTTAATGTACAAGCAATTAATAATTGTTTTTCCAGAAGGTAACAGGTGTGTGTTTCTCCTGCTTTTTTTTCTTTTCTAAGTCCTTTTCCTTTTGTCAATATGTTTGTTTTCTATATAGAGAAAGAAAGGTCACCAGTTGAATGGTGGGAACATTGGAAGCATCTGAGAGGAGTTGGATATGGAAACTGATCAGAATACAGTGTATGAAAAAACATGTTTTTCAAAACTCAGAAATAAATAAGTCAATTGTAATAAAATAAATAAGAAAATAAAAACTTGTGCAATATTTGACAAGGGATTTCTTCTGTGTTTGAAAATTGGAGTCTGAATTAAAAAAAATAGAAAATTGGAGACTTCAGTAGCTGTTATTCAGCTAATAGACTTTGAGAAAAGTGTCCAGAGAAGCTATTGATTCGACACTTCATCTCACTTCTGTCCTGTTGATTATTAGCTCCATTGTTTCCCCTGCTGGTCCTGAGCTCCCCTGCAGGTTGGTATGCCATGGCTTACACTCAAGATTCTCTGTCTGTCTTGAGCAGTGACACATCCATGCTATTTTAGTGCTCAGAGAGCTCAGCCAAAGGAAGGAATATCTCTTCTTTTACTGTATATACTGAATGGACATGGAGAAACTGATTTTAAGTGTCTCTATAGTTATTAATATTCTTCTTAATGCCATGGTCTTCCATGGTGTCATTTGGGTCCATTCCACACTATCCACAGGTACTATAGAATTATTACAAAGAATTACAACATTCCAAGTAACTGTGCCTAGGAATAAAATATGCATCTTGTTTAGCTTGGCTCACCATAGTTTGCAGAGAATCATGAAGCTGCCTTAAGAGGCACATATCATAGGTTTCCATGTTAGAGTCCATGGTGTGTTGCTCTGACTGGTTAAAATCAATAAAGTGCAGATTGTTCAGTAGCCAGACAGGAAGGATATGGTAGGCAGGACAAGGAAGAGGAGAAGGCTGGGAACAGGATGGCTGGGAGGAGACACTGCCAGGTGCTGCCATGAGAAGCAACATGTAAAGACACTGGTAAGCCACAAGCCATGTGGCAAAGTATAGACTAACAGAAATGGGTTAATTTAAGATAGAAGAAGTAGATAACAAGAAGCCTGCCATGGCCATACAGTTTGTAAGCAATATAAGTTTCTGTGTGCTTTCTTGGTTGTGTCTGAGCGACTATGAGACTGGTGGGTAAGAGAGATTTGTCCTGACTGTGGGCCAGGCAGGAAAAATCTAACTACAACTTACACTCAGGATTATCTGTCTGTCTTGAGCAGTGACACATCCATGCTACTTTAGTGCTCAGAGAGCTCAGCCAAAGGAAGGAATCTCTCTTCTTTTACTGGATATCCTAAATGGACATGGAGAAACTGATTTTAAGTGTCTCTATAGTTACTAATATTCTTCTTAATGCCATGGTCTTCCATGGTGTCAATTGGTTCCATTCCACACTATCCAAAGGTATTATAAAATTATTACAAAGAATTACAACATTCCAATTAACTGTGCCTAGGAATAAAATAAGCATCTTGTTTACCTTGGCTCACCGTAGCTTGCAGAGAATCATGTAGCTGCCTTAAGAGGCACATACCATAGGTTTCCAAGTTAGAGTCCATGGCTACTGGGAAACTGTGTGCCTTTCAGTTCTTAATGAGCCAAGATACTTCCTCAGGTGGTGAAGCTTTCAGGCCCACCTCTGTTTCTCTATGTTCCCTAGAAATCTTCAAAGCATATAGAAGCTTGATAAGATACTTGGTCATAGATATTAATATTTTATATCCATATAACGTACAAATACCATAGTATCCTGTTAAGTACCATTGTAATGACCGTAGAAACTGCTGTTATATTGTTTTTCACAAGAGTCTTGAAAGTATTATTGTTCACAGTAAACTTGTCACAGCATTAGTTTTGCTATGGCCCTCCATCCTGGCCTAGTTCAAATTCAGTTCTCACTGAATAGAATCAGAAAATCCTGGCTCAGTAAGTAACTTTTGGTGCTTACAAGGTTAGTATCAACTGGACTCATATAATTGTTGAAGAAATTTTTTTCCCAAATCCTAGGAAAATAGTTCATTTCATATTCATTAAATATTGCTCAATATTTATTTATTTACTTCAGTATACCTGGAGGAAAACACACCTTGTGTCCAGAGTGTGCTCAATATGCAGGTCCACTGTGGTCATCATAGGTCACTGGCAGCCATGTAGGCTGCTCTTCACATCAACATTAGGTAACAGACCATGGATCCTTGGTTTTTGTCTTCATATTGTGCTGTTCAGTGAGTTGTGTTGGTCTTGATGTCAGTAATCCCATATTCTATAGTCTGTTTTTTTCCCAAAATATCTGAATACAAACTGTCAGTGTAACAGAATCTAGACACGGCTGACATCTGCACCAGTAGACTCTCTTTCCTTTTAGAGAGAACAGAAATGTGTAACCCAACTGAATCAACAACAAACATCACTTCTTCCAGTGATGCTTCTCTAATTCACAGGTATAACATTTCAATTTCCCTAGCTTCAGCAGCAACAGAGAGTTTCATCGCATTAAGCATGGAGGCAATGTTAACAAGAAAACACCAGCAAGAAGCAGAAAGTGGTGATAAGGAAAAATCTGTTGCCAATGGAAGAGAGTTAGGCCAGAAACAGTAGATGACATCAGCTGGCATGTGCACAATGGTCACTCAGACTTTTCCACATTGTGAGCCTATAAGAAATCTTGAAAGAAATCATTACATGGGACATTGGGTTGCAAACGAATCATTTAAAGGATTCAAATTTCTAATATGCATGGTTTGAAAAAATTTAATTTCCTCTACTCTATTAGAGCATTAATACATTGGAAGCAGGAAAGAGTAGACATCTTGTTTTCCATCTATTTTGATGATAACATTCATTCAATGAAGATCTCGATTCTACTCACTCTGAGAAGAAATAAATTTAAATGATTTTAGATCATTTAAATTACTCTATAATTTTCCATTGCTGCTATCATCACCAAGTCTTAAAATTACAGATCTTTGTGGAAAACATGAAAAGTTTTATTCTTATGTTTATTTCACCATAGCAGGAGGCAAATGGATATCTGAGATGCAGCATAGAGAAATAATGATATGCTTATTAGAAATTAAGGAAATAGCAATTCTTATAGACTATGACATAGCAAAGGGCCTCTAGAATATTTTTTAACAGGAAGGGGAAACCACATATTCTAAAATGTAAACAGATATATGTGTTTTTGTGAGGAAGCACTTGATGGCAATTCAGAATTGTCTATATGTGAGCAGCAATTGGAGGTTCTGAATAGGCTACTCAGTTCCTAAGTTCCTCTGTTTAACCTGGGACTTCTCTGTAGGCAGGTTTGTGTCTGAGTTCGCACTGAAGTCTCCTCCCATGTTGCTGGCACAGTAAAATAGGGGCTAGAGTGCAGAATTAAGGAAACTTGGATATTGGAAATATCCCTACTAATACTGCCTCATGAAGTCCCAATCTCAAACTGTGTCTCCAATAGTCCATAGTATGGTGCCAACATATTCTAACCATTTCTTGTGTGCTGTTAGACCCAGTGAATATGATGATTTGTTACATAGAAATCAGACAGTTCAGGTGAGTGACAGGATCTTCAAGGTTATTTATGAGGCCAGACCTGATTCCTACAGCCATGCTAGGGGCACCTCAGCCAGGGCTCAGCTTTCAGTCTAAGAATGGACGCTGGTGCTATTCTACTTGGGGAGTCACTAGAGGTTATTAAGGGAAACAGAGTGCAGGTTAATATTCCTGCCTAGACAGGGTGATTTACCTGGTGATGCATAGAAGAACTAGAGGAACTGACCTCAGGGAAGTTTTCTTGATCCCTACCTTGTTAAGACCTTCCCAAACAAATCAGAAATGATGTGGGTCCTGCCACCCAGACATTGCTCTGTGATCATGAGGATGGCCTCCTCCCCTTCCTTCATCCTCTAGGCTGTGACTTCCTCCCATGACCCTTTACACTGTTTAGTTGGATGCATGGCCAACATTAGAGAATCCTTACAACTTAGAACAGTCTGTCAGTCCTGGCTTGCCTGGCTTGATGTCCATCTACTTCTTTATCTCTGTACGTCTCATATTTGAGTCCCTGTATCTTTATTCCTTAATTTTGGGCCTTAGAGAAACAGGTCCTCACACTGGGGAGACAGCTGTGCAGTGCAGAATTTTAGAGACTCCCACCTCTATGCACACTCTGCTAACATCTTTGTGATTCAATGTTAATTCAGGGATATTTTTCACACATTATATCTCATCTTGGGTTTGTCTAGAATTGCCCCAGTGGTCATTTATAATTTGAAAAAAGCATCAGATTACTGAGTTTCAAATTTTTTAATTGAATAGGGGACACATAGTATAAGGCTACTTATCTCCTGAATTGATTTTAACACTTGCATGAGGCACTGTGTTTTATAGTCTGCTCTTGGGTTCATTACCCAATCCCATGAAACTCTGTAAGAGGAGTTCACCAATTACAGTTCAAACACTAATTGTGCAGGCATAGGTGTATCTACACACATAACTTATAGTTCTTTGCTTGAGTTTGATATATATATATCCCAATAAACTTATCTTGTGTCAGAGAACAGTACAGCCATAATATTAAATATAGAAGTTAGGCAATGGTAGCACATGCCTTTAATCCTAGCATTCCATAAGCAGAAGATCCATCTGGATCTCTGTGATTTCAAGGCCACACTGGAAATAGTCAGGAAAGGTGACACATGCCTTTAATCCCAGGAAGTGATGGCAGAAAGCAGAAAGGTATATGAGGCTTGAGGACCAGGAACTAGAGCTGGTGAAGCTTTTAGGCTTTTGAGCAGCAGTCCAGCTGACATTCACTGGATGAAGAGTCAGATGCTTCCAGTCTGAGGAAACAGGATCAGCTGAGGAATTGGCAAGGTGAGGTGGCTGTGTCTTGTTCTACTTCTCTGATCTTACAAATACCTGGCTTCAGGTTTGTTTTTATTAATAAGACCCTTTTAAGATTCATGCTACATTTGCTATATTAGAGGTGGTTTCTTTACTGACACATTTAGAAAAAAGTAATTATCAGCGTAAACACATAAACATTTGTCTTTAACCATAATGCAAAACTATCACATTTTTTTGTGCAAAACAATCCAAATTGGGGAGTGAATAACAGCAAAGTCTTTAGACCAGAGCCATGCACAGTGGACCTCATGAAATCCATGATCTGCATTACAGTGTTGGAACACTCTTGCAGTGTATCAGTGTCAGTATTGGGAGCAAGGCACACAGTCCAGGCACAATACAATTGACTTGATCTGCTAAATAAATAGACAAACAAACAAAAACACATATAAATAAATAAATGCCTTTGTTTAGACAAGAGAATGCCACTGTATACTCTGTTGTATCTTTTTTTTTTTGTTACTATGGTTTGAATCAAAATAGTCAGATTGTATCCACAAAATCCATGGCACTCAGCTTTTGTACAGCTAAGGTTAATGTGTGTTCTCCTAATTAACAAAACAAAAGAGAAGAAAAACAAAGAGCATACATAGACCTAAATGATTGGATTCAGACATGTCAAAGTTCCAAGAGAGCCAAGAATCAATCAAAGTCATAATTGGGCCTTGCTGCTTCTAACAAAAGAGGTGTATATGTGTATGTATCTGTTTGTGTATGAGGGAGATCATTTTGCACCATACGGTGATGTCCATTCAGTATTATTTATTGTCAGTCTAGAAATTGAGACAATGGCAGTCCAGTTTCAGAAAACAGGATAATGAGCATAAAGGGCTCCTGACAACATGAACTAGACTCTTACATTCCAAATGTGTAATCCCATTGCTAAGTCCTGAATGTTACCTGAGTAGGAGCCAAAAATGTTGCCAAAGATTTCACACTCCACATCAAAATGAATTTTGAAATGTGTTTTCATTTGCCCAGATATTTTGATTGTATTTTACTGGCCAAATGTAGACAGATGAATCTCTCTATCATGCCTGTTGCCAAGTAACCACTCAAAAGCTTTATATTATTTAAAAATGCTCAGCCATTAGAACAGACTTGTTACTGACTTGTACAATTAAATTAACCTGTATTTCTAATTATCAGTGTGAACATATGAGTATTCATGTAATATGACATTTTTAATCACAATGCAAAACTATATACTATTTCTACAAAATATACCAACTTTGGGAATGAAACGCGCTTAGAGCAAAGTCCTTAGGGCTGGACCATATACTGTTGACCTCATGAAATCCCTGAGCTGCATTACAGCATGGGTAATAGAGCTGCAGTGATGTGTCATCCCCATTCAGTCTATGACACATTTCTCAGACATTACAGCAAGTGCTTTGTGTCAATACTCTAGGAAATGCTCTGATATACAAATGTATCTGAGGGTGGAGGGAATAGAGAATAGAAAATAAATCCATTTCTTAATGGGACAACAAGTATAATGTCAAATTCAGCTGTGTTTCAAACAGCTGCTTTTATGAAAAAATTATTCCTAAGACTAGAGTTGCCACAGCTGGTAATGGCTAGATTCACAACCAAAATGACAAGAAATAGTACCACAAACGCCATCTTCAGAGACACAGGGAGGAAAAAACAAATGTGACTTTATCAAAACACAGTTTTTCATGATCGGAGAGAGAAATGACCGCAAAGCCTCTCTGCCTATAGGAATTGAGAACCAAAACCAGAGAAAACCAGTTTTTATTACCAGCTCTGAATTCCTGACTTGATTAGGGCTGAACGCCCCCTGCTGGCACAGAGCGCCTCTGCAGGGAGGTTTGTGTCTGGGCTCATGCTGATGTTCCCTCACTGTGTATCTTGCACAGTAATAAGTGGCTGTGTCTTCAGTGGTCACATAGTTCAGCTGCAGGAAGAACTGGTTCTTGGATGTTTCTCTGGTGATAGAGATGCGGCTCTTGAGGGATGGGTTGTAGTTGGTGCTACCATCATAACTTATGAACCCCATCCACTCCAGCTTCTTCCCTGGAGACTGCCTGATCCAGCTCCAGTAACCACTGGTGATGGAGGCACCAGTGACAGAGCAGGTGAGGGACAGCGATTGAGAGGGTTTCACCAGGCTAGGTCCTGACTCCTGAAGCTGTATCTGGGACAAGATACCTTCAGACAAGAAGAGACAATTCTGTCAATCATAGGTTGGTTGTCACAACACTTCATAAACACATCTATGAACATGTAACACTCACCAGGAAGGGCAGTCACCAGGCACAGAAGTCCCAACAGTGTCATCTTCTAGGCTACACCTCCTTTCCCTCAGAGGTCAGCCTCCTGTGAGAGAGATGTGAGCTCCATAGTCCAGGAGGGGATTTAACTTAGTGCTAGAAGAAGCATTTGCATGTTGTGAGTCAGCCTTGTCTTTATAAATGGGGAGGGTGGATACTTCTCCATTTGGCTATTGCAATAAGGCCAACACTTTATCTGACTTCCTGGACTGTGAGTCTGGAATAGGAGAGCATGGGGACTACAGGGATCACAGGAAACACATCTTGGCATGACCAACCTCCTCTTCCTAGCCCATCCTCCCCACGTCCATTCTGTTCCTGTACATTTGTATTCTCAGGTTAATGCCAACCTTCTTTTCACACTAGATTCCTGAGCACTGTCTTTCTGATTAGTAAGCCCACACTGGTCCTGCTTTTCTTCCTTTTCCCACACATGCAATGTGTTTCCATATTTCCTGGAAAATTGGGACAGTGTCATATTGCTGCCTCACTGGTTCCAAACATATTTCTTGCTCCATCCAGTCTGTGAAAGGAAGAGGAAAAAGAAGCTGATAGAACCTCCTGGGAGCTCTGTACACCTTGAACATTAGTCAGGGACAACATTCATTCTTTATCTTGTCTTGGGTCACAGGGCACCAGCTTAGACACATGATAGTATCATCAGAGTTGGTGTTTGATAGCCCCACCACAGTGACTAAAGATATGGATACAGGGGACATTCTTCTGCCTCAGGTCTCTGTACTGACTGAGACTCCTCTTAGAGTTTACAGCATGTGTCAGCGTTTGGGCAAAATATGAGTCCTTCCCTCTTTCTTCATTCCCGTAGTAATTTTTAACTTATGGGCAAGTCTTTATTCCTTGAATATAGATTTTTCTCATATAATATATCCCAATCAGAGATTCTCCTCCCTCTTTAACCCCCAAGTTCTCTCTTTCCCCTCCCATCCAGATACATAATCCTGCTGTTTCTCTTTAGTAAACAAACATGCTTCTAATGAACAAAAATAAAATAAAATGAATTGAGTTCAAACAAACACTAACACATCTGAACAGGACAAAACAAACAAAGAGAAGGAAAGGAACCCAGGAAAGGCAGAAAAAACAGGTGCTGATGCAGATGATGTAAACACCTGAGAGTCCCATGAAAACTCAAAATTAGAAGACATACTATATAATCAAAGGAAATGTAGGATAACATAAGAAATAAACAAAAAAATAACAAAAAGCCACGTGATATTATGAGACAAGGGACCTCGAAAATGCATTTGAATTTGATTTCTGATGACTATCAATTGCTGAAAATGAAGCCTATGCTTGAGAGTAGCTGGTTTCTTCAGTGAGTCTCACTTTGCAAAACTGAAGTATCACCTGAAAGTTGTTATTAAATGGAGACAACTTCTGGTCTAGGGATGGGTGCATGTGTCCACTTCTCCTTTCAGCTCTAGGACGCCATCTGGTGCAGACCCATGCAAGCCCTGTGCATGCTGCCTTAGTGTCTCTGAATGTTTATGTGCATCTGCTGTGTTTCTTTAGAGGCCTTATTTCCTTGGTCCTTCTATCATCTCTGGTTCTTATGCTCTTTTGTCCTCTTTTTCAGTGTCCCATGAGCACTGAGGGGAGGGATTTGATGAAGACTTCTCATATAGTGCTTAGTGTCTAAGATCTCTCATTCACAGAGTTTTCTTTGGCTGTGTCTCTGTATGTGTTCTAATCTGCTGCAGGAGGAAGATTCCCTGATAATGGCTGAGCAAGGCACTGATCTTTGAGTGTAGCAGAATGTCATTGGGAGTCATTTTATTGCAATCTTCTTTTTATAGAACAATAATATTTATTTTTATCCTAGGCTCCTGAACTATCTAGTCTCAGATTCTTGGTCCCTCAGTAGTATACAGTAGGAGTTCTGTTGCGTGAAGGGGCCTTTTGCCAATACATGTATTTTTGATTACTCCCAGAAGCTTTTTTCCACCTCTAACCTAGCATGTCTTGAGGCTGGATACCATTATACTGTTTAGGTTTTCACACTACCCCTCAAATGGCCCTACGTTTTGCTCTCTTTACCCTTATTTTCTCTGTTGCCCACTTTTTCCTCAACCTCCCCTTTTGATCCTCCTTTCTAGTTTCCCCCCATGCATTCACAACTATCTAAACTATTTCTTTTTTCTTCAGGTGATCTATTCTATCCACCCCATTTACTTAAGACTTAAAGATCTCTCTTGTGAATCTGGATTTTCAATTCTGGCTCTGCATAATCCATTCTCGACAGGAAGCATGAGAATAAATACAGGAGTTGATGGAGACTGTATTACTTAAATGAACACAACATTTCTGATCACAGACTAGGCATCATTTCACCAGCAATTAGAAATATTGAAACTAATTTTTTGTTAGGAATATAATTGGCTATCCTGTGTGATTGTTGAATCTGCCATGAATGAGATAAGGAGTTTAAGAAGAAGGAGAATTAACCTGAATACTTGTAGAGATGGTGTTAATTCCAAGGGCAAGAATACAACCAAGATTACAATCAGAGCCAAACTTGAAGCAAGCTTGATTTCTATTGGTGTACACCCAAGAACAGGTCAGTTACTGCCTTCTAAGTCAGGTTAAAGAGAGCAGTCCTGAATCCACCTCTTGGGACCCCTTGAGGAGTAAAATCCTGAATAGTTTTACGTAATGGAGTCAATGGGGCAATAAGGAAAAAACAAAAACCTGAAAAAACTTCATATGGCCACCCTCCGTTTGATTAGATGGGTTAAGGGAGGGTTAGGAGGAAGGGTCAGGGTATTCTCAAAAACAAATCACATCTATGGGTTGGAAAGGTCCGTTTCCAGGAAACAGAGAACAACTCAACTCTCACAGCAAATAAAAATTTACTTTTAAAATACAGAGTAATCGCTCCTGCCTTTAAAATGTAGTTAGGCAGATTGCTCCATAGAACAGAAAACAGGCTTCAACAACACGTTTATTGTCTTTTCATCAGCTAATGGTTCTCTAGGCTGATTCCAGTTCTCAGAAGTGGCAAAGAGGGAAACACAAAATATCAGTGATTTCATATCTTTGCAGTGGTGAGTCCTTTGGTGTCTGGCCAGTAGTGATTAGCTAGGTCACATGACATTTCTATTTTTAACTTTTGGGGAAAATTCAGACAAAATTTCATAGGGACTGCAACAGTTCATGCTCTCACCAACCGTGTATTATGATTCCTCTTTCTCCAATGTATCATCAACATTTGGTACCATTTTCTTCCTTAATAAATGGCATTCTTGCAGATATAAGATGACATCTAAATCAATTTTTTTAATTTGCAATTCGCTGATGCATGAAGATGTTAAAAACTGTAAGAAAGGTTTATTAGCCATTTGTGTAACGGATGTGTTTCCTTCCCTTGAAAATCCTGTGAATTTCTCAAAGCAGCACTGCTGTATGACTGTAGAGTGAATTCATTCTTGACCTTTCAATGGCTTAGGAGATAACTGTGTAGGTTGTGCCAACAAATCAGGAAAGAACCCCCTTTCTGTGATTGTATGGAGTTTCACACTCTACATGCTTGGGATGCTCTCTCTGTCTTTTGGGTACATGATCCATTATCAAAACTGTGAGGTCAGGATGGTCTGGTGGAGCACTTACACTGCTGTTTGGTCCCTTTGAGGGTCAGAGCAGCAGGGAAGCAGAGTGACAGAATGATTGGGGTTGAGATTGAGACCTGCATGATCATAGTCTATTCCTTTAAAATAGCAGGATACAAGATCAACTCAAAAAAATCAGTAGCCCTCCCATATACAATAGACAAACAGGCTGAGAAGGATATCAGAGATACATCACCCTTTACAATAGCCACAAATGATAATAAAATACCTTGGGGTTACTCTAACTAAGAATGTGAAGGACCTATATGACAAGAACTTTAAGTCCCTGAAAAAAGAAATTGAAGAAGATGTCAGAAAATAGAAAGATCTCACATGCTCAACATAGGCAGGATTAACATAGTAAAAATGGGGATCTTCCTCAGACAGGCCCCAGGTGGAGCTCCAGGAGTCCAATTGTTGAGAAAGAGGAGGGACTGTAAGACCGTGAATGGTTGAGACCAAGAATGGAAAAAGCACAGGGAAAATAGCCAAAAGAATGGAAGCACATGAATTATCAACCAAAGTCTGTGGAACCCCCAACAGGATCAGGCCCTCTGGATAGTGAGACAATTGAATAGCTTGAACTGTTTGGGAGGCATCCAGGGTGTGGGACCCGTACCTGTCCTTAGTGCATGAGCTGGCTGTTTGGATCCTTGGGCTTATACAGGGACACTTTGCTCAGCCTGGAAGGAGGGGACTGCAGCTTCCTGTACTGAATCCACCAGGTTAAAATGAATCCCCAGGGGAATCTTGGCCCTGGAGCAGATGGAAATGGAGGGGAGGGTAAGGGGGGAAGATGGGGTGGCAGGAGGGGGGAGGACATGGGAACCCATGGCAGATATGTAAAATTAAAACACAAATATAATAATAATAAAGAAATGCTCTATAAAATGACAAAATATTCTCATCTTGATCCAATGATATTTTGAGACCATGGCTTTTAGTACTTCAGAAAAATGTAGATAAATTATAGGATAAAGACCTGTTCTCTTTTGACGGAAAAAAAAAAAGGCAATCTTACCAAAAGCAATCTACAGATTCAACACAATCCCCATCAAATTACCTACACAATTCCTCAAAGATCTGGAAAGAATAATACTCAACTTAATAAGGAAAAACGAAAATCCCAGGATAGCCAAAAGAATCCTGTAAAATGAAACAACATCTGGAGGCATCATGATCCCTGACTCATGCTCTACTGTAGAGCTACATAATAAAAACCACTTGGTACTGGCATAAAAACTGACATGTGGGCCAATGGAATCGAAGTGAAGACCCTGACATTAACCCACACACCTATGAACATATAATTTTTGACAAAGAAGCCAAAAATTTACAATGGAAAAAAGAAAGCATCTTCAACAAATGGTGCTGGCACAACTGGATGTCAATGTGTAGGAGGCTGCAAATAGATTCATATCTGTCACTGTGTACAAAACTTAAGTGCAAATGGATCAAAGACCTCAACATAAATCCAGTTACTCTGAACCTGATAGGAGAGAAAATAGGAAGTAGTTTTGAATGCATTTGCACTGGAGAACACTTCCTAAATATAACACCAGTAGCACAGATACTGAGAGAATCAATTAATCAATGGGACCTGTTGAAACTGTGCAGCTTTTGTTGAGCAAAGGACACGATCAAGAAGACTAAGCAACAGCCTACAGAATGGGAACATGTTGTCACCATCCCCACATATGACAGAGGGCTGATATACAGAATATATAAACAACTCAAGAAATTAGACATCAAAATGCCCTACAGTCCAATTAAGAAATTGGCTATAGAACTAAGCAGTGAATTCTCAACATAGGAAGTTCAAATGGCTGAAAGACTTTTAAGGAATTGCTCAACATCCCTAATTATCTGGGAAATGAAAATCAAAACAACTCTGAGATACCACCTTACACCTGTCAGAATGGCTAAGATCAAAAACACAGAAGACAGCTTATGCTGGAGAGAATGTGGAGCAAGGGGAACACTCCTCCACTGCTGGTGGGAATGCAAGCTTGTACAGCCACTTTGGAAATCAATATGGCCGTTCCTTAGAACATTGGGAATCCATCTCCCCCAAGATCCAGCTATAGCACTCTTGGGCATATACACAAGGAATGTTCAATCACTCACAGGAAGTGCTCTCCTTGTTACCTTGTGGTAACAAGGGCATTTGTTCAGCTATGTTCATATCAGCATTGTTTGTAATAGCCAGAACCTGGAAACAACCTAGATGCTCTTCAACTGAAGAATGGATATAGAAAATATTGTACATATACACAATGGAGTGCTACTCAGCAGAGAAAACCAATGACATCATGAGGTTTGTAGGCAAATGGATGCATCTAGAAAAAAATCTTCCTGAGTGAGATAACCCAGACTCAGAAGCACAAACATGGTATGTACTCACTAATAGGGGCATAGTAGATGTAAAACAAAGATGACTAGACTGCTGCACAACTCCAGGGAGGCTACCTAGAAAATGGGACCCTAGGAAAGACACAGGGATCACCCAATGACAGAGAAATGGATGAGATCTACATGAACAACATGGACGACAATGGGAGCAATGAAGGGCAAGCTTTGAGGGAAAGAAAGCTTAGGGGAACAGAAGACCCCAGCTTGATCAAGAACAGCAAAGGAGAACAAGGAATAAGAGACCATGATAAATGATGACCACATGACAACAGGAATTTGCAGAGTGCTAGAGAGGTCCCCAGAAATCCACAATGATACATCCTCTGTAGACTGCTGGCAATGGTCGAGAGAATGCCTGAGCTATCCTAGTCTGGTGATCAGATATCCAAACACCCTAACTGGCATGCTAGAACTCTCATCCAATAAATGATGGAAGTGGATGCAGAGATCCTCGGCCACGCCCCAGGTGGAGCTCTAGGAGTCCAATTGGCAAGAAAGAGGAGGGACTGTAAGAGCGTGAATTGTTAAGACCAAGATTGGAAAAAAGCACAGGGAAAATAGCCAAAAGAATGGAAGCACATGAATTATGAACCAAAGGCTGTGGAGCTCTCAACAGGATCAGGACCTCTGGATAAGTGAGACAATTGAATAGCTTGAACTGTCTGGGAGGCATGCAGGCCGTGGGCCCTGGACCTGTCCTTAGTGCATGAGCTGGCTGTTTGGAACCTTGGTCTTACACAGGGACACTTTGCCCAGCCTGGAAGGAGGGGACTGGACCTGCCTGTACTGAATTCACCATGTTTGAATGAATCCCTATGGTTAGTCTTGGCCCTGGAGGAGATGGGAATGGAGGGAAGGGACTGGAGGGAAGGTGTGGGCAGGGGCAGGAGAGGCAAGGACAGAGGAACACATGGCTGATGTTTAAATTGAAAAACAAATATAATAAATAAATATATATATAAAATAAATTGAAAAACAAACAAAAAACAAACAAACAAACAAATAAATAAATAAATAAATAAATAAATAAAATGTCAATCAGTAAAATTCTGACAAGGTGGAGAACTTGGGAATTGGTCATTTCGCTGGCAGCACCACTGATTTCTCTCACTGGGCTCCTTTGCATTGCTTTTACATCACAGGGATAAACTCTTAACCTCTGGGTGATGTGTGTAATTATAGAAAGCCTGCTGTGATAGATTTTACAACCCTCTGGCCTGCACTTCCATCACTTAGCATGATGCTTATGAGCTGCTCCTTCCTACAAGAGAAATGATAACATTAAAATGAGGAAAGAGAAAGGGGGTTTTCTGCAGAAGGGAGATACCAACACTCACAGGAAATACCCCAATCTTCACACTGCTCTGGCTCCATTAGTATGAAAGTTCCTATCCTTGTGCACAATAGCAACTGTTTCCAGTTTATGTTAAACTGATAAAATTTAGTGATGTGTCATTAGAATACTATGAATCAGTGTTATCCAAAGTACTTCTATATGCACCTTTTATTGATGTATGGGACTTCAGGGAAAATGTAGAAAATCAAAGGCACTAAGGAATCTGTGAGAAAAGTGAACTTTCCTGTGCTCAGTGATTTCTACAATTTAAATAGCAAAGATGGCAGTTTAACTATTTGTGTTCACACATTTTTAGACATTCAAGTGAAATTTCTAGCAACTTTATTCACATTGTCCTTATTTTTCTCCTATTTTGTATTCCTTCATTTACTCCTTGGTTGTACTGGAAGGATTATATGGTAACACATGTTGTAATTAATTAACTAGCATAAGTACAATGCCATGTAAGACAGTAGTGAACAATGCATCTCCTGCAGTCTTAGTAGGTAAGCTGTTGTATGCAGTTCAGGCCTCTCCCATCTGAACCCAGAGTTAAACCCAAGCATCATTCATTGCAGACGGAAGATGCACATTGTCCAGAAAATCATCGTACTATCACCATAGGAAGCTCTGCATCTTTGAGGCAGAATGGATGAACATCTGCCTCCTGTACCTTTGGTCAATCTCGGTTCCTCCATGGGTATGTCGGAGTTCTGAGGAACAGACAGGCTATCTTCGGGATCTCAGCACAGGGGGAAACTCTCTAAATTCATGAAGGAATATCTATACAGTGTTTAACAATTCCTTATGAAAAAGAACTGTCAGTATTGGAAGCAAGGCACAGAGGCAAGGAAACAATACAATTGTGCTGATGGTGGGATTTGGTATTGTTTATAGTATATCTAATAATACTGTTTTAAAAAAAACATTCTGAGCATATCTTACCTCAGAATGCACTTATCAACGTGTTTATCATTGTGTCAACAATACACCTGGGCCTGGATTCTCCCAGCTCTTTCTGGAATATATGGCATGCCTTTCAATAATCAAGGAAATCAAATTAGTCCCCACCCCTAACTTTATTTGTTTTTAAAACTAATGGCTGGTTCTATGCTTCCTCAGAATGTGATCCTGGTACACAGAGCAGAGTCAAATCTTTTCTGGGTAATGCTCTGCATTTTGTTCAGTTCAGAGTGTGTTGTATATTTAAATGTGTATATCAGAACTGAAGACAGACTTATTTATTTATTTATTTATTTATTTCAAAGATTGAGGTTATGTCTGTATAGAGGAATCCTGGGAAAATGTGATCTATGATTTGAAATCACCAGACATAGAGTATTATAACCCCTAATGTCCCTTTGCTGCTTCTGCTGTTGAGCTGGAGGTCCCTGTGTACTCATTGCCCTCTCCTAGACTTGAACACTTTGCTGGAAGGTTTGTGTCTCAGCTCACAATTCCCTTCCCTCGCTGTGTAGAACAGTAGTACATGGCAGTGTCTTCATTTCTCAGTCTGCTCATTTGAGGGACAATGAGTTCTTATAATTGTCTCTGGAGATGGTAAATCAACCATTCACACACTCTGCATAGTATCTTCCATTTCCATCATATTTTATAGTTGCTACCCACTACAACCCCTTCCCTGGGACTTGATGAACACAGTGCATCCAGTGATTACTGAAGGTGATTCCAAAGGTTGCACAGGAGAGTTTAATCGACCCTCCAGTCTGTACCAAGCTGCCATGAGGTTCTATCAGCTGCACCTGCCATTGGACTCATGAAAACACAGAGAACCATAGTCAGAATCTGTCAGATATATCCAATATCCCTCTTACTCATGTCCTCTTTCACAAAGAGAATCTGTTCCCTGTAAATTACCTTTTATAACAGCAAAAGTAAAAACCCAACTAAGTCTCAATTCCATGGTGAGTGGTCTGTGTTTAGTGCTGATGGGAAGATCTGGCTGAAATCATGATTTTGTTCTATATTCTTTTTCTGGTTAAAGTTTCACCACATTTTATCCATTTCATATTTTTTTGTACACAAGTCATGCGTTGTATCTCCTAATGTGTTCTCCTTTTAAAAAACATTCAATTTAAAGGGCATCACACACTGTCACATTTCTTCATGATGTTCGGATCTGGTGAGTCATCCTAGTACCTGGGCTTGTGCTTCTTGTTGCTGGACACCTGAGAGAGCTCTTGGTCAGAGTCAGACATGTCTGGTGAAGTTTCAATATCCCCCTCACTGTGATAGGGACACTTTTGATTTTATTTCATTCTAGTAGTTCCTGAAAGTATGGATACATGTTTTATTTTCAGAAAATGTACTTGATAGTGGAAAGCATCACATTTATAGTCTCACATGCTAAGCATCAATCACAAGGATCCTTGTTTAACCATCAGCATAGTTGCAGAAGTGAACACATATCTCACCCTGAACACATCCACAAGTGGAAGGTGACATCACCTTGTAACTTTATTTTGTACCACTCTGTTATGGGGCATTTACCCACCAACTCCGCAGCTCCCCAGAGTTCTCTTGAGGGTGAGTAGCAGGAAATATTAGATAGAAGGATTTATACTGCAGAGATAAACAGATAGAAAATAAAGGATAGCATCGAGAGGGCCTGGAACCTTTTCCAATGTGCCCTGTCTCTACCCCAGAGTATTTATAGAGATGCCAAGGGGTGGAGCAAAAGACCCCCTCCCCCAGCACAGCCAAGTGCAGACTGTTTCAGACACCTGCACTCAGGCCCATGGACCTAATCATCTTCTATGAGGACCTGCTGGCTAAAACCATGAGGAACCCGAAAATGAGCTCCCATACTTTGGTTTTTAGAGATATTGATGCTGTTCTATGATTTTGTTAATTCACAGTCTGTTACCCATAAAAATATTGTCTATTCTTTCACTTGATTTGAATCGTTATTCTTATTATCTACTTGTCTTTTTCATTTGTATAATGTAGAACTTTTCCCCTGTACTAGGAAGGGTGTTCTCAGGGAAAGAACCAAGGGAATGTAGAAACACCAACACACATTTGCAATATTACTTTATAACCCAGGGCTATCTTCCCACTGACTGCCCACTAGGTATTCATGGAACTTGGTAGCTGCTCTGTTCATAACACTGGATGCCTTAAAGTTCACTTATAGTGGGTAGCCATTCCAGCCTTGGCTTGGAAGTTCCAACCCCCATCAGGATTTCCATAACAGTCTGCCTACAATGTGGGGCTGAGAGAGGAAACTAAAGACCCAGCGAGATTTGGGATCTCTTTGCTTCCTGGACCCTGGAAGCTGGAGGCAGACCAAGTAGAGTTCTCCAGAGAACACCACCAGATTGTGCCATACCTTTGTCAGAAACTACAATCTAGCTATCCCTTCATTTGTAAGTTACATGACAAAATAAACCTCCTTTTTAACTATATGGAGTGGCTTTAATAAGGTCACCAATATTCACTAATCAGGGTTGGGGGCCTGGAAGCTCCCTGGAGATACAATATAAGAAGATCCTCTGATATTAATTCTGTTTTGGAAGGCTGAAAGAGATGGAGACGGCCATTCACAGAGAATTGTAACTGCAGCAGCAGCAATCAACTTCATCTACAAGCAGGCATGTTATGTAGGCTAACTTTCTCCTTCCCACCAGGTCCCATGGTCCCGACAAACCTTTCTTACCCACAGTCTCACAGACACTTATAAAATAATGACATAGAGGCTTACATTAATTGCAAACTGTATGACCTATGGCTCCAGCTTATATTAGCTAGCTCTTTCATCTTAATTCAACCTAGTCCTACTCATCTATGTCTTGCCACATGGTGTCCTGGCTTACTGGTACTTTCACTGTGGGGGACCAACTCCTACCATTATTTACCTCAGATACTTTTGAGGAATGAGGGTTAACAGACTTAGTTAGAAATAAAAAGGGGAGAAAAAACAGAGAGAAATGCAGGATAGACTTAGGTGGTCCTGGATCCTTATCTACCTGCCCAGAACTTAGTTCCAAATATCTATTTATCACAATGCCAAGGGGTAGTGTTTCTAGAATTTCTAGCTGGAGAGCTCATCTCCAGGTTCTGCCAAGCCACCCGCAGTCCCACAGCCCACTTATATAATAAACACACAGATGCTTACATTATTGAAACTGTTGGGCCATTAGCTCAGACCTACCATTGTTTAGTTTTTACACTTATACTCAGCCCATTTCTGTTAATCTATATGTTGCCACATGTTCTGTGGCTTCACCTGCTGTCTTTACATGTGGTTCCCTAGAAAGCAGGCTGGCATCTTCTCCTCTCCCCCTTCCTGTTCCCTAAACTCTTCTCTCTGCTGGTCTGCCTATACTTCCCACCTGGCTAATGGCCCGTGTTTCATATATCAATAAAGCATAGCAACATATATCCACAACATACAGGGCATCCCACATCATTTCCTTGTAGCATGAATCTTAAAAGTTCTTATTAATGAAATCAATCCTGAGGCCAGTTATTGGGGTGAACACTGGGAGGTAAGAGAAGCAGAACAAGCCACAGCTATCTCACCTTGCTAGTTCCTCAGGTGATCCTATTTCCTCAGGCTGGAAGCCTCTGAGTCCTCATCCCAATGGCTCTCAGCTGAACTGTGCTGCTCCAAGCCTGTATGCTAAACCAGCCAAATGCTTAACTAATTAAATGCTTAACTCCCCCTGGTGCCTGGTTTTCACACCTTTTATATCTTTCCCTTCTGTCTGTCACTCCCTGAGATTAAAGGCTCACTTTCTGGGATTAAAGGCTGGGTTTCTGGGATTAAAGGCATGTGTCACCATAACTAGCTGTTTCTAAAGTGGACTTGAACTTACAGATCGAGCTAGCTCTGCCTCCCAAATGCTGAGATTAAAGATGTGCACCACCACCGCCCAACTTCTGCTTGGCTTACTCTTCCCATTTTCTAGCCACCATTTGTGGTTCTGTATCTAGTGGCTGTCTCTTCTCTGACACCAGATAAGTTTATTTTGGGGAACACACAATATTTCAGGGGACATAATACCCACCACATTTCCCCTGTTTTTGTCTAAAATTTAAAAAAGCTTATAACTAATACAAGAAAAATCATATCCAATAAGTATATACAATAAACATAGTCAAGATTACATTAATGATGTCTAGTCCATTAGCATTTGACAGATTCAGGTGAAAAACTCCATTTTATATAACAATGTCCAGTCCAGTAACATTTGATAAACTCAGACAAAGAAAATTTTGTTACTTCTCCTATGTAAAACAAGTAGGTCCTTTTTAAATGTAGATCCAGTAAATGACCTTTTTATCTGATCATATCCACATTCTCTATTTTTTCTTTTCATATTAGCTTCAGTAATCTACCTTTTGTCATTTTTATATTTTTCTCTTTTTCTTTTTAGTGTAGATTCAATAACCTACCCATTTATCCTTTTATTTCTTTATCTATTTTCTCAGGGTAGATTCAGTGATCTACCTCATATCTATATTCTCTTTTTTCTTTTCTTTTTTAAACAAAACCTCTGAATCTAATTTTCATGTTCAGCTTTTTTCCTGACCATTAACAATTAACAACTTGTAACCAACCATCATAAAAAATGACAATATCCAAAACTCTTTAAACGACCGAAAACCTCCCATCCCACCTTTTGGGGATGTGGGCATTTTCTTCGTAATATTACTTCCATCTTTAGGGGATCCTGAAAAGAAAATTTGGGGGTTAATTGTCAAGTCTTGTATCATTGGTCCAGCTGCTGCATAATGAGAAATTTCAGGGATTGTCACAATTCCTTGTTCAAGTAGTGTGTCAGGCTGGATCATCTCAGCTAGCCATCTCGAATTGTCCTGAGTAGTTTGTAGTCCAAAGTCGATCTTTCCGTGGTGTTAATCAGCTTAATGGCTGTAGTGGATAGCCATCCCAGCATTGGCCTGGAAGTTCCAACCCCCATTGAGGCTTCAGTAATGATCACGCCCACAATGCGGGGCAGAGGAGGGAGCAGAAGACTGAGGAGCAAGAGGAGGTGGCTCTCTTTGTTCCGGGATGCTGGACGCTGGAGGTAGACCGAGCAGAGTTCTCCAGAGAACACTGCCGGACTGCCCTATACCTTTGCCAGACCCTGCAACCTACCCCTTCATTTGTAAGTTACCCTACAAAATAAACCTCCCTTTTAACTACGTGGAGTGGCCTTAATAATTTCACCAATATCTGGCGCTCACATGGGGCAAATTCCAAAGGCCCAGGTGGCTCCCTCCCTCAGTCTCCCCCCGGCTGACGGACACCTAAACCCGCCTGCAAAAGTTCCATTTAACCAGGGGACACCTACACGGTCCCATTCCCGAAAGGAGAGATATGTTGTTAACGCATTTAGTGATACAATCTCTACAACTTCTAACAATACTTATTCTTGTACCTTCCTGTCAGGAATTGAATTAATGCATGACAGAATTGAAAACCTGGATTCCACATGAATAAACAATTTTCAGATGTGTCACTAAAATTCTAAGAAGCAGTTTTATCCACAAAACTTCTTTATGACTCTTTTACTAATGTTGCATGAGGCTTTATGGAAAATGTAGAAAATCAAATGTAGAACATCTGTGGAAAAGTGACAGTCTTATATATCTGTGTTTGGAGGAACTTTCCTATATTTAGTGATTTCCTTAATTTCACCAGCAAAGACAGCATTTTCACTATATGTTTTGAAACTCTTTTAGACTTTCACCTACAATTTCTAGTAACAATTGAGAGCAATATTGCCCAAAATTTTTTCTTGAATTTTGTTTTCCTTCATTTCATCCTAGGTTGTACTGGGAATGTTAAATGGTCACACTTGTTGCATTTGGTTAACTCAAAAAGGGACATAGACTTGTCAGTTAGTAGTGAAAGATGCATCCCCTGCCGTCTGAAGAGGTAAGCTGTTGCATGCAGCACAGGTGTGGCAGACTAACACGCCTCTCCAATCTGAACCCAGAGTAACATGACCACCATTCATTGCAGAGGGAAGGTGCACATTTTTCCAGAAATCATCGTACTATCACATAGGAGCTCTGCATCTTAGGCATGAGGATAGCATCTGCCTCCTGCTACTTTGGCAATTTCTTCTCCATCAGCATGGCGATTCTGAGGAACACACGGCTCCTTCGGATCTCAGCACAGGGGGAAATCTCTCAATTCATGAAGGAAATCTATACAGTGTTTAAACAATTCCTTATGAAAAAGAACGTCAGTATTGGGAGCAAGGCACAGAGTCAAGGCACAATAAAATTGACTTGATCTGCTAAACAAATAGGCAAAAAAACCTCAAAGAAATAAATAAATGATTTTGTTTACACAATAGAGTGCCACTGTCTACTCTGTTGTTTCTTTTTTTCTTTTTGTTTTTAATGTTTTAATCAAAATAGTCAGATTGTATCCTCACAATCCATGGCAGTATTATTTTTATTTCTGGCACTCAGCTTTTATGTAGCCAAGGTTAATGTGTATTCTCCTAATTAACAATACAAAACAAAAGAAAAACAGAGAGCATACATTGACCTAAATGATTTGATTCAGACATATCAAAGTTATAACAGAGCCAAGAATCAACAGAAGTCATAATTGGGCCTTGTTGCTTCTAACAAGAGAGGTGTATGTGTGTGTATATCTGTTTGTGTATGAGGGAGATCATTTGCACCATACAGTGATGTCCATTCAATATTACTTATGGTCAGACTAGAAATTGAGACAATTTAGTTTCAAAGGCAATCTAGTTTCAGAAAACAGGGTAATGAGCACAAAGGGCTCCTGACAACATGAACTAGACTCTTACATTACAAATGTGGAATCCCATTGCTCAGTTCTGAATGTTACCTGAGTAGGAGCCCTAAATGATGCCAAAGGTTGCACATTCCATATCAAAATGAATTTTGAAATATGTTTTAGTTTGCCCTGATAATTTGATTGTATTTTACTGGCCAAATATAGACAGACAAATCTCTGCATCCTGCCTGTTGCCAAATAACCTATCTATCTATCTATCTATCTATCTATCTATCTATCTATCTATCTACCTAACTACCTATCTATCTATCTATCTATCTATCTATGCATGCTATATGATATATATCATACACACACAAATATATGTGCTTGTGTGAGTGTGTGTGTGTGCAACAAATTATCACTTGTTTCCAGAGCTTGTTATTTTTGTTTCATTAAAGAAGAGCATGTGAATGGAAGTGGTCACTGATAAAGATGTAGTCAAGATATTGTGTACAGTAGGGGGCATCACGAATCAGCTTCATTTCATTGTTTAATGTCCTTTTGAAAAGTCAATAAAGACATTAAAGGACTCTGAAGTGATAGACAAATGGACACTCAGAATGATTATTTCTGAGCAAGGCTCCAGGCTAATCTTCTCTGTCATCTCAGTCTCAAGACAGCTTCCTGCTCCTCCACAATTTCTGAACACTGAGGATGTGGTCGTAACACTGTGTCTCACCCATTAATAGATAGCAGAGTCCTCAGAGGTCAGGCTGCTGAGCTCCATGTAGGCTGTGCTAGAGGATGTGTCTGCAGTCATTTTGGCCTTGCCCTGGAACTTCTGATTGTACTTTGTATCACCATTTCCAGGGAAAAACCATGCAATCCTCTCCAGACCATTTCCAGGCCTCTGCTTCACACAGTTCATAGTGTAGCTAGTGAAGGTGTAGCTAGATGCCGTGCTGTAGAGCTTCACTGAGGCCCGAGGGCTCCCTAGCTCAGCCCCAGACTGATGCAGTTGGACCTGGGAGTGCACACCTGTGGGGAGAAAGGCAGAGTGTATGTCATTGTCACCTGAATGTATCCACTCTCCACAAGTCAGGAACTTAGGAGACCCTTATCTGTAGCTTCTTCTACAAGGAAGAGGATGACCCAGCTCCATTCATGGTGAGGACCTTGTGTACCCAGTGACAGTGGAGAGGACACATATCTTATGTTGTTGTGGGTTGTGGTCATCTCTGTATTTAACACCATAGATGCACATGGTTTGCATATTACGAGGCAGGGTACTTCTTAAATAAGGACTTAGTCCAGCTGGAGCAAAGGAGGGAGAGGAAGCTTAAGGTAGGCTTCAGGATGCTGAAGGCCAACTCCTTCTAATCCTGTCTGATGAAGTAGCCAATTCCT